>NC_137824.1:8879690-8963200 GCF_963921795.1 Nannobrachium achirus | reverse complement strand
TGTCACGATTATGACATTTTACATGACGATTATTTGTCACTCAAATAATTGTGATTAACGATTTAATTGTGTTTCTGTCGTTGACAATTACATTTCTGTTTGGCTTTTGAGTTGCACATGGTAGATATGACACATAACCTAAATATACAAAGAAATGACTGACATATTTGACAACTTTATACTTAAAAAAGAACATTGATAGTGGAAATAGGCGATCTACAAGCTCACATCGCGACACGTTGTGAGCTTGTAGATCTGCTATTTCCACTATTTTTGACTTTTTTTTTTTTAAATATATGAACATTTTTCAACATGGAAACGATTATGACGATTATGAAAAATAATCACGGTTATGTAAAAACAAATTACGATTAGACGATTATGTAATAATTGTGACAGCCCTAACACGCGGCCACATTTTAGCATAGCATTGAAAAGTGAGCGAGGACGGCTTGTGTGGCAGCAAACGTCCGGCGCACAGCACACACATTGCATGGTTGGATGGTCTTCATCATTGATATTTATGTCTTATTTTCAGCCCCAGGGACGCCAGGCGGATGAGGACTACATCGCTGCTGCCTGAGCACGCACACGCACGCACACACACACACACACACACACACACACACACACACACACACACACACACACACACACAGAGAGAGTGCAATGCATCACAGGTTGTTGTGATCTGATGTTCCCCACCAAAATGATCATCAAGTTTCAAGTGTCTGTAAGTTGATTTAAACCGAAATGAATGGAAACCAGTGGCTCCATTAATTAACAGAAGGACTGTATTGCTGTGTGTTCTGCACAGCTCCACTCCGGACAAGCTAGCTCCAAAATACCTGTTGGTTTGTAACCCAAATCCATACATTGTGTTCCGTGTGAATTCTCTGTTTAAAATGATAGATTTAATGAGTGCTGGTGAGACTGACTGCCGGTCATTGAGTAGCAGGTCATTCTATCAGTGAGATTAAAGTGATAACATATGATGTGTGTTTCTTGAAGCTTTGTGAGGAGGAGTGTGATGGTAATGATCAGAATGCCATTAAATGTCTGTTAACTCTTACAGGTGTAACCTTGTTATTTTCCTTCAGCGCTCACTTTTTGACAAATGTTTTCAAACCACAGTTCACCTTCCAGCATGCTTCATTGATTCTCACAGGTTGTTTTTTGTTGTAACATTTTTGCCTGTAATGACAGGGAGGCCGTTTTTAAAAGTGACCAATAAACGTGTGGTTGCATGCAGAGAGTAAACGGGTGTCTAAAGGGAAACACACGGTGCGTCAAAACAGACCCCCGCATTATTTTCAGTGAACTAACCCACACCTACTGCGTCAGACACGCGCAGGCGCGGGTCTGCCGCCTCACCCGCCGCGCCAATATGCAGCTGTTCTATTTTTCCAGCGTTGCCGTGCACTGAAAGTGTTCTCCCCACTGGGTCAAAATGGATGCGGCGCGCTGCATCCAGTTGGTGTTACCGCGCAGCCGTAACACCAACTGGTGCGACGCTGCGCAGCCGTCTGCGTGCGTCCGGTGTGTGTTCTACCGTACACACTGCAAGATATTTGCGGTGCTCAACATTTCCGTAAAATTGGCGCACTTTTGTTTGCCAATTCAGCTACTTCCAGCCAGGCGCGGACGCAGCCTGTCTTTATGTGTAAGGTGAGGCCAATCGCGGGTAGGCAATTTTCGTCTCTGCTGTCTCAGGAATGAATCGAGAGAAATGAGACGAGTCCCTGTTTGAGGGCTGTTTATGTAATGGGTTTGTGACTCTTGACGTTAAAAACCGGTTCTGTGAATTAATGAATGGGAGATAGATAGGCAAGCCAGACACACTTCACACTCTCGACAGTAAAACACAGTCTAGAATACACATGTTGGCTGTGGCAGTAGCAGCTGTAGCACACACAGACCCGCACTGAGAAAACTGGTTCTGTGAATAATGAATGGGAGGCAGGCAAGGGTAGACTCGTTTTCACACTCTATGCACTCTGGCGCTTTGCGCTTTGAGAAAATGCGTATTTTGCTGTCTGTCAGCTTTGAGTAGCTCTATCGGGGCGACATTCAGAGGAGGGGGAAGGCAGCCATTTACACAGGTAAGGCGACCTTACTTCACCTTATGAATTTGAAGCGGGTGCTTCAAACGCCACTGAACAACTGGGAGAGTATTTTTTGCAGGTCTTTCAGTCCGAGTGTATCAAAAAAGCAACGGGGTTAAGCACCGTTGGTCCGACCAGTTTAACATTCACCAGGTTAGCATTCACCATCGTCGGCAGGTTAGCATTTCACCAGGTTAGCATTCACCAGCGTCGGCAGGTTAGCATTTCACCAGGTTAGCAATCACCAGCGTTAGTTTTACTGAGGTTGGGGAGGGGTTTTAGGGACTTGCATTGAAATGAATAGCTGGGGGCGGGGCCGACCGCTCTCTATTATATATTATATAATATGTGTTTCACATGGCCAGGAATAAAGTGAATCTTATACTTACTACAGTACGTCCCCCTGAGCCAGAGCCGCTCCGCTAGATCATTTGAGTAGTAATGACACACACAGGTGAGCTGGAATCTCTTTAACCATTATTTTATGCGTTCACTATTAAAAAATAGCAGATGTGCCACACTGTGATCTTGTAGATCTGCTATTTTTGATTTAATATATATATATATATATATTTTTATTATTATTAATTTTTTAGAACATCTTTGAATATATTATCTTTTTTAAAAGCGAACATTTTTAACTCAAATATTGTTTTCTTTTTTTTTTTTTGGGGGGGGGGGAGACTTACAAGTAGGATTTAAAAGACATGTATAGAATCGTGTCAAAAATATCCAAAGACTTGCAGACATTTTGAGCTGAGGATTTGCCAGTGATGGAGAGAGTGAATGAGCATGCAGGAACATGTTGTACCTTGTTGAAACATTGCATCTCCATACACTGTCTTTATTGTTTCTTCTTCCATAAAGTATTATTATTGTTGTAAATGAATGCCCTAACATCGTACAAGCAGCGTGTTGTGAGACATTTAGATCGGGTATCCTCACTACACTCTGTGTGACTCTTATGCAGTAGGTTAGTAGGGCATACATTGATTTACCAAAACACGTAGAAAGTTGACACAAGGAGATCCAAGGTTTCCGCCTGACAACAACAACAGGTGAGCAGGCTGGTTTAAAACAAGACAGGAATAGTTCAATCAGTAAAGCTAATGTTAATCATTCCTGGGGCTGAAAAGTGTTCCCTTTGAGGCTCTGTGGCAGGAGAGGAAGGGTAACAAACAGTGCTTCTGATCTGGGTGTTGGACTGAGGCTTTCCAGGTAAGAGGAACTATTTCTTTAACTCTTTGGGGTCCAAACCCGAGGTTCTCAGACATTTTCCTGTCAGGGATCACCCTACTTGGGTGTGTGTAGCGTTAGACCAGGGGTGGGCAACTTTGATGATGGCGAGGGCCACTATATGTCCACCTTCACTCCAGAGGGCCACATGCCTACGTCCTACTTTGTCACTTTCTAGGATCTCATACAAAAGAAGCAAATAATAGCCGATCTACAAGCTCAAAACGCATCGCACTGCGATGCGTTTTGAGCTTGTAGATCGGCTATTTGTGCTTCTTTTGAATTGGAATCCTGAATTATTTGTCATTTTTGAATTGGAATCCTGAAATGTAACATTTTGATTTAATTTCAAACACATTTAGTTATATACTCATGTTAACATTATGAACCTAAATACAAATACCTACATTGGACATAAAAGAAATACATTTTAATACTACTATACTAGTCATTAAGCTACTAATATAGACAGAATTAAAGCAGGTCATGTTTGGAATTGTAACAGCTGAAATCAATACTATATCAGTATTCCAGTATTAACCTGCGGGCCGCATTAAGCCGCCAGTTGCCCATGTATGCGTTAGACACTATGTCTAACTAGTGCTTAATCTGTCAATGAATTGGTGCCGGTCCCCCGGCTGCAGGCTGTGCGCGTAAGAAGACAAAAAGCTACATTTGGCACATGTGGCCCATCAGAACACTGGTAGTCAAATATGGAATGATCAATCTGAATAACCGACTTATTAAAAATATGTGTTATTCTCAACACAATTCTATGACACCACGTATGTGTATATATATCTTGTCTATTGTGTGTCACTGTCACCACATCAGACAAATTACAAGAAATTGAACAAAAACATGAAAATATAAAGTAAAGAAAAATGCTGCAGCCAAATAGGTCTCTATTTGGAAGGATGAAAACATAAATGACCAAACAGCACTATTTTGATTGACAGGGAAGGTCCCGGATCCAATCAGAGAGGTGAGGGAATCTTGTTCCCCCTTGCTCCCAAACAAATGAATAGCAAATAAACAGCTTGAATTTGGGAAAAGTGATCCTCGCAGTCTGCATGCCATAAATGGTCAATGCCTGTGTTTAAACAGCTTGAATTTGGGAAAAGGGATCCTCGCAGTCTGCATGCCATAAATGGTCAATGCCTGTGTTTAAACAGCTTGAATTTGGGAAAAGGGATCCTCGCAGTCTGCATGCCATAAATGACCAATGCCTGTGTTTAAGTCTAGATCAGTTTCTCAAGCCAGTGAAGAGAATCATATGTGGGACAGAGAGGCGTGACTGACTTTACTAGTAGGGTTTTGGGAGAACCTGGGACAGTTTTTAAGTTGCTCGATTCAATCCTATACAAACCCATTGTAACTCCCTTTTAACCATGTTAGATTCCTTGAAAACTCGCGTCCTTGGTTCTGGTGACTCATACTGCCCTCCTAATAAGCGAGGAGGCCGTGTTTACTTACTTACTTTTTCAATTGTTCATATACGGTAACGGTATAAAGAAAATAAAGTTTAAAAGAAATCTAAATACCGAATCGAGCAACATAAAAACTGTCTGGGGTGCTTTTCACAAAAGCCTGAGTAGACAATTAAAAGACTCAAAGTCTTTTTTGAAAGTGAAATATCCGGCTTTAAAGGTAGGGTAAGTGATTTCATTTCATTCAAATAACATAATGGGTCTATGTTCTGATGGTACTAATAGTTACTATAGAGTGTTTGGTCCCTGACTTCATCCCCTGTGAGCAGAAAAGAGCATTTTCAGTTTTGGCAGAGGAGACAGGTTTTCCTCCAATCAGGATGGAGTCGGGCCTTTCTCCAATCATGGTCGAGATCACTTGATCATGATTGGAGGAAGGCCCCGCCTGTTACCTAAATGAAAACTGAAACTTGAATGAATGAAACTATATCTACTGCATAGTACTGTGTTCTATCCGTCTGTCATTCAATGTTATATGAGATACTTCAATGGTTTCCTGTGGAAATAAGCAAAGTGCTTTCTAGGATCTCCTTTTAGTTGACCTTGTACCAATGAACTGTACCGTCATGAAACTGTACCTTTTCCTATGCAAACCTTTAATAAAGTCTTCAATCAATCAATTGAAATCACTACCTTTAAATGTAATTACGTAGGATAATGATGGACTACGAGGACGCAGTGTCCTTCCTGGGCCACTGGGGTGCGTTTGAGAAGAGGGTGTTCGTGCTTCTCAGCCTGAGTGTGATCAGTAACGGCTATGTGGGCATCTCCATGGTGTTCCTGGCTGACATCCCCCCTCACCGCTGCCTCCTCCCTGGCCTGGACTCCCCCAACACCTCCTCCAACCCCTCCTTCAGTCTGGAGCTCAACCACTCCATCCCTCTGGAGGAGCTGAAAGGGGAGCTCATCCTCAGCCGCTGCAAAAGGTACTTGTGCCACCAGGGACCCCAAGAAGAGGAGCAGGGGTGTCACACCAAATTCTGGGCCCTGGGTACAAGGATTCCCTCGCATTTTGTGCTTTAAATATTGAAAAATAGCAGATATACAAGCTCTCAGTGCTGCGCTGCGAGCTTGTACAGTACATCTGCTATTTTTGAAAAATCCAAGTGTCCAAGTCTTTGAATATTTCAAATCCTTCTAAAGGTTTTCTTTTGAAAAACCTATGTATGTTTCTATGTCAGTGGTGCTCAAACTTGCAATGGGTCTGTTGTACAAGATACACTACACCACTAAGATACCATGTACCTGGCAAAACACTTTATACACGTTAAGGTCAGGATGTCCATATAATTACAACACCAGAGGCAGCGCCACAGATCACGTTCCACCCAAAGTCAACTCAAACAAAGGGTCAAACTTGTTCTTCTGCTTTACTAACAATGTGGAACGCCCTACCGAAGGCCTTAAAGGAGTGTGGATCACTAGCATCCTTTGAAATCGCCCTGAAAAACCACTTATAGGCGGCAGCCATTCGCAACTGGCAATAACAAACCTAGCCCAGCCTCCCCTGACCCTTCTTTGTATTTACCTACTGTATATTTTTTTGCACTGTTTATTTTATTTTAATTTACTTTTTTTTTTTACTATATTTACTGCATAGTACTGTGTTATATATGTCTGTCATTCAATGTTATATGAGATACTTCAATGGTTTCCTATGGAAATAAGCTTAGTCTTTTCTAGGATCTCCTTTTAGTTTACCTTGTACCCGTGAACTGTAACGTCATGAAACTGTACTTTTTTCTATGCAAACTTCTAATAAAGTCTTCAATCAATCAATCAAAACCTTTTCACGTGAAGGACCCACCAAATTGATACTGTATGTATTTGGCTCACGGACCCCCATCTCAAAATATTTCGTTTCAGGGACCCCCCAGAAGCAAAATTTGAGTTGCAAATGTTCGCTTAAAGTACATAATGAAAAATAGCAGATCTACAAGCTCGCGGCAAGCTTGTATATCTGCTATTTTTCAATAGCTAAAGTATACAAATGTTAATTAAGTCCCCCCCCCTCCCCCATTGTGACATCCCTGAAGAGGAGATTTGGAACCCCCTTAGGGACCATGAGGAACCATGACTTTTGAGGAAGTGAGGAAGTTCACTCCTGTTTCCCTAAAAAGACAGAATCACTTCGAACGAATATCTCACAAAGTGTGGTGTGGGACAGACATACAGTACAGTACGTCCTGTACATACAAACAGACAAAGCCAGATGTAGGAGCTGTTTCTTGTGTGTGTTTCCATTCCAGGTACAAACAGGGAGCAGGTGGTTCCCATGGCAACCAGACGGAGGGCTGTGTGGACGGCTGGGTGTTTGGATCAGAGAGATACTCCTCCACCATCGTCACCCAGGTATGAAACATTCATGCCACCATTCCAGGAGCTAAGAAATCGCGATTCACAATATTATCGCAATGATCAAAATATCCCCATGACACATCCATTATCCTGGGGGCGGGGCATTTGACAAAAAAATAGCCGACCGACACGCTCACAACGTGTCGCAAAAGAGATTTGGTTGAGAGAGAGCGGGGGAAAAAAAGTCTTATCAAGTAGGCCTATGTTATTTTACTAATTAGAGGGTTTAAATGGATATACAGCTCCTTAAATAAAAGGTGAATTCATCCCAGTGCATGATGATAATTTTACGATAAATGTAAATCTCCACGATACGATTATTGTGAGATAATAAACGATAATATCGTCCTATCCCTACACTGAGTTCAGAGGTCGTCCAGTGGGAGACAGGTGTATGTGTGTGTAGTGGTCTCTGCATGGTGTTTATGTGCAGTGTGTATCTCTGTGTGTAGTGGTCGTTGGTGTGTGATGACGGCTGGAAGGCTCCGTTCACCATGACTGTGTTCTTCCTGGGGATTCTGGCCGGTTCCTGTCTGTCAGGATACATCTCTGATCGGTAGGGTAACCTGTCTGTCTGTCTGTCTGTCTGTCTGTCTGTCTGTCTGTCTGTCTGTCTGTCTGTCAGGCTACATCTCTGACCGGTAGGGTAACCTGTCTGTCTGTCTGTCTGTCTGTCAGGATACATCTCTGACCGGTAGGGTAACCTGTCTGTGACCAACATCAGCAATACAGTGCAATGCTGGTTTTGCTCCACACTGTGTTCAGAGTCAACACAGCCATCTACCCGGGGATTTTAGAGCACTTTGTGCTCCCATAGGTTGACAAGCTTTATGGAGATGCTGATTTCCTTTAGCCAGAAGCACTTGGCACCATGCCCACTGAGCCAAAATTACTAGTAACTGGTGTACTGACCATGGTATTAAACTACTAGTAACTGGTGTACTGACCATGGTATTAAACTACTAGTAACTGGTGTACTGACCATGGTATTAAACTACTAGTAACTGGTGTACTGACCATGGTATTAAACTACTAGTAACTGGTGTACTGACCATGGTATTAAACTACTAGTAACTGGTGTACTGAACATGGTATTACTGGGCTTAACTGACCAGCCAACTGGCCTGACCGGAACCCCCCAGAGAATCTGTGTTGTGTTGTCAAGAGGAAGATGAGAGACACCAGACTCAACCACACAGATTAGTTTAAGGCCTCTATCAAAGCAAACCTGGGCTTCCATAACACCTCAGCAGTACCACAGGCTGACCACCTCCATGCCACACCCCATTGATGAAGACATTCAAAAGTATTCCATACCAAGTACTGAGTGCATACATTAACATACATGGATTTTTGTTTCTTTTGAGCTGTGTGCCATAAACAATCTAAATTAAAAGAAAAAAAATCACAGCCAATGTGAAGTGAGCGGTGGTCGTGCTTGCATAACGTCTTCAGACTAGGATATAGGTCTAGGATGTAATTGGTGATGTAATACAGGCTACGCACACACACACATTGCTATGGCAAAACGCTGAGGAAAAAGTGGCTACAGATAGGTCTAGGATGTAATTGGTGATGTAATACAGGCTACACACACACACACATTGCTATGGCAAAACGCTGAGGAAAACACATTGCTATGGCAAAACGCTGAGGAAAAGTGGCTACAGACACACGCACACCGCACAGCCACTCTATGGAGCGGTTATGAAAGTTTTATATATATATATATATATATATATATATATATATATATATATATATATATATATATTACGGAAGAAAAATAACTTTTACACAATATTTCTTTTTAGATGGATCTGTAGGTATGGTAGGCATGTCATCATCTTTATGTCCATATATAGGTATGGGAGGCATGTCATCATCTTTATGTCCATATATAGGTATGGGAGGCGTGTCATCATCTTTATGTCCATATATAGGTATGGAAGGCGTGTCATCTTCTTCGCCTCCATGGCGATGCAGACGCTGTTCGGTGTGCTCCAGACGCTCTCGGTCAGCTGGGAGATGTTCTGCGTGCTGTTCTTCATCGTGGCCATGGGGGGCATCTCCAAGTACTGCTGTGGCTTCATCCTGGGTATGGATGCCTTAATGGTCCACATTACACTGATAAGAACCAGTATGCACGGCACATAGGATCAGGGGCGTCACAAGGGGTAGGAAAGTGGGACTGAGTTACTGGGGCCCAAGGTGGAGGGGCCCTAATAACTTTATCTATTGAAAAATAGCAGATATACAATATATATATATATACAAGTTGTGAAAATGTGTGAAAATCTTTGAATATATGTATTTTTTAAAGAACATTTCTAACTCAAATTTTGCTTCTGGGGGTCCCTGGAACTAAATATTTTGAGATCGGGGTCCGTGGCCAAATACATATCATCTTGGGGGTCCTTGACATAGGTTTCTTGCACACATTTTCCAAAAATAGCAGATATGCAAGCTCGCAGCGCGGCACTCGGTGCCGCGCTGTGAGCTTGTATATCTGCTATTTTTCAATAGTTAACATTCATGGGGGGCCCGCAGTGAATCCTTGTACCCAGGGCCCAGAATTTGGTGTGACGCCCCTGCATAGGATGCAATGGATCAGTCACAGCACTGCACTCACGTTTGTCCCAGTGTGGAGAGGAGAATGTTTAGGATTTGTACTGTGATCGCTCACTCTTGAAATCTGTAGTCTCGCGTGGCCAGACTGTTGACTCCACGATTTGGAAATGCTCCCGTCATACAGTCTGGCATAACGCAAAAAGAACGGTGAGTATCTGGTTAAAGCGGAAGTGAAGCCTCCTCCCCCATTTCCGTTTCGTTTTTAACATTGCGCACATTTATCCTAATATGAATAAAAATCATCTAAGCATATTTAGCTTGCTGTTTTAGCAGAAATGACATTTTATAATATATTTTCTCGAGCGGAAATGCCAGCTTCCATTACTCGCCGTTCAGGAGCTGTAGTTCCAGACTCAATATAGCATTCGGAGATTGTGAAATAGTTGTCTGGCTGCGCGAGACTATGAAATATGTAATCCTTGGTTTCTGCTGATTTTAAAGAATAATAGCGATTCAAAACAGTTGCCCTTCAAACCCCACCTCCATTCACCGTCATCAGAACTGAGGGAGCGCTCCTCTTGATCAAGGCAGCAGTCCCTGCTATTGCTTGAGTCACTGTTCTTTTTCCTCTGCACCGTAACTGCCTCTGCTCATTTATAGGCTACTTCCTTTGTCTCGTGCATCCTAATATCGGTCTAACCGACGTATCGTGTCGTTATTGGACCTCGATGTCGGCATCGGATATCGGTCATTATCTCCCCGATGTATCGGTCGTTTTTACAAGTAACATTAGAACACCATTTGATGACATTTAGCCACTCAAAACACCCAAAACCTATATTGTCGTTGCCCATAAGGATCCATTTGGTTTCATTTTACACTCTTGAGTTAAATATCTTTTAAGGGTCCATTTGGTTACCAAATCTCCATCATTTAGCTGGGGACCACCTGGAAACCCCTCCAGGACCACTGGTGGTACCCGGACCCATTGGTAAAAACAAAATACATTTTGAAATGTAGGCTATTTATTATTATTTTATTTTATTACAAAACACCGGTTAAACATCGGCAATCGGTGGTCTAGAACTCTCCATCGGCAAACATCGGCATCGGTCCAAAGATATGGCATCGGTCGGGCTCTAATCCTAATGTCATCATCGTATAATTGTGTGTTTTCTTTGCTTGATGTTGCGTGTAAAGAAAGTACGGTGAATCGCCTTGCCATTGAAATGTGCTCTACAGTTAAAAGTTTCCTTTTGCCCTGTAGGTTTTGAGCTGCTGTCAAGCAAAGCGAGGATCTTGTTCGGGTCGATAGGAATGCCTTTCGCCTACGCTCTGGGCTACACCATCCTGCCTCTGTTCGCCTTCTACATCAGGAGCTGGAGGTGGCTGCTGCTGGCCCTGTCGCTGCCCGGCCTGCTCTACCTGCCTCTGTGGTGGTGAGGAGTTGGAAACAAAAACGTGTTTTCGGGTAGAATACCAGCAAGCACGGTCAGGGCCTGGACCAATCAGTGACGTCTCGATTGGGGCCAGATCAAGTTAAACCATGACTAGTCAGATCTGGCCTAGAATATCACCTGATTTCAACCAACATAAATCCTGCCCACGAAAACGAACGTCCTGGATTAATCAGAGAGGGTCCGATCGAGGCCAGATAAATATCATAACTAGTCAGATACGTCCCAGAATATAACCTTACATGCTCATATTTCAACTAACATTACAAACAATAACAATAATCCTGTCAAACAAAAAAGTCCATATGACGTCCTGGTAATGACGTCAAGATCATCCCCATATGGGCTGTGATCTGGCCTAGTTCTGAACGTCACCGGAGTCACCGGAGGACGTCATTTGGCTTGCAGGGATGTCTACACTATGATCTAGAAATTACAAAAGTCATTATATACCAGCTTGCGTAGGTCTGCTATTTTAGGCGTGCAACACCTTTGTGCTGTGAATTTTAAATTATGCTTCTCTACCACAGAGAACAGCAGCAGCAGTAAAAAGCTGTGAAACATAAAAAAATATGTTGATTGTTTTAAACGCAAGCAATTCATGCAGCAACATTGTTGTTCATGTGTGTTTGTGGTTAATATAGCACAAGCTTTCTTTAATTCCAAAATGATCTCAATCAATTCCTTTGGAGACTCGGCAAGATGTATCACTCACAACAACTTATCAGCAGACAGGGATATTATAAAGTTAAGTGTGGTACTAATAATCTCGTATTTTTAAAGGACAACTTTGTTTTTTTTTCAACAAGGGTTCATATTTTAGATTGTAATTAGAGAAAAGAAAGATGAGAGTTAAAATGTTTCCATTTACTGCTTTCTATAGTTTTAGCGATTTTAGTATTTTGATTTCAGTGGGTGGGGGCATGCGTACAAGTGGCTAAATAGACACAAAGCCGGTGATTTCTTTGTTACTATTTACACCAGCCCCCGTAATCTGCCCATGAAATGTTGGCATCCATCTTGGGAATGGGCTTGTTGTGTCTACAAAGACATATTTAGCCACTTGCATGCATGCCTCCAACCTGGGGGCATGCATGCAAATCAAAATCGAAATGAAGAACGGTCGTGAACGGGTCGAATATTACAATGATCGTTTGCTGACTCAGCTTTGCAAGCTGGTAAAAAAGAAAGTAAAGGTATGTTTGGCAAAGTGCGCTTGTGAAATAAACCCTGACCACTATAAAGCATTATTCAGACACTCCTTGTTTGCACGATGACTGACACGTGTCCTGTCCAATGGCTATAGGTACATCCCGGAGTCTCCTCGCTGGCTATTGGCTCAGGGACGCATCAAGGAGGCGGAGCTTATTCTCAGGGCTGCAGCCAAGAAGAGTGGAGTTGTGGCTCCCGAGGTCATCTTCAAAGTGGAAGAAGTCAGTCTAATACAGGTACACACACACACACAAAAATGCGCGTTCGTCCGTCTGTCGCGTACACGAATACGTGCATGTACGTCCGTATTAGGCAGGTTGGTCTGGAACCAGGCTATGTCCGTAAGTACGTACATACGTACTTCCACGCGTGTCTCCCCAGATGGCGAGTAACGCTATTTCCACGTGCGATAGTGCGACATTCCCTGAGTCCGACGCTGGTGAACGCTAACAAGGTGAAATGCTAACCTGCCGACCCTGGTGAATGCTAACCTGGTGAATGTTAACTTGGTGAATGCTACCATGCCTAAACCTAACCCTAACCCTTACCCTAACCTCAGTAAAACTATGCCTAAACCTAACCCTAACATGGAAATATGGAGATCTAACCTCCCCAGATACTGTCTGACCAATCAACTTCACACTTGGCGTATGTATCATGGTCAAGGACGATATTCCAAGTAGCGATGTTCCACGTGGGAATTCTGTCGCAGTCATCCAAAATTCACACCTAGTGTGAAGTGAGCGGTGCTATTTATGAATTAATTTCATTAAGCGCCCCGTGAAGCTTGGCCAAGCTTCCCCTCCTTAACCGAAAACAAACACCATGCTATAGCCTATATCAGGTGTACCCAAAAGGTAGATCACAAAGTCTGTGCAGGTAGACCACATGGCATGCCCCTAAAAAAATATACCATTAAAATAAACAAAAATCACAAAACCCCTCTTTTTGGCATCTGTCACTTGAATTAAGGTGACTTGATCAGCTCCCTTCATGACTTCTAAAGTAGGCAAACCTCCAATGCAATGCATTGTTTTCAAGAGTCAGTGGCATTGAAAAGAACCACAAATACAGTATTTAACAGCAGTGCCGCTATTCAGAATCCCCCTCAGGTAAAACATTTTTGGGTGAGTAGATCATGTTGAGCTGGTCATTTTAAAAGTAGCTCTCAGGTCAAAAAAGTGTGGGCACCCCTGGCCTATATACGTATATAACCAAAAGAAAACCAGCCCTCCCCCTTTAGCTGAGAACAATAGGCTAGCGATCAGGTGCTAGGCAGCCGCTAGACGAGCTGACTAGTATAGAGTTAGTCGCTCATGTTTAATAAAGTGATCTCACATTCGACTACATATCTGTTCAGCTTCACATGCACAATGGCTAGAACTACAGCGAACAAGCGGACGCCAAACCTAACCTCAAAACCACGCCTACCTGGTGAAACACCCGGGAAAAGAGGGAATCTCTTGATTCAAGCTAAACCAGAACATCCTGTGGTCAGCAATAAAAGGCATTCATAACATAATGATGCTACAATGTTGAGGACAGATATATTAATGTAAACGCGTGAGTGTGTGTGTGTGTGTGTGTGTGTGTGTGTGTGTGTGTGTGTGTGTGTGTGTGTGTGTGTGTGTGTGTGTGTGTGTGTGTGTGTGTGTGTGTGCGCATGTGCATGCGAGAGACTGAGAGCTCGCGCGTGTGTGTGTGTGTGTGTGTGTGTGTGTGTGTGTGTGTGTGTGTGTGCGTGTGCGTGTGCGTGTGCGTGCGTGCGTGCGTGTGTGTGTGTGTAGGAGTTGCAGCCTGGTACTGCAGACAGCCAGCAGAGGTCCTACTCCTGGCTGGACCTGATCAGAACCACCAACATCAGAAACATGATGAGCATCAACATCATACTGTGGTACGCGATGTGCTGTGCTGTGCTGCGCTGCGCTGCACTGCAAACACACATCATCATGTGAAGATATGTGCACACATAGACATCAAAGAGGGCTTGAGGAGAATTGCCTTTAATGCAAAATGTTTTTGTTGAAAGAATTGCTAGTCTTCACTTATTAGCAAACTCATTGGTTTTATGTTGTTTGCATTATGCTCTTGGCTCTTGGTACGGTTTATATATATATACATATATATATATATATATATATATATATATATATATATATATATATATATATATATATATATATATATATATATATATATATATATATATATATAATAACAATAAACAATTTCAGTTGACTAAAAAAAATAGGACTAAAACTAAATGGTGTGTTATTCAGAAGACCCCACCGGAAATAGTCGATCTACAGTACACACACACACACACACACAGCTGAAGAGATACAGTAAACGTGGTTGCACACTGCTGCGTTTTTCGGGCCGAATATCGGGGTGAATTTCGGAGCGGGTGAAAAAAAATCTACCTCACGTTTGCACACTGACGCCCGTTTCGCGCACCACTCTGTCCCTTGCTCTCTCTATCTCTCTCTCTCTCCTTGCCCTGAAAAACGCATTTCGCAAGGAAAAACGCAGCAGTGTGCAACCAGCTTAATTGTCTTTCTTTCTTTCTTTCTTTCTTTCTTTCTTTCTTTCTTTCTTTCTTTCTTTCTTTCTTTCTTTCTTTCTTTCTTCCTTCCTTCCTTCCTTCCTGCCTTGTAGGATAGTGATCTCCATGACGTACTACGGGGTGTCCCTGAACACTCCCAACATGGAAGGAGACCCCTACATCAACTGCCTGGTGTCAGGGGCCACAGAGTTTGTGAGCTACGGCGTCATGTGGTTTGTGATCCTGTACGCGCCACGCCGCTCCCTGCTGCCATGCAGCCTGCTGCCCTGCGGCCTGCTGCTGCTGGTGCTCAAGATGCTGCCTGATGGTACACACACACACACACACACACACACACACACACACACACACTGTTAGGATACTGTACAAGTAACTCACCATGGCAGTAACTTGATCAAGTTAAAGTTATACCCCTGGAGAAATGTAACTTATAAAGTTTCAAGTTACATAGAAAAAGTAACTTGAGTAACTTGAGTTACTTTTTTTCAGCGTTAAATTGAGAATGTTCATTTGGTGTACATGAAACAAAATATAATATCCTACAAAAAAGTCTCATGCCAGCAGAAATATGCCTCTCAACTGAATTTTATGTTTTATTTCAAAAGGGGTGACATTTTCTTTATTAATCATCTGTGTTCCTAAAATAAAGTTTAAAAAATATATGATCTGTTGAGGACACTTAACAAAACTTAAATGTAAAATTATAACTTCACTTTTGTGTAACTTGAGAATGACCCAAAAATGACCCAAAAAGTATCTTAGTTCCTTGACGAGTTACAGAAATATGAATGTAACTCAGTTACCAGCAAGTTACAGCAAAATGTAAGTTACATGTAACTTTAACTTCCCCAACACTGGATATTGTGCATCATAGGCATACACATATCTTTCCACATACTGCACACATGTTTTGGTTATTTTATTTATCTCCTGGAGGCACGGCTATATGAATGGACGTCCAGTAGGTGAGTGGACATGCTAAGTGTGGATGTTGGAGACAGTGCCGTTTTGTTTTAGTTTGACATTCATGCACGCACACACACCGCACGCACACACACACACACACACACACACACAAACGCTTATAGTTTTAGGTCAGGGACAGGGTAACTCCTATCTATGCTATTTGACGAGCCGGTAGGATTAGCCCGTGACAACACACACACACACACACACACACACACACACACACACACACACACACACACACATGCAGTCTGCTGCCCTGTGGCCTGCTGCTGGTGCTCAAGATACTCCCTGATGGTACCGTACACACGATGTTTATGATGTGTCTGTGCTCACTGTGGTGATGGTGGAGAAGATGTTTAGATGTTGATTCTCCTCCAGATCAGGCACGTGCACGGTGCACACATAGACATCAAAGGGGGCTTGAGCCCCATGCCCTTTCATCCATTATTATGCAAATGCCCTCTTTCCATGCCATACCTGAATGCAGCATTCAAGGTAATTGCCTTGTCCAAACTCTCCTGAACTTGAGTGCAGCGTCTTATGTTGAAAGAATTGACCTTAGTTCAGTGTGGTATCAAGCGCCGAAAATAGCTGACCTCCAAGCTCACAATGTGTCGCCCTGCAACACGTTGTGAGCTTGGAGGTCTGCTATTTTAGATGTTTTCACCAAAAGGCCCCTTTAGAAATGTCAGCCCCTGCCTCTCTGACATTCTCTGCATCCAGATATCTCTGTGCTCACCTTGGTGATGTTGATGTTGGAGAAGATGTTTAGATGTTTAGTTGTATTTTCTCTTCCAGATATCTCTGCTCTCACCGTGGTGCTGGTGATGCTGGGGAAGATCTTGGTGACCGGAGCGTTCTGCTTCATCTACCTCTACTGTCTGGAGCTCTTCCCCACGGTGGTGAGGAACATGGCTCTGGGAGCTCTGTCCATGGCCTCCCGCATCGGCAGCACCGCGGCGCCGCACATCGCTTACATCGGTGAGTAGTCACTCTGAGGACCCCGTAGGGGTCCCGGACCCCTTGTTGGAGACCCCTAGCCTGATTTCAGACTCTACGCTGCAGCTTGAGTCTGAAGTTGCCTCCATTCTATTTGATTGAAAAGGGGAGGGGATTTAAAATTTGAAATTCCCAATCACAAGAGATCTGGTGGGAGGGGTTGTGTTTGACTTTTGCACACAAAACATTCCCTCCTCCCCCTCCCCTCTGTGACATGCACCAAACAGGTCATTGTCTTTGATGTTTCATTGATTAGAGAGAATCACTAACGAGCTATCGACACTTGTAGCTGTAGCTCTTTTGAATTTCAAAGGAGGCAATCAAGAACTCTGGTGAGCCACCCCTCCCTCCACTGTTTCTGTTGATTTTCAAAAGTTAGACGCACCCCTCCTCCGTATTGCATTGATTTCATTGGTCGGTAAGCCAAGATACCGTATCAAGAGACGCGTCATATGACACATCCAGACCAAGAGAAGTAGTTCACTCAGAGAGTGGGCGGGTCTATTGGCTGGAGCCAGGCTAGGAGACCCCTGGACCCTCTGCCGATCTTTTTTTTTTTCTTTTATTTTTTTTGATTTTGTAACCCATTTTTCACCCGTTGTCAATTATCTAATGTAATCTTGGGCGCTACAGTCCCTCTGCTAACCTGGGGAGAGCAAAGGACTGACCTCATGCTTCCTTTTTATGCATGAGGAGTCCAACTTGCTTCTATGCACCTGACAGGGGGGAGTATCCCCGGTTGGACGTAGCGCATGGATGCAACACGTTATTCCAACCAGTTCCTTTCCCTTCCATCAGGCTGGCTCTCTGCCGATCCTTGATTATCTGGTAGTGTGGGCCCACCTTTAGTCTGTGTAATGGTTATCTGGTAGTATGGGGGCCCACCTTTAGTCTGTGTAATGGTTATCTGGTAGTATGGGGGCCCACCTTTAGTCTGTGTAATGGTTATCTGGTAGTATGGGGGCCCACCTTTAGTCTGTGTAATGGTTATCTGGTAGTATGGGGGCCCACCTTTAGTCTGTGTAATGGTTATCTGGTAGTATGGGGGCCCACCTTTAGTCTGTGTAATGGTTATCTGGTAGTATGGGGGCCCACCTTTAGTCTGTGTAATGGTTATCTGGTAGTATGGGGGCCCACCTTTAGTCTGTGTAATGGTTATCTGGTAGTATGGGGGCCCACCTTTAGTCTGTGTAATGGTTATCTGGTAGTATGGGGGCCCACCTTTAGTCTGTGTAATGGTTATCTGGTAGTATGGGGGCCCACCTTTAGTCTGTGTAATGGTTATCTGGTAGTATGGGTCCACCTTTAGTCTGTGTAATGGTTATCTGGTAGTATGGGGGCCCACCTTAAAGGCCCTTTCCCAACGGGCACGATAAAGATAACTATAACGATATGTCAGCGTTCACATCAATTATAACTGCTTTATCGTTGTGGTGTGGACGCTGTCATCCACTTCAATTGAAAACGATATTTTTTTATCGTTATCGGGCCCAGTGGGAAAGGGCCATTAGTCTGTGTAATTGTTATCTGGTAGTGTGGTAGCAGACCCTGCAGATGATGGATCATTGACTGACTCCTCTCCTCTGCTTCTGTAGGAACGTACAACAAGTTCCTCCCCTACATCCTGATGGGCGGAGCCACCGTCATGGCCGGCCTCCTGAGCCTCCTGCTGCCCGAGACCAAAGACCAGGAGCTGCCAGACCTCATCCACCACACCAGACCACTGGTTGGGTAAGTTCTAACCCCACACCAGACCACTGGTTGGGTAAGTTCTACCACCACACCAAACCACTGGTTGGGTAAGTTCTACCACCACACCAAACCACTGGTTGGGTAAGTTCTAACCCCACACCAGACCACTGGTTGGGTAAGTTCTAACCCCACACCAGACCACTGGTTGGGTAAGTTCTAACCCGACACCAGACCACTGGTTGGGTAAGTACTAACCCCACACCAGACCACTGGTTGGGTAAGTACTAACCCCACACCAGACCACTGGTTGGGTAAGTTATAACCCTACACCAGACCACTGGTTGGGTAAGTTCTAACCCCACACCAAACCTCTGGCACCCCATTCAACGCACTGAATGGGAATTTGTCACGTCTTTTCAGACCTTTGAATGGTGCAGTAGCTGAGATACAGAGCTACAGGGTAGGTTAATCACAACATTGATTGGGAGACAAATGACCTACCGAAGGGCTCAGTTGCTCCGCCGTATAAAGTATATTTATCGCCGTCCCAGGCGACCATGAGCCATGGGAGACACCGCCGAAAGAGCGGCAGCGAGTGAGTTGCCGTGTCGAGCGTTGCAAAGGTCGCATGAGCCGACTCAGCGCCGTTAGAATTTGTAAACCAGGGGGACAGAATCGTAAATCTTCATTTCCCCGACAACCCACTGAATGATGACACAAACCTACTGCTGCCAACGCATTTAATGGTGACAACGACCTACTGGTAGCTCAGTAACAAATTCCCATTCAGTGCGTTTATAGCGTAAGTTCTACCATCACACCAAATCTATAGTTGGGTAAGTTCACCTACCACCACACCAAACCACTGGTTGGGTAAGTACTATAGCCCATAGTGATGGAACTGGTAACGTTCTGGTTTGCCGCTCCACCTCCTGAGTAAAGGAGGAACTACAGCTGAACCCATACAGCAGAGTAAAGAAGGAACCGTCAGATAACATTGTTGTCACACCTGAGCGCACACAGCAACTTCCCCAATGACACTTTACATCCTGTTTATTTGTACCGTTCCCATTGACTCTGGCACATTTCGACTACGCTTTTGTTGTACCTGCGGTAGAACTTCATGAGTCAGCTGTTCTTTCTGCCGACTAGGAGGTATTTTCTGCTCAGAAACACCAGCAATTTGTTGTTGATTCATGCTTCTTTTTTTGTTCTTATTTTTTTGTCTGTTAGTCTGTCAAAACTATTCCAGAGACACGGTGGCCCGGCTGAGCTTCAGAAGGACCAAGAGAACAAGCCCTGTGGAGATGACCGGAGCCGGTATCCTTCCCAGAACCAGACCCAGATCACCTCACCGGGGGAAAGCTAGGAAAACAACTACAGCCCACAGTGTTGATTTTGACAGGACATTTTGATTTAGTTTTTGTCATGGAATTTTGAATACAAAATCACTTAGTTTTAGTCATATTTTAGTCATCTGTTTTATCTGTTTTTTTTTTTTTTTAGTCTAGTTTTAGTCTACTACATCTACAGTTGATTTAGTCGACAAAAATGTATTTTGATGGCATCGTAATGACTGATTTTACACTTGGTTGCATGCTGAAAATAGCAGCTATTTTCAAGGTGCAACCAAACATAAAATCACTTGTATTTTAGTTCTACTGGATCTCTTCTCCACTAGTCTCTCCCTGACATTTTAGTTTAGTTTTTATTTGTTGACGAAATTGTCAATATATTTAGTCTTAGTTTTAGTCACCAATCACCATAGCTTAGTTTTTAATTAGTTCTTATTTAGTTTCCGTCAGTGAAAAAGGCAGTCAACGAACATTTTCCTTTCAAAGTCGACACAATCAACACTGGTCTACAGTATAGGGCAGGCTTTCCAGAGTCCACTCCAGACATATTTTTTTTTTTTTTTTTTTTTTTTTTGTGTCTTGGTCAACTTGGCCACAACCAGTGGTGGACAAAGTACCCAACCCCAGTACTTCAGTCAATGTACAGATAGTACAGATAGTAGTAGTAAAAATACTTCAGTATTACTATTCAAGTAACAAAGTACCAAAAATAGCAATTGTGAAAATAGCACATCTACAAGCTTTACATCGGCTATAATAAATGAATCAAATAATTCAAATTCAATCAATAATGTATTTTATTATTTTCATAAAATTAGCAAATCAATAGAAATCATGTATCACAGTCAAAATCCTTGTCAATTATGTATTAGAAGTGATCAAATAAAAACTAAAGACATGAAATGTGTGTAATAGTAAAGGTATAAACATGTTCAGTAACAGCGTATAATACAACAAATATATATTTTGAGAATGATGAGCAAATCATATGTTTTACAATAAGACGGATAAATTATTATCAAAGATGATTAATATTGTAATGAGCCATGAAGAAAGCCATACATGTAAATGTGAAGTTAGGAGAATAGAGTATATGGTTGTTTTCAGGAGAGCAGCATTTGAAACAATCCACCTTTCCTGTTAAATCACTGGAAACATTTGAACCCAATGTGCGTTAAAGGAGAATTCCAGAATCTTTTTAGGTAAAAAATTTACATAACTCCGTCCCGAGTCTACCACAGCTCCGAGCTTTAAGTTACTATGAACGACAGATGTACAAAAAAAGCCATTCCGAACGATAAAAATTTGAGATTTACTGTAAAACCTATAGCGCTCATGCTCAGAGCTGCGGTGGACTCGGGATGGAGTTATGACCATGTTCACCAGTAGGCTTCCACTCGTTCTTACATTCAGATTAAGTTAGGAAAAAGGCTACTGCGGAATGCTCCTTTAACATCAAATAAACTACCTCCTTCACACACACGCGCGCGCACGCACGCACGCACCAGGGTTTCCGCTAGGCATTTTTGGGGCCGGCCACCGTGGCCGGCAGGATTATAGTTTACCGGCCAATCAATTAATTTATCGGCCATATTATATTGAACGTCACACGTGTTTGCAGATGAGATACTGTATGTGCATGGTGCACATAATAATTACCCCATTTTATGTGCTGGGCTTCCTTAATTGCTCTTTATCACAGATGCAATTGAAATCTGTTCCTGAGTTAACAAAATAATATCCTTACTACTTATGTTATGTAGTAGTATAAAGAAGTGAATAGGTTAAAGTGGGCGCGCAACACAAGCGAACCGTTTGCGCGCCCTGCCACACAGTAGACTACGTGGCCTACAAATTAATAAGTTAATTGTATTCTATATGATTTTGGCTTCACCGTCTCATGAAACCTTTATATGCAAACACACAACATTTGTTTTGTTTTGTTAATGTTATGTTGGTGCAAGGAAGGTTACTAACTTGCCTCTGTTGCTTTGACCACGATGGGATCACATCCATGCGATCAGAAAGTCATTATAATATCCACGATTCCACAGAGTTCGGGTCCCTTTTTCATTATCGTCTACTCTGGGTCCAGCTTGGTCTAGAACCCCAGTTCTGTTCTGATTATAACACTAGCGCATTAATGTAAGGCTATCAACTTGACGGAGCTGTGAAACGTGATGTGTGCTTCTCCGTAAGGCCGTGTGCTTGTCTAAAATAGCAGACATACAAGCTCACAGCGATGCGCGTTTCGACTTGTTGTGAGCTTGAAGCTCCTATATTTCCAATGCACGTAACATAGAGATGGGATTTATGGCTATTTGAAGTGAGCCGGATCTCTGGGATCCGTTCCTTTCAAAGAGCCGTTCAAAAGACTAGCGTGCTTTTCCCACCACTGTTCAGGAACGGCTCCCTACTGTGAACCGTTCATTTCAAAGAGCCGTTCAAAAGACTTGATTCGTTCGCGAAAGTCCCACCTCTAACAGCGCAGCATGAAGCAGCTCCGCTGTCGTCAGACTCACAGAAGACAGAACATGATACAAATTTAAAATTATGATAGGTTTTAATGGTTGTAGCTTACTACTTTAGACAAATAATTATGTGAATAATAAGATTAAATGATAAAATAGCCTAAGAGGCATTTTCCCAGCCGGCCACGGTGGCCGGTGGACTTTATAATTACCGGCCAATGAAACATTTAACCGGCCAATGGCCGGTAAATACCGGCTAACGGAATCTCTGGCACGCACGCACGCACGCACGCACGCACACACACACACACACACACACACACACAAACACACACACACACACACACGTGAAACGTTGAAACGTTGTTAGGCTTCGTAAACCTAAAGTTGCACAGGAAAGATATGACATTAAACGTACATTAACTTTATACTTGTATATCTTTATAAAAACCCATAAATAGTGGAAATAGCCAATCTCCAAGCTCAAACCAAGTCCAGAGTGACACGTTTTGAGCTTGAAGATCAGGTATTTCCACTATTAAAACAAATAAAAAATATATGCAAACGTAATTGTTCAATGTGGAAATGATTGACTCTTATGCATTAATAATAATAGCAATTATCTCAAATAATTGTGATTATGTAATAATTGTGACAGCTCTAATTGTATTGCAGTGGTTCTCAACCCTTTGTGTTCCGGCTTGGATCAATGGAAGTAATGTAAAGCATTTTGTTTTAATTTTGTGTTTGTTCACATTATAATTATACCATCATTCAAATCTTAGTCTAGTGTTTTTTGCCAATTGTTTGGGGGCCCACTTGCCTTATCCTCACGACCCACAGGTTGAGAACCACTGTGTTGCATTGTATTGGATAGGATTCCATTCTTTTTACTTGCTCCCCCCCCCCCCCCCCCCCCCCCCCTTCCCCTTTAGATTGTTGTATATTCTCTGTGTTAGCCGGGGATCCAGTCCCTCAAAATGGGAGGGGACCTGTGATGTTCTGCCGCACTTTTTATTTCTGTTTTATCTATTAGTTTGGTCATTAAGGTCCACAGAATGAGAGGCCTGCTCTGCCGGAAACATCGCGAAAAAAAGTTATGGCCATTTGTATATTCACTGTTCCATTGACTCCACTAGAAATATTAAAAATAAGAAAATAAATCTGCTTTAAGTAGCATGTGAGGGGTCAAACTAGGGGTTCTTCATCATTCTGAATCCATTGCAAGCATTTGTTTTGCATGAAAAACATTCCTTGGGCAATATTTTGGCCACTCAAAACTGTGAAAAGTGGAAAAAATATTGCCCCCCACAGTTTTTGGGGGGCAATATTTTGCCCAAGGAATGTTTTTCATGCAAAACAAATGCTTGCAATGGATTCAGATAATGATGAAGAACCCCTAGTTTGACCCCTCACATGCTACTTAAAGCAGATTTATTTATTAATATTTCTAGTGGAGTCAATGGAACAGTGAATATACAAATGGCCATAACTTTTTTTCGCAATGTTTCCGGCAGAGCAGGCCTTTCATTCTGTGGACCTTAATGACCAAACTAATAGATAAAACAGAAATAAAAAGTGCGGCAGAACATCACAGGTTCAACCCTAATCCTTGAGCTTTTGGGCATGTGGATCCCCGACTAGTATGTAATGGTCCAGGTTTCCAGAAGGCGTCATGCATACCCATCATGTTCAGCCTCTCAGTGTGTGTGTCCCATATTCCTTTGATTCCCTCAGCGGCAGACTTGCACAGGAAACAACAGATTCCAGTTCAAATCTGCTGCCGAGCCAATCAAATTGAGCTATGGGAAAATTACCCCAGAACAGGAAACGGTTATGCCGCCCCCAACTGGAAACCCAGGGATTGACAGTTATTCACAGGCAGAGATAATAATAATAATAAAAAAATATATATATGGTGTCAATGTTTAATATGACCCCAACAGAAGCAAATCACAAAATAAACAATATTGACGACTTTGTTCATAAATCACAGCTGAAAACCAATTGTTACACAAAGTGTAGTCTCCACTATTCCACAATCTCCAAATGCTATTATAGGGCCGACGAAGGAAGCTGTCATCTGTTCGTCATTCCCGTTAATGAAAATATATTTTACATCTTTAAAACACGTTTTTGGATTTCCTTTTCTGATAAGCAGCAACCTATATATGATTAGACTAATTTGAGCGGATGTCCCGCATCCTCACCGCCTCAGTTTCCAGCACTTCCTTTGCACAAACAGAAACGTTTGAACGTCTGACTCGGAGACTACACTAAGTGTAACAAAATTATAAATTCATAAAAGCATAACAACAAAGGGGTGCTAATATGAACCAGACCCATATCACCTCACCTTTCCCCCATTTTCTCCCCAAATTAATCATTGTGCCATTTAATTCCTCGCCACACATTTCTCTGTATTGCCACTGCTGTTGTATCGTCCTACTGACACACCTGCCAGTGAGGAGCCCCCACCGGGAGGACGTACTGTTGTATCCTACTGGCTCACCTGCCAGTGAGGAGCCCCCACTGGGAGGACATACTGTTGTATCCTACTGACTCACCTGCCAGTGAGGAGCCCCCACTGGGAGGACATACTGTTGTATCCTACTGGCTCACCTGCCAGTGAGGAGCCCCCACTGGGAGGACGTACTGTTGTATCCTCCTGGCTCACCTGCCAGTGAGGAGCCCCCACTGGGAGGACATACTGTTGTGTCCTACTGACTCACCTGCCAGTGAGGAGCCCCCACTGGGAGGACGTACTGTTGTATCCTACTGGCTCACCTGCCAGTGAGGAGCCCCCACCGGGAGGGCGTACTGTTGTATCCTACTGACTCACCTGCCAGTGAGGAGCCCCCACTGGGAGAACGTAGAGCCTCTGTGTTAAGGTCTGTCCATACTTTCTCCGAAATGTTCAGTTAGTTGGATGTGCACATTTTCGAACTCTCATTTCGTCTAATGCTTTTCAGAAGCCACGAGTGGCATCATTTTGTAGTTGAAACGGACCTTTTGACCGAAGAGGGCGGTTTCGGTCAAAGTATGGACAGGCCTTTACTCCTCCCGCACACCACTCCCCACTGACAGGCTCCGCCCCCAGCCCGTAGGAGAATGTGCAGTGGCAAAATGTCCTCCTCTCTGCCCAGCTTCCCTCCCCTCGAACACGGTCCAGAAATGGATTATTGATTCAAGTCCAGGTCAGTGTGAGGTGTGTCCAGAGCTCTGCGTAGGTTCTGCCAGAACAGTCCAGGGTGCTGTCCAGCCTGGGACCAGCTCAGGTAGGTGTGTCTCTTCACCAGCCTCCTCATGTGATAGTAGGGAGACAACTGGTGGGCTGGAATGTCCTCCAGAAACACCAGGATCAATACGTCCTTCTGTTCATCAAACAGACGGTAGCTGCACACAGGGGACCACAGGACACTTACACTCAGTCTAGTTGCATTTACATTAAGTGATACTTTATTCCCCAGCACCATGAGGGGAAGTAACAATTGGGTGACACTTAAAAGCCCAGAGCGTTTTATATCGACTTATGAGGTCAAGTAGTATCGTTACAATTGCTGGATACTTTGTTTGCAAATCAGAGTGAATTGAATTCTTATAGATTATAATGTGATTGTATGCATTGTAATCCGGGTTACAATGTTTGTGTTTGAGATTGGACTGGATCTTACTTATGTTTACTACATATTTCACGACGACTTGCAAAGCTAAGGAAAATTGAAAAATAGCTGGCATTGAGGGCTAATTTGGTTAAATATGTCTGGCAGAATTGGGCTAAGGCGAGTACAGGCCGGCAGGCCATAACCATATAAGGAGTTCCCAAATATGGAGAGTGTTGTTACCTCAGTGTGTTGTCATGGATTAGCAAACTAATCAGTCAGCTCCATACATGGGCATATATTGATAACATCAGGGGTTGCCATATATGGGCATAAAAGGGGGCATGCCCATATATGGGCATATACTGATAACATCAGGGATCTCCATATATGGTAATAAAAGAGACAAGGACTGACAGATACAGTTATCTGCATATTTGGCATTAAAGTGACAAGGACTGACTTAACTGATGTCTTACTGAATTATTATATTGCCAGCATTATTATTATCTTGTAAATCTGCCTTTGCAGTGAAACGGCGCCCCCACCTGGCCATCTGGAACTCTCTAGAGCACCATTCACTCTCCAGGTAATGATGGCTGATCACACAGATGGTCTTTCTGCTGCCATAGATGGCATCTGTAATGTTCTCTATGATGGGTGCACCTGAAAACAAAATATACAAACACACATTCAAAACTATTTGGATGGATGGATGGCTAGATGGCTAGATAGGTAGATTAACCTCGCCTACCAGGCTTTCTGGGGGAAAGCCTGGTGTTCATTCACTACAGGCCGTTTGGTTTCCGCCTAAAGCGCGGAAACCACTAGAAGATTTGGTGCCCCCCGTTTGTTTCCCCAATCCCTATTAAAATGCTCGAGTAGCCTAGTGTAGTCTTGCAAGTCGCTAAGAGTTGGACTAAAAGATGCATATACCAAACGAATGTTTCAAAAGCAAAACTACTCCGCATCAAGGAGTTTATTAGGTAGGCCCTAAAAGTATGTCCTTGAGCGCAGGGGAATATTTTGGGTTAAAACTGAATCCGGTTTGATCTTTCCGGCAAATTGTAGTCCTTTGAGTACTACAACATGACGTGTTGTGGTTTCCGCTCCAGACCGGTTACAACCCCGAAAAGTGAAGTGATCCCAGACTAAGGTAGATAGATACAGATGGGAAGGTTTGTACCTGAGATTTAGAAACATAGATGTACATACAGTATAAGCGAGAAACAGAAGAGGTAGCCTACCTGGTAGGAAGTCTCGGTGGTGCAGACAGAGTCTCCAGCCCTGCTCTCCCTCCAGCACTGGAAGCATTTCTCTGCAAACCCAGAGCTCATCGTGAACGTTGTAGGAGATAAAGGCATCGTAGCGCTCAGGAGACCCCCTCTTTCTTTCCTTGGCATCATAAAGGAAGGCCAGGAAGAGGTAGTAGGCATAGAGAAGATGCAAGCTCAGGAAGTGGTAGGTGAAGGATGTGAGCAGAGTCAGCACAATCACACAAGTGGAAGAAATGTAGCAGATGAAGCTAGTGTCCACAAAACAGGAGTGATAGTCAAAGTCCAGAAACCTGGTTCCTTTTTTAGCCAGAGGATAGGCACAAGTGTAGCGCTGAACATCAACTACCTGTGTTTGGTTGTTGTTCACCATCCACTGCTGAAAGTCCGCATTAGCGCAATCACAAGTGAAAGGGTTTTTATCCATTTTAATATACTTGAGAGCAGGGAGGAAACTGAACACAGATACATTGATCACTGCCAACTCATTCTGGCTCAGGTCCAACCAGGAGAGTCTAGTCAGGTTGGCTTGTGTCAGGAACTCAAGGGACTTCAGTTCATTGTTGGAGATGTCGAGAGCTTCTAGGGTTGGTGTGTTTTCAAATGTGATAGATGATATGTTAGGAATAAATAATTGCTGATTGGATTGCATTTTAAGGCTCTTCAGGTTTCTCAGTGATGGTAAATACAGTAACGATATAATTCTGGGGGAAACAAAATTAAAACTGAGACTAAGAGTTTCAAGTTCCTCCAGTCCTTCTAAAGCAGTGCTGTCCCAACCATACAATCCATCTGATCCCAGCACTAAGTGTTTGAGCGATTTCAGATTTGTAAAATCCCCCTTCCCCAGGAATGAAATCTGATTCCAACTGAAATCCAATAATTCCAGTTTCTGTAGGCCAATCTTGAATGCACCGCCAAACATCCATATGTTATTGTGACTCATAGTTAGAACCTTTAACTCGTTGAGGTGTCGAAAAACACACGCTTTGAGTTTAGAGATGGGGTTGGAATCTAGATGAAGGTGTGTGAGTCTGGTTACATTTAAGAAGTCTGAGCAGCTTAAATTATGGATACTATTGTGATGCAGGCTTAAGTTTTGAAGCACGGGGAGAAAATTAACAACGTCCGGCACTTTGGAAAGGTCGTTACAGGCGAGGTCCAGGTAACTCAGTTGATTCATGTGTTGTATTGAATCCTTAGACAGTTCAGTCAGGTCATTGCCTAACAGGTCCAGGTAGGTTAGCTGAGTGCAATTTGCCAGTTCTTCTCCTATGCTGTCAATGTGGTTTTCCTGCAGGGTGAGTGCCCTCAGTGTGGGTATTTTGCAGGCAATATTTAAGAGCCCTCTGTCTATCCACGTCTTGTTCACAGCAGACAACTGTAGAGACGCCAGCGAATCCAGGCTCTCTAGAGAATTTCGGATGTTGGACATGTAATGACCCATCAAATACACCGTGGTTAAATTTCTGAGGAAATACTTGTCTGGTATGTCCCACTCCCATCCAGAATCATTACAACAGTATGACAGGTCGATTTCCTTAAGATGTGGAAACACAGCTGTTGTGATGCTGAACATTTTCATCGACCCTGAAATGATTCTCAACTCCCTGAGCTCAGAGGACATGTTTAATGGCAGATCCCTTGACTGAAAAGACTCTAACTCGTAAATTGAGATGTTCAGCGCCTGTAAGCGTGGTAGCTGTAAGATGGTGATGACGTCTGTCACTTGATGTATGTGGTTGGACTCCAGACTCAGTTCCTGTAAGCTGGTGAGTGACTGGAAGGCAGCAGGGTTGATGGATGTGATATCGTTTCCGTCCAAGCTCAGTATCAAGAGGTTAGATAGTCCCTGAAACATGTTGTCTGTCAGTGTTGTTAGTTTGTTGCCGTTCATACAGAGCACTTTAAGTTCTGCCAAACGGACAAACGCCCCGTCATCTACATGAGTTATTAAATTATAACTCAGGTTCAGATCTGTGAGATTCAGCAGATGGTAAAAATCTGTGCTGTTTATGCTTTGAATATCATTAGTTTCAAGTGTCAATGATATAACCTCTCTGGGAACGTCGTCTGGTATGCTACGGAGGTGACGGTTTTTACATTCCACTGAAACACCAGCAGTGACATTGCTAGAATAAACAACATTGCAGTTTTTCAAGAAGTAAGCCAGTATGGGATTAAGATAAAGCGTGAACAAAAGAAACAAGACGGGGAAACAATGGCAGCTTCCTATCTGTAGCATCATGGCTGTCTTCAGGGTCAACTGTCAGGTACTTTTGGTGAAGTAATTCTGCTGTGGACACTGGTTGGTGACAACACTGTTCAGCATTGATGATCTAAAGAGGATACAACAGTAAAACAGTTACAGTACACATGTAAACTTTATTTGTGTAGCGTAACTCTACACTTGGGGTAGGCAACATTAGGCACGGTGCCAACATTGAAACAGGGTTAAGTGAAGTGTGAGAGAGAGGATTTATATTTTTAAAATCAAATATTGTTTTAAACGTGGTCAATTACATTAAGTCACCTAATCTTCAGCAAATTACACCCTGCACATAATTCTACATTCATTACAATTCTGAACTTTGACTGGGGAGTGAGTTGATGAGGAGATGGTGAGTCTAATGATCATTATAACAATGTCCTAACAATCAAAATATGTCCGGATTTTGATGGGGTGTCATTAAAATGTATGTTGACATGACGGCACACTGACTATCTAGAGCAGGTTGGGTTAGCGCCCCAGCCTGTGTCTTCCGTGAGGAAGAAGCCCAACAAATCCACGGTCAGGCCCTTAGGAGGGCCATTCAACTGCAGCAGCTGAATGGAATGTTTGGATTGGGGTCTGGTGCAACGCACAGGTTCTGAACCTGGTGAGAGCAGGAGAGGACCTGGTGAGACGTAGGAGGAGCCCGGCCAGGAGTCAACCCATAGAGCCTAGTTCTTCCACGCGCCAGAATAGTACCCCCAATCCCGGCAGAGTAGTTCCGGTGCAGCACATTGAGTGACCCTGTCTTTCCCTAATAGGACTGATCGTGGATAGCTACTGGGACGTAAGTCGGGACTTGATCAACCCCAGCTGGGTCACCTGGGCGAGGGTGTATGATGTTGCGAGACCCGAAACACCCGTCGACCCCAGGCTACATCACTGATGATACGTCCCAGTTGCATCCTTGTGATGTTTTTTTTTTTTTTTCAGAAAATAAATACATGGTATTTTGTTCCAAAAAGGCTGCTGACCCCTGCTCTACATAGATAATCAGTCTAGATTCCACATTGAAATGAATATTACTATTATTATATTATTATAATACTGTGTATAATATTAGGCCTATCCTATAATATAATTCTAAATAAGATAATGTTGTTCAGTATATCTGACTGCCTTTATTGACTGAAGAAATGAAAATGAAACATTTGTCATGTTGCAGTTATATAGAAAAGTGTGATGCATCGTCAAATCCAATCATTACCTGGTGAATCGTATTGGAATTGAACCGTGAGGACAGTACCAATGCACATCTCTAATAACAATGTGTCTATAGGTGCCCCAGGTCTAAATGGGTTAAATAAACTGAGAAATTATCCAATCAGTAATACAATGTTGGTACTTTATATAACATGTACCATGGACTTACTAACCACCTACAGTACCACTCTGGTCTGGGAGCTTGTTTTGGGTGCACGAAAATCACAAAAGAAAAAGTATGTTGGATTCAAATTGAACATACAAATTATACTAAGATCCCCTGACCCACTCTATCACCTTCCTGTGATTTTAAATTGAAAAGCGAATGAATGCTGTTATACAAATCTGCCTTCCTCCAATAATAGCTGATTTTATCTATGAAGGTCAAGTCCTTTTTATCTTTTAGTGACTTTGAAAGGGTGATAAATGCCTTTTGTTTCTACTGGCCTCGATTACACTATGCCAGCATTAGTCATTAGTCAAGCCTCCCTCCGTCTCTCGCCTGCAGCCAATACAATGTTTGTTATTACATAACGATAAAGATTAGTCGCTTGTGTGGTGTACATTTCAGTGAATTTAAGGCATGCCTCTGTCTAGTAACACCAAATACAGGTACATATCTGGTAAAACTTGCAAGATAATAATAATGCAGAAAATTCACAAGGACTAGTCGTTTCCAGGATGATATTCAGAGCACCATGACAATATTTCTGTACCAAAGGAATTGAACATTTTAAACGTACCTGAGCTGCTAATAAAAGTCAGTGACAATCATCCTTCCAGTGCCATGCAGTTCAGAGGACTGAAGCATCTGTAGAGAGAGTTCATCTGACAGTGACAGGAGGTCACTGTAGAGGGTCATGTGACATGGAAGTTCATTTGACCACAGCTCAGCTCGTACCTCAGGAGTTACACTGTGTGGTAATAGTGGAGGGAAGTGAAAGAGGAAGAACCCACAATGGACCCACAGGCCTGTGTGTGTGTGTGTGTGTGTGTGTGTGTGTGTGTGTGTGTGTGTGTGTGTGTGTGTGTGTGTGTGTGTGTGTGTGTGTGTGTGTGTGTGTGTGTGTGTGTGTGTGTGTGTGTGTGTGTGTGTGTGTGTGTGTGTGTGTGTGTGTGTGTGCGTGCGTGCATGGGTGCGTGCACACGTGCGTGTAAAGAGCTATATGAACTAAAATAGGCCTCATTCGAGAAACTTGCTTACACTTGTATCTGATCTTAAAATGCTTGTGCAAGCGATCAACATCAACTATGATAGTGCCAAAGATTAAATTACAACTTTTACTAAATGTTTTTACTTTTTTAATCAGTTATTAAAAGTAAGGATGCCTAACTGGGCTCATCTTACTCAATCCGGGAAAGCTCCTGTGTCATCTCAGAGGCTATATATACAGTATAGCATCAGGATTAGGATTTAGAAGGCATTTTTTAGACTGCCTCGGGTCTAAATGGGTTGAAGCCGTGAGGCATATAGGGATGGGACGTTGCGACTGTGAGCTTGTAGATCGTCTATTTTTTGGCAAAGATATTTGATAGAAAGTGAAAAAAAGACTGTATCAAGTATGTATATTATAAGTAGCTTTTACCAATTATAAAGGGTATAAGTGGTACCGGATATGCAGCTCGGCAAATAAAAGGTGATTTGATCCCAGTGCATGACATTGACGGAGGACGATATCACGATAAATTAAATCTCTACGAGAATACGATTATCGTGAGTGTTTTTTATCACGATAAACGATAATATCGCGTATCGTTCCATCCCTAGAGGCATATTCATAGCGATGTGTATTTTTTCAGTTGAAAGCTGCAGGCTGGAACTTCCCTGTTCTAGCCTGGATTTGAACCCCGGTGTCCGCCTGACGTTAACTTTTAACCTCCGGTCAAACCGTGTGTCAAACCAGAAACAGGATGGTAACAAAGGTCATGTCCAACCTAGACACAGGAATGTCTCCTTAGAAGAGCAAGGAGACCAAATACAACCACCCCAACAACAATATAAGTTATATTGTATTAACATACTCTACCATACAGCTTGTATAAGTTATATGTGTAGCCTAGAGCTTCTTTATTCCCAGTGTGGAATGGTCATAACCTGACTCCTGCCTACGCACTGCTGCCACCATCTGACGGAGTCAGGTTAGAATGGTCATTAGTTGTATAATAACTGACAGAACCACATAAGAATGGAATAGTTATTAGTTGTATAATAATTGACAGAATCACATAACAACGGAATCGTTATTAGTTGTATAATGATTGACAGAATAGCATAACAGAAGCAGTTATAATTTAGCAATCAATATAGAATCCATCACACCTGGCAGTGATTGACATCCACAAACAGGAAGCTGTTCAAAGAGGAAAGATGTTTTTAAGTGTGTTCAGCTGACATGTCAGAAACATCATTCATTCTACTGGACATTTAAAACATGGATTAACACACATGTAGCTGACATGTCAGAAACATCATTCATTCTACTGGACATTTAAAACATGGATTAACAGTTTAACACACATGTAGCTGACAATGCTTCCTGGACTGCTGGAGGTAAGCTGTGCTCTGCAAACACAGTAATGTTATTTTATGATTTTGCTATGAAAAACGGCTCATTTCAACTGTAAAGTGAAGCACATATTTTGTGGTGTTGGTTCATTGTGATGAGATCGAACTGAGCGAAATTAACTATTTTATAAAGGTCTTCTCATATAAATACTACAGGGGGAGGGAACTTGCACTGCTTGTGCACAGACATTAATTTCATGTTTGAAATGTTCTTTTGGTGAAAATAGCAGACCTGCAAGCTCACAACGCATCGCACTGTGGCGCATTGTGAGCATGGAGGTCAAGATGCCACATTCAAGTTCAGGAGAGTTTGGACAAGGCAATTCTTGTGAATGCTGCCTTCAGGTATGGCATCCAAGCGGGCAGAGCAGAAAGAGGATATTTGCATTTCTTTCACCATAGTAAAAACTGCTTTTGTGGTCTGGAGAGGGCACTTTTTAGTACAGACGGATAAAACGGCAGGGTCTCAATCCCTCTTTGAAGTCTTTGTGTGCATGTGGCTTACCTAGATTTGAACACTCAATCTCCTGGTCCTAAGATATTTGCTCTACCAACTGAGCTAATCAGATGTGAGCATTGATTCTATGATCCTATACTTTACTGAGACAAAACATCCTATAAAGTTTACTGAGATACTACACTCTGCATTCTATCTGATCCTATTTACTAAGACACTAAACAAACAGTCTCTCTGCATTCTGTCTATTTACATATTATCAAATCTAATATTATTATTAGATTTGTCTGAGTGAGGTTAGCTCAGTTTGTAGTGTTCATGCCTAATGACCACAAGGTTGTGTGTTTGAGCCTGGTAATAACACAAATACCGTATATCAATCTTATGCAGTGCTAATCCACTTTCTCAGGTAAATAAAAAAAAGAAAAAAGAAAGAATGCATCATGTTCACCAAACATTGGTTTAAAACCCCACTGTCACGCTCTCATCAGCCTATATTACCTGTAATGTATAATTTGTAATAACTTGTTTGAATTCTAAATGACTCATACTAAATAAAAAAAAATGCAGGAAATGAAAGTTAACTTAATCCAACTAAAATCCAATAGAACATCAAATATAAAGTGAATTAAAAACATAATATCGAAATAGAATAATAAAAACAGGGTTAAGTAATGAAAAAGAAAAGCTGTTATGACACGCAAGAATACATCTGATTAGCTAATATTATTGATGACGTCACCCCGCGCCTCTGCTCATTGTACTTCACTGTCTGTGGGCCTGGCCGGTCCGTCTCCCCCTGCACACACTATGACAACCAGGAAGTCGCCTTAGGGGAAAATGTATTTTATTACTAAATCTGTGGATACAAAAATGATACTACCTATTATATATCTTAGTTTTAGCCACACTGTTCATGTCAAGTAGTTAGTTTAGCTTATGTGTTGAAATGATAATAATCACTATGGAGTTTGGCTGCTGGGTGGTCGAAGGCTGGATTCCAGCCAGGGAGGAGGGAGCTAAAGACAGACACATATAATGGTGGTGCTCGCTGACAAGTGCTTGTGACAAGTGCGGTGCGGTGCTCTCATAGCAATTTTGATCATTATAATGATTACGCTTCAACAAACTAGTTCACATGAACAATATCGATGTAACTAAGATATTCGAATGGGTACATACCGGTATATTTTATATGCACAGAATTAAATTAAAATACATTTTATGTTGAGGCCACTTCCTCAATTTCCTGGTCAGTGCGAGCCGAGTCAGCCGAGAGGCGCTGCTCTCTCTCTACTCTCTGACTGTTTCAGAGCGTTTACAGAGAGAACACGTGACCTACTGTATCACAATGTAAAACTTTGGGGCACGACATACGGTAACAGCTTTAAAGAGGTGAGCCTTACAAAGTGCTTTGAATAAAATATACCAGCAGGTAACAACTAACGCCAGCACTGTCTGTTAATGTTAACAGCAAACAACGAAACAAACGCTCCTCCATCCCCGACGATTTCCCCCTTCTAAATCAATATAAATTCCCCTCCAGATTCTCTTTCATTCACAAATTTTGTGTTTCATTCTCAGGTGTGTCCAGAGCTCTGCGTAGGTTCTGCCAGAACAGTCCAGGGTGCTGTCCAGCCTGGGACCAGCTCAGGTAGGTGTGACTCTTCATCAGCCTCCTCATGTGATAGTAGGGAGACAACTGGTGGGCTGGAATGTCCTCCAGAAACACCAGGATCAATACGTCCTTCTGTTCATCAAACAGACGGTAGCTGCACACAGGAGACCACAGGACAGTTACACTCAGTCTAGTTTCATTTACACTTATTTACAGTGAGATAAACTACTTGCATAAAAAAAAAAAAACATTCACTTAGTTTTTGTAAATAATGCTATATTAATGCTCTATTAATGTATTAATTAATGCTATATTTACATAAAGTTTATAGTGTGACACTGCCCAATAAATGCCTGAAAGGGTATATTTCCTCTCCATGCCAAAACAAATAGAAAAATAAATACAAATGTAAGTCAATTCTGCATGATACACAAATTGTTCTGTAATTGTGTCCCTCATTATGTTTTTCATTGGAATTTACAGTGAAACATCAGAGAAATGGCGCCCCCCACCTGGCCATCTGGAACTCTCTAGAGCACCATTCACTCTCCAGGTAATGATGGCTGATCACACAGATGGTCTTTCTGCTGCCATAGATGGCATCTGCAATGTTCTCTATGATGGGTTTACCTGGAAATAAGACATATAAACATTATTCAAACCACGTTTCAAACTATTTCACTTCTTGAAAGGCTGGGAGAGGTCCCGACTCCATGCCTGCTTACAACCGCTGGTGACACAAAGAGACATATTTATATAAATACAGTATTACTTAGAGACAGAGAGAGGTTTGTACCTGGTAGGAAGTCTCGGTGGTGCAGACAGAGTCTCCAGCCCTGCTCTCCCTCCAGCACTGGAAGCATTTCTCTGCAAACCCAGAGCTCATCGTGAACGTTGTAGGAGATGAAAGCATCGTAGCGCTCAGGAGACCCCCTCTTTCTTCCCTTAATGGCATCATAAAGGAAGGCCAGGAAGAGGTAGTAGGCATAGAGAAGTTGCAACCTCAGGAAGTGGTAGGTGAAGGATGTGAGCAGAGTCAGCACAATCACACAAGTGGAGGAAATGAAGCAGAGGAAACTATTGTCCACCAAACAGGAATGATAGTCAAAGTCCAGAAACCTGGTTCCCTTTTTAGCCAGAGGAAAGCCACAGGTGTAGCTGTGAGCGTCAACTACCAGTGTTTTCTTGTTCTGCATCCACTGCTGAAAGTCAGCATTAGAACAATCATAACAATTAAAAGGGTTGTCATTCATTTTAATATACTTGAGAGCAGGGAGAGAACTGAACACAGAGACATCGATCACCATCAACTCATTCTGTCTCAGGTCCAGCCAGGAGAGTCTAGGCAGATTGGCTTGTGTCAGGAAATCCAGGGACGTCAGATTACAGTTTATTAAGGAAAGAGTCTTCAGCTGTGGTACATGTTTAAATGAGTCTGGGTATGGTTGTTCACTATGTTCAACGTACACATGTTCCAAATGTTTCATATCTGAGATCATGTCCCATACGATATGGATATGATATGGATCAGAGTATTTTGGATCGAATTGTACTGATAAGCTCTTCAGGTTCTGCAGTAAGGTGGTATTATAGTTTTGCCATTGTAACTCATGGGGAGGTGAAGATGTCATTGTTAAGGGTTTATTATTAAAACATAGTCTAAGTGTTTCAAGTTCATCTAGTCCTTCCAAATAGTTGCTATTCCATAGATAATAGGCAGCCACGTAACATAATTCTAAGTGCTTGAGTGATTTCAGACTCATGAATCCCTCTTTGCTGAGTGTCTCAATGACATTTCCATTCAGAGTTAGAACCTTTAACTCTTTAAGATGTTGGAGTTCCGACAAGATGGCGACCGAGTAGGACGCGTTTGTTGAGCTCTGTGGAGGTGCATAGTTTTCACATTTTTTAAGCCCATTTTTTACTGCCTTTATAGTTCTTTTGAGACTTTAAACGCCCAAAACACTGGTGAGCGTCTGTTTTTGCAGTTGTTTCGTGTTTCATGCCGAATACGATTAACACGAGGTCGAGGAGTACCAGGTCTCCGACCGCAAACGCCGACAACATGGCCGGCGCAATGCAGGGCGACGCTGACGCTCCGGTTACAAAGAGCATGCTGCGCGAGGTCCTCAAGGAATCACTGAAAGAGTTTATGGATGGTTTTATTCAACCCATGATGCTTGGCTTGGAGAAGAAATTACTGAAGAAGATTGATGACTTCGGAAAGGAGCTGCGTCCTGCAGTCGCCACGCTGAACACGACCGTGGCTGAACAGGGGGAGGCCATTGAGAACTTTGGTTCCTCCATGGACAGTTTGCAGATGTGTATCACTGAATTGGAGAGAAGATGTGCTAATCTGGAGGAGAAGCTCGTCATAGCAGAAGACCGGAGTCGTAGGAACAACATAAGAGTGATTGGGATCTCTCCTGGGCTAGAAAAGGCTGACCCAGTGGCCTTTATCCAGTCTTTTTTGCAGAAAACATTCCCCGACGAGTTTCCCGACTCCCCCCCGGAGGTGGATCGTGCTCATCGGACCGGCAATCCACGTTCTGATAAGCCAAGGGCTTTCCTGGCAAGGATCCATTTTTTCCGGGTAAAGGAACGCATACTCCAGCTCTCCAGGAAAGCAGGCCAACTGACATACAATGGCAAAAAGGTGTATATTTTCCCCGACTGGTCTGCTGAAACATCAAAGAGAAGGGCAGCTTTCGGGCCAGTAAAGGAATTCCTACGTTCCATCACCGCGGAAGGGGTTAAATACGGAATAAGGCACCCGAGCAAATTCTGGATAACCGTGGATGAGGCGACTTCTACTTTCAACTCACCCAAGGAAGCTCTGGCCTTTTGCAAGGATAAGTTCAAGACTCCAGGTGCTGCGGACGAGACTCTAGCTACGCAGGATGATGAGACGACAGTTACAGAGAACTAACTTTTACCAGGGACACTTTTGCTTTCGTGATCGCGTGCTTTCAAACACATTCTGCCGATGTGATATCCTTTTGCCTTTAATGGACTGTTGGTAAGCTGGCTGGGACTTTGGAGATGACTTTTACGCAGCGTCTTTCTTTCCTCACTCTCTCCTCCTCCTCCTCCCCAAAGGGTGAGTTGTTAATGTAAGCCTACTTATTGTTTTGGACTCATCATCTGACTTGACGTTGTGTTTTCAAGTGTTTCGTTTCATAATACCTATTTTATTTGTTTTATTTTTTAACAAGATCTGTAAGCAGATGGGTGTTACTCGTTTTAATTTAGGTTACCGCAAGGAGAGAGGATTTAGGGCTGCTAAAGCTATAAGCATAATTCACTGTCTTTTTTGTTTGAATATAATGGACATTGTTCTTGTTATTATTGTATTCCTTTTCTTTGCTCTTATTGAGCGTTGTGCTGCTTACTATATAGGTCTAGAGGGTTTTATCTCTCTCTGTTAAGCTTTGTCTAACGTGTTCCGTGTCGCGGTTCGGACGGAGCCTGCTCTCTCTATCGTCTTCCCTCTATGTCTCTCTATCTATCTCGGCTTTCCCTCTCTCTCTCTCTCTCTCTCTCTCTCTCTCTCTCTCTCTCTCTCTGGCTCTCTCTCTCGCTGTGTGTGTGTGTGTGTGTGTGTGTGTGTGTGTGTGTGTGTGTGTGTGTGTGTGTCTTTCTCTCTCTCTCTCTCTCTCTCTCTCTCTCTCTTTCTGTTAGGTAATGGCGGCTATGTTGGTTGTTAGTTTATGGTTCGTTTATGCCGACTAAAACGCTACTTTTTCGGGTAGGAGGGCGAGACTGGGCTTTGGCCTTTGTATTGAGTAATGTAGCCTACTGTTTAAGGTGAAACAGATATAAATAATATGGTCTAAATTGTGAAGGCTCCGCGGTTCCAGAGACCACTCGCTCTCCCGCCCTTTCTCTATGTCTCTCTACCTATCTCTGCTTCTCCTCTCTCTCTCTCTCTCTCTCTCTCTCTCTCTCTCTCTCCCTGGCTCATTGACTCGTTCTTTTTTTTCCTTTTTTTTCTAATCTCAATAGCTGGCGGATGTACGATCTCGTGGCGCGTTGGCTCTACGTGCTTGTGGATCCGCTGTCTGGGGGGGGGGGGGGGGGGTAGTTATTTACCTACTTTACTTGTTAAAATGTTAATTTACTTGTTAAAATGTTAATTTCTTGATGGGGGGAGAGGGGAGCTCTGTATTGGGATATTTATTTTGTAGTCGTGATTGGGTAGGTTCACTGTTTGAAGTATGGTAGTTTACTGTTTAAGACGGAAACAGACTTAACTAATATGATTGACATTTATCTAAGTTTGCACTGGCCTTTTGGGCATGTACAGGGAGCTGTATATGGCGCAGTATGCATTATGTGTGCTGTGTTGTATATGGTTTCCTGATCATACATAACTGTGTTTTATGTAAATACTTATGTATACAGACTTTTCTTTTCTTTCCTTTTTTTCCCCCTTCTAATTAGTAATTGTGGTTTGTATGCATGGATGCATGGGGGGGCTGTATGTGGCGCAGTATGCATTAACACTGTGTGTGCTTTGCTGCATATGGCCCCCCGGATGTGCTTTTAATTTCTATTTCTAACTACATATGTAAGTGCATATATTTTTATATCATATACACTGATTTCCTTTTTTATTTATTTTTATTATTAATATTATATTAGTGCCTTGTCGTGGTGACAGCCTTATTTCCACTTATCTGTCACAAGTGTTTGGTTATTTGCATTAGCGTGGCTTATAGGGCTTTATCACATTCTAAGTGGGCCTAATGCTGGACTGATTATTATTATTACAGTTGTTATAGTCCCCTCAATTTTTTTTTTCCCTTTATTCTTTTCTTTTTTCTCTCCCCCTTCTTTACTAGAAATGTTAACATACCATTCTCATTTATTTAAGTGATATGAAGTGGGGAGATTGATCATAATTTGAGCTGATGGAATGTTTGAGAGCTATTCAGCCACAAGAAGGCACTTTTTTGTTGTTGTTGTTTTTACTTTGGTGATCTGTTATATATTTACATAACCACCAGAGGGCAATGTATGGTTACTTTTGGGCAGTTACTTGTTTGCACTCTCTGACAGAGTGAAATGAAGGTTGACTAATAGGTTGATGGGGTGGGGAACTGTTTTTGTGCACTCTGATGCTAATGGGGTTTTCCCCCTCAAGCTTCAATGTTATGTGTTTTTTTATGTTCGTTTGATGTTGCTTTTTCCTTTCTGTTCCTTTTGGGGTTGTTTTGTTTTTCTGTTGGGAAGGTTTGTTGTGAGGGACCAACTAGGAAATTCTAAAATGTTCTACTGTGCTTGCTGTGCGTATGGTTTGAACCACAATTATGACAGAATATAAATTTCTAAGTTTCAATGTAAGGGGAGCGAATATACCGCATAAGCGAACCAGCATTTTGGGGGTTTTGCGATCTAAATCAATTGACTTTGCATTTATACAGGAGTCTCATCTTTTAAAAGAGCATTCCAACCGATTGGCTAATAAACATTATCGTGTTTTAGCCTTTTCAGCTGCTTCTTCCAAAACCAAGGGAGTAGCCATATTGGCTAGACGTAACCTTAGGTTGGATTCTTTGGGTGATTGGTCTGACAGTGACGGGAGGATAGCTGTTGCTAAAATCCGCTTGGAGGGTAAAATGCTAGCACTAGTCTCTGTGTATGCTCCAAATGTTTTAGACAAAGAGTTTTACAAATTACTAACTAAAACCTTACTGGAACTGACGGATTTCAAAATCATTGTTGGTGCTGACTTCAATGCAACATGGCAACATAACCTAGATAGATCCACTGGGGTAGAAAGCAGAGAACAAGCACTAGCGTCTGCAGAACTACGTGCTTGGGCAAACTCAACTGGCTTACTCGACATCTGGCGTTTAATGAACCCAACGGTTAGAGATTTTTCTTTTCTGTCGGGTAGGCATGCTTCATTCTCTAGGATCGATTACGTTTTTGCCCCTGTTAGCTTGTTTCATAAAATTGCCAAGGTAGAGTTGCTCCCAATGTCACTCTCGGATCACAAGGCGGTGCTGTGTGTTGCTTCACTGAAACAGGTTATAGATAGAGCTCCTAGATGGCGGTTTAACACCACACTGCTGCGCGATGCGGCATTTGTAGCTCAGTTTCAAACTGGTTTGCGTGAATTTATAAATATCAATACAGGCTCAGTTGAGGATCCCAGAATTCTTTGGGATGCAATTAAAGGCTTTATCAGGAGTAATACAACCCTCTATGCGTCCACTCAGAGAAAATTAAGGTCAGCCAAACTGGTGGAATTGGAATCTCGGTTTTCTACTTTGGATAATTCTCTCCAAAATAACTTTGATGTTAGTACAGCAACTCAGAGGGAGCTAGTTAAGAAAGAAATTAACTCCATTCTCAAGCGCCGCTCAGAATTTCAAATGAAACGCACAAGGCAAAACTACTATTTTAATAGTGCAAGACCCAGTCACTTACTGGCTTTACGTCTTAGATCCAATGAGCATTTTGCTGATATTGTTAGTGTCAAATCAACAACGGGAGCCATGGTTACAGAACCCAAAGAGGTCAATGCCACGTTTCGTGCTTTTTATGATGAGCTCTACACCTCCGAGGTCATTCACGATGATGCAGTATGCAATAATTTTTTATCCAACATACAGTTACCAACCCTTAGCGAGGCGGATGCGGAAGCCTTAGATAGACCGCTCCATCTGGCGGAATTACAGGAAGCTGTGCTCGCAATGCGTAGGGGCAAGTCGCCTGGTTTGGATGGGATACCCCCTGAACTTTATGCCATCTTTTGGGAAGATCTAGGTCAGCTGATGCTAGACATGTTTCGATATGCAATTGAAAGTGGCTCTTTCTCCAGGGATGTGAATGTAGCTATTATATCATTATTGTTGAAGAAGAACAAGGATCCCACAGATTGCGCAAGCTATAGACCGCTTTCACTTTTGAATTCTGATCTAAAAGTTTTTGCTAAGGTGCTTGCGCGTCGCTTGCAGGGTTTTATGACCACCTTAGTACACTGTGATCAGACAGGTTTCATAGGAACTAGACTAGCCTCTGATAATGCTAGACGACTATTGCATATCATCGATAGGGCTAAGGAGCTGAGGACCCCCGCCGCAGTGTTGTCGCTCGATGCGTTGAAGGCATTTGATCGTCTGGAATGGTCTTACCTGTGGGCTGTACTAGATAAAATGGGATTTGGTGCTTCATTCATACATTTTGTTAAAGTACTTTATTCTAATCCGTCAGCGATGGTCCTAACCGGTAAGATCTGTTCGCCGCTATTCACGATTGGCAGATCTTCGAGGCAGGGTTGTCCCCTTAGTCCTCTCCTTTTCGCACTTTCACTCGAACCCTTGGCTCAGACAGTGCGTCAGTCTGCAGATATTACTCCTGTTTCGATTAACAACACACAGCATCGCATTTCCCTATATGCTGACGATATTCTACTGTTCATTGAGAATGCACCACAGTCAATTACTCATGTCCTTCAAATCTTTGATCAGTTCAGTTCCATTTCCGGCTACAAAATTAATTGGACGAAGTCAGCCCTTCTACCTCTAAATGATCAGATGAGATCTGCTATCCTGCCGCCCATAATCCCAGTAGTAAGCCAATTCAAATATCTTGGCATAGATATTTTCCCCTCTCTTCAGGCTATTGTTAAGAACAACTATGGTGACACTCTAAATAAGATTTGTCTTGATTTAGATAGATGGTCATCTTTGCCCAACTCTCTCCAAGCTCGAGTTTCAATCATAAAGATGAATGTTCTTCCTAGGGTTAACTTTGTAAGCTCTATGCTCCCTTTGCCACCACCGCCGCAATACTGGAATAAGCTTCACTCTTCGATATCTAAGTTTGTGTGGAAAGGGAAACGCCCTCGTCTTAAACTTTCTCTATTACAGCGTGCTAGAGATGATGGCGGCCTTTCATTGCCCAACTTTAAATTTTATTATTGGGCCTTCACGCTCCGCCCCCTTTTAAATTGGTTTAACCCAGCAAATAAGGTTTCTTGGAGAGAGCTTGAGGAGAGTTTAGTGCAGCCTGTTGAATTGAGAGATCTTATCTATTCAAACATAACTACACATCAATGCAAAGTTCGCTTTGGACCTATCATTTCTCATTTAGTGGCAGTATGGAGAGCAGCTGAAAAGATGTGTAAGATTGATTGTAAATGGAACTTATTTTCCCCAGTGTTCAATAATCAAAGACTTTTAATCGAGGATCGCCCCATTCGCTTTCCAAGGTGGAGGGCTAAGGGGATTCGTACATTAGGGGACTTATTTGATAGAAATGGTTTACGACCTTTTCGAGATTTGTGTGACATCTTCAATCTGCCTGGAAATACCCTTTTTTTCTACTTCCAACTGAGATTGTCCATGAGGACCTATGGGGTCCCATGGCAAGCTCCCCTTAGATTGCACCCCTTCCATGAGTTTATCTGTGATGGTAACAGAACAAGAGGTTTGGTTTCCACCCTCTATGGTTTTTATTAGACTGTAGTTATGGGCCCCTATCTGTTGATACTGTTTGGAGGAATGATGTACCAAATTTGGACCCTGACTTTTGTTGGGACACAGTGTGGTCTAACATTAGGCTATCTTCTAGAAATCCAGACCATCAACAAATTCATTTAAATTTTGTTCATCGGACTTATTTAACTCCCCGCAGACTATGTGCTATGAGGATTTTGAATAATCCCAACTGCACTCTCTGCGCCTCAAATAGTATTGGTACCTTCCTTCACATGGTTTGGGAATGCCCAAATGTGTCGTCATTCTGGAATATGGTTGCCTCAAAACTTTCAACTATTTTTAGTATTAATATCATATCTTCTCCTTCTTTATTTTTATTAAATGACGTCTCACAGTTGCAACTAAACAATATACGCAAGCGCATCTTCTTTGCTGGATTAACGGCGGCGAAGAAGATGGTAGCTACGCGGTGGAAACCTCCTCATACGTTAACGTTTCGCCAGTGGGCCTTAACCTTTCTAGATATAGTATATTTAGAGCAGTCGATAGCAAGGTTACACGGAGCAAAAGAAGAAAACATTAATATGTGGTCGGACATTGCAGATAAGCTTAAGGCTATGATTCAAGAAATCACTATATAGTGGTAACAGCCTAGCACAGGCATGCACTATTGTACATTCCGTGTTGGTCCGGGGAAAGGGGGTGGGTGGGTTTTCTTTTCCTTTTCTTGTTTTGCTATTGTTTGTGTTTGTCTGTTAATTGCATTTTTCTTTTGATTAATGTTTTACTTTTTCTTGTTCTATTCATATGTATGTCTCTAATTTTATGTTATGGAAAATAAAAATAATTGATAACAAAAAAAAACTCTTTAAGATGTTGAAAAACACACGGTTTGAGTTCAGCTATGTTGTTCTCATCTAGATGAAGGTGTGTGAGTCTGGTTAAATTTAAGAAGTCTGAGCAGCTTAAATTCTTAATACGATTGTTACTCAGGTCGAGGATTTGAAGCATGGAGAGATACTTAACATCGTCTGGCACTTTGGAAATGTAGTTGTAGGCTAGGTTCAGCTGACTCAGTTGTTTAATTTGTTTTATTGAATCCTTAGACAGTTCAGTCAGGTCATTTTGGGATAGATCCAGGTTGGTTAGCTGAGTACAATTTGACAGTGTTTCGTTTAGGTTGCCTTTGTATTTACCATTACTCAGGCTGAGTGTTCTCAGTGTGGGTATTTTACAGACAATATTTATGAGATCTCTGTCTATGTCTATCCACCCATCTTCCGGAATTTTCAGCTGTAGGTTCTCCAGTGAATCCAGGCTCTGTAAAGCCTGTATGATGTTTCTGATTCTGTCATGAAAATCACCATACAACCCAGACAAAGACACCGTAGTTATATTAATTAGAAAATGCTTGTCTGGTATGTCCCACTCCCACCCATAAATACAACATCCTGACAGGTCGATTGTCTTAAGATGTGGAAATACAGCTGTTGTGATGCTGAACTTTTTCATCCCCCATGAACTAACTTTCAACTCCCTGAGCTCAGAGGTCATGTTTAATGGCAGATCTTTTGACTGAAAGGACTCTAACTCAGTTTGGATGTCCAGCACCTGTAAGCTTGGTAGTTGTAAGACTGGGATAATATCTGTAATGTGATAACAATCCACACTTAGTTCCTGTAAGCTGGTGAGTGACTGGAAGGTAGCAGGGTTGATGAATTTGATATCATTATGATCCAAGTTCAGTATCAAGAGGTTAGACAGTCCCTGAAACATGTTGTCTGTCAGTGTTGTTAGTTTGTTATTGTTCATACGGAGCACTTTAAGTTGCACCAAAGGGAAAAAAGCCCTGTCATCTACATGAATTATTCTATTATCACTCAGATCCAAAGCTGTGAGATTTGACAGATGGTAAAAATCTGTCCTGTTTATCTTTTGGAGTTTATTGACCCATAGTGTTAATGATATAACGTCTCTGGGAATGTCGTCTGGTATGCTAAAGAGAAGACGAAAACGACAGTCCACTGAAACACCAGCAGTGACATTGTCAGAAAGAACAGAGCAGTTTTTCATGAAGTAAGCCAGTATGGGATTAAGATAAAGCGAGAACAACAGAAATAAGAAGGGGAAACAATGGCAGCTTCCTGTCGGTAACATCATGGCTGTCTTCAGATATAAAAAGCTAGATGCCTCATTCTCCTCTGCAGTTCATTGGAGCGACGTGCAACAATTGCAGTCCGGACATCCTGGAAAAACCAAGAGAACGCTGCCAGTCAAGTGGCTACTGGCCAATCGCGACTTTTCCGGGACTTATCCAAGGACTACAATTCAATTCAACAGAGCCAGTTCCGATGTTGCGCGGCTCAGCTGTTCTTACAGGCTGCGTAAGTAAAGACCCGCCCCCACCTGCCTCTGTTTGGCCTACGAACGTCTGTATGTGTGACACACATGGAAGCGATGCACACAGATTCCCTTGGTCCCTCGATGCATACGCCCCAGAGCCGAAGGAGGCGTCTATCTTTCTATGTCTATGGTCTTCAGGGTCAACTGTCAGGTACCTTTGGTGGAGTAATTCTGCTGTGGACACTGGTTGTTGACAACACTGTTCAGCATTGATGATCTAAAGAGAATACAACAGTAAAACAGTTACAGTACACATGTAAGCTTTATTTGATCTGTAGATTATACGTCTATATTCCACATGTCTCATGTGTGGACAGACCTGCCCCATGTCATTATCATCTGGGACTCAACTACAACTAGAAGCAGTGCTCTTCCGAGCACAGGTCTCCACCAGGCCGTGCGTCCTGGTGGTGCTACTGTATAATAGGCCAATGTAAAAAGGGTGGCATATGTTCTTCACCTTAGATCTTTCATGGCAATCGGACGCTGCATGCATGATTTGAAGCATTGTGTTCCAAAAATGTGTTTTGCTAAAGTCTACCTAATGGTGGAGCTATAACAGGCCAATGTGAAAAAGGTAGCATTTGTTCCTTGACCTAGTGGGAATATGTGTGGCAAATTTCACGGTAATCGCAAGCTGCGTTGATGACTTGAGGCATTTTGTTAAAAAGCGGAGCAATCCTGCAAACTTTGGAAGCTAATTAGCCAATCAGGATGGAATATGAAATATCAGACTGATCGGACTTGATCACATGACTATAGAGATACTGTGTACCGATTTGCGTGATTTTTGCATAAAATAAAATAAATACTCAAGGAGTATCCAAAAATGTGTTTTACATATGTCGGCCCAAAGGTGGCGCTATAAAAGGCTGATGTGAAAAATGCAGGGCAAAGGTTTATCCTTAGCCTCTAGGGAGTGCCCTTACAAAGTTTGAAACTGATCGGTGGAGTTATAGGTAAAACCACGAATCGGCCTGTTATAGCGCCACCATTAAAAAAAAATAAGTGGCATTTCTTCCTCGGCCTAGTGGGAACGTGTATGCACGATTTCATGATAATTGCACTTTGCGTTTGTGATTTGAGGCATTTTGTTCAAAACGGCTCAATCCTACAAACTTTGGAAGCCAATCTTAGCCAATCAGGATGGAATATGCAAAATCGGACAGATCTGTGTCGATCACATGACTGTCGAGATACTGCCTACCGATTTGTAGGATTTTTGGACAAAATCTGTAAGAGTAGTGCACAGAAATGTGTTTTGCGAACATCGGCCACTAGGTGGCGCTAGAAAAGGCCCATTTGAAAAATTTAGGGCAGAGGTTCTAGATTGGCATCCAGGGAATGTGTGTGCTCACTTTGGCAGCGACCGTGCCAACGGCGACTGAGATTAGGTGCTCACAAACTGCGAGGACGCACGGACGGACGGACGGACGGACGCACGCACGCACGCACGCACGCACGGACGGACGGACGGACGGAGGGGAAAACATACTCTCCCCCATGCCTTCGGCTGGTGGAGACAATAACTGAACATGATGATGAATGTTGAACATTCAAATGTAAACTTTACAATGAAAGCTGTACACAGATGAACTCTCAAAAGGTCATAGAGAACTCTGTCAACTTTCCATTCAGCCTCTTTCACTTCACTGACAGAGTGACAGTCATCAAATTAAAAGGGTATACTACTGATTTCCAACATTCAACCATATACCTCATATACCTGCCTCCACAGACTACAAGAGTTTGTGCACGACCAGATTTCATGATGGATGGACAGCGCAACTAGCGGCCAATCATAGGAAGTTTTAGTTCCGTATTGGGCTCATTTTAAATCGGCGGAACTATGCCCCTGATGTAAACAATATGCTTTTTATATTAAAAAAGACCACAATTGAAACAAGCCTAAAGGCTTTCTTGGGTATATCCTCTTCTTAGTTGACCTTGTACCAGTGAACTGTACTGTCATGTACCTTTTCCTATGCAGACTTCTAATAAAATATTGCTATCTAAATAACATTCTATATTTCTGGTCAAGAGAAATACAAATCTATGTTACAAAAGCATGAGAACAAGTGATCAAGATGTATCTGTATTAACTAAACGCTACAGAATGTCTATGAACATTTTTGGTAATGTTCAGTATGACTCAATGTATTGTTAAAAGCCCTCCTCAAGCTTCAATGTACTATGAATGAAAACACTACAGTGGTTTTTGATTATGTTGCCAGTGCATGACGGGACCTACTAGAGAAAGGTTTGGCAACCTTAGGCACGGTGCCGACATTGGCACAGGGGAGGGTGATCACTGGCACACTGGCAGAAGTGTGGGGGAGAGTTTTTTTTCCCTCTCTCTTTTAAAATGTTCAAAATATTTCGTTCAGTTAAATTAAGTCCCCTCACATCTATACAAATACATCCTACATGCATTCAAACTCCTAACTCTGACTGGGGAGGGAGTCTGGGAGATCGGTGGGTTATTGCTACTGATCATTATATCCTGAGATAAAGTAGAAAATAAATAAAGGTTGTTATGTATATGGACAATCAAAATGGTATGATGTGGCACACTGACTATCAAGAAAATTAAAACATGGCACATGTCAAATAGGTTGCAGACCTCTGTACTTGAATATCCACTGCATCCACTGCATACACACAAAGAATGTTAAGAGCTAGAAGCTGAAACTTTGACTGGTTCAACCCTTTAACAAATTCCCAATTATATAACACATAGCGTGGAAAAAGTCATAATGAACAGTATAGGATGAAGGAATGTAAACACTGAATCCTACCTGAACTCCTAAACGTCAGAGACAACCATCCTTCCATTAGTATTTACTGGGAATGAAGTCCATTTGACCACAGCTCAGCTACACCTCAGATATATCATGGGGTGACGAATAGTGAAAGAGGAAGAACCCTAAAAATGCAGAAATGCTTCAGTTCAGTGGAAATAGGACGGAAATACCAGCAAGACGCCTAAGGGTGACAAGCGCCCTATCTTCTGGCCAGTGATGTATATCGGACCAGTTACCCATATATGGAGACCCCTGGTACCCATATATGGAGATCCATGTACTGTATATGGAGCTATGCTATGAGACCCCAAACATGCTTAGGCCTACTCAGTTATTTGTTATGTGAAAGTCCTATGACATCTGACATCATACATACAATCCCTTTTATGCCCATATATGGAGATCCCTGTCTGTAGAACCAGCCACACAGATATGGGCTGTTTTGGCCATATATGGATTCTGTTAGTGTGGTATGTGGCCGATGTGGCCTCCATATATGGGCATTCCCATATGAAGTCCTGTTAGATAAGGGCTTAATATTGATGACATCGGGGATCTCCATTTATGGGCATAAAAGGGATTATGTTAGTGTGGTTCACCTGACATCACAGTGATGTCAGAGCATGATGTCAGGGCGGCAAACCTTTAGACCATAAAAAAAGAGTACACGGCCGGACGGACAGAGACATTATGTGCCGTTTAACATACTAAACTACGACCTTCAGTCGCAATCAATCCGTGCTAAGAACGCGTTTTCAAGGTCAGACAGGAATGAAGTCCATTTGACCACAGCTCAGCTACACCTCAGATATATCATGGGGTGCCGGATAGTGAAAGAGGAAGAACCATAGAAATGCAGAAATGCTTCAGTTCAGTGGAAATGGGACAGAAATATCAATCCGTGTAAACAAAGACTCCACTTTGCCCAATAGCACTTTCCTGACCTGGCTTGAACACCATGCAGTTTTATGCAAAGGTTATATTAGGTTATTTAAACCTCAATGACCTTATTAATGCAAGGTTCTTGGTTTACCTCATCCTACTGATTGTGTTTATGGGTTACTGTAAATCACTCTGGATTAAGAGCGTCTGCTAAATGCCTAATAGTAAATTATAAATATATAGAGCCCTAGCTTACCAGACAGAGCAGAACTATAATCATTGTTAGTATAAATATAGAGCTCTATCTTACAGACGTTAGAACAGAACTATTATTGTTAGTTTCCAACAAGACAGTTTGTCCTGCTGGGAGGTAGACTAGTACCAAGTGTACCTTGTGCCACTTGGCATGCTGGGAAGTCTCCTCAGCCACTAACAATAAGGAAGTCCCTCACTCTCCAGTCACACTCTCTGTTCCGCATTTCTCTCCCCTCTGGCTTGCGCAATACTGATCTCAACGTGCACATGGCATTGACCAATAGCATTAGGCCTGTGAGGAAGGCAGTTTTTCACTTTGCCCAAATTCAAGCTGTGTATTAGCCTTTTATCATTACTGTGCACCAGTGGCCACAGACAGAGTCTGTTGTCATCATTACAGTCTCCAAGGCTGGCCTATGAGATCATGTGGAAGCTGCCCTCTGGCCTGGTGATGCAGATGACCCAGAGCTGAAGTCTATCACTCTACACTCATGGGCTGTGTTGTCATGGTTACGGTGTATCCGCAGGCTATCCACAAGCTTAGCTTAGCTGTTTCATTCTGACTGGTTGCTGCTGCTGCTGTGAGCCTGTTTGATTGATTGAGTATTTTATTAGACAAAAATGGAGAACAGTAACAGTAAGTATAGTCAATACAATAAAAAATGTAGTACAGTACAAGTACACTACACCTTTGGCCTCCTGAAAGGTGAGTTTTCAGGGCAGTTTTGAAGGATGCCAGCGAGCTACATATTTTAAGGGAGGTAGTCAATCCTTCACCTGTGTGGCAGTGTTGTAGAAGGAGAATAATTGTATTTTGGATTTGTATTATCAGATCGTTGTGTGAGCTCCCTCTGGTGTTGTGGCTGTGGGGGTGTGGCTGTTACACCTGAATCTCTGCATGGTGATTACATGGTGCTTTGTTAAGTGATTTGAATCAGCTGTGTGGAGGAAGTGGAGCACACATTAACCAGGGGCATAGTTCTGCCGATTTAAAATGACTCCAATACGGAAGTAAAACTTCCTATGATTGGCCGCTAGTTGCGCTGTTTCCCCCCCCGGCCGATCGCAAAAAGAATTGTCCTCCATTGGATCCCATTAATTTTCCCCTTTCGTTTTCTAACCTTAACATTTTCATGAATACTGCCTTTCAATCACCATCATATTCGTTTTGTCGAGGGGGGGGGGGGGGGGGGGGTGGCGTGGCGTGGCCAACTAAACTGATACCAGCCGGCTGTGTTCTTCTTCGTGTGCTGTATTTCGGGAGGCTCCGAACACATTCTCCCATGTATCCCTGCGGTTGCACGTAACCGTTGGCAGCCAATAGCATCTCTGATGCCTTTACAATTCTATGATGGCGACACCCATTCAAACGGTAGAAAAGGGCCATTTGCACTGCATAGAAACCAATGGCTTCGCATCGTCCATATTTTTCTACAGTCTATGACATTAACACATCCCCATTTACCCCTGTAAGCTCACTGGGAAACTTGTGGTGAGGTTTGGGCTCGGTAGCTTGTGACAACAGTAGCGCTAGGCTGAGCCACAGCTACAGAGTTTAAAGGAGTTGATAACTTTCATTTAGGAACTGTATCCAAACACAGCCTTTTATGATAACTTTCATTTAAGAAGTAACTGTGTCCACATACACACAGCCTTTTATGCAGCAATGCAGGGTTTTCATGTGATTTTATGTGGTGAAATTGTGCAAAATATGCCAAGGGAGGTATGAATATTCTTTGACTTTTTTTTTTACCAGTTTGGAGTTGAAGCCACCTGTAAGTGACTTGTCAGAGCGGTTTTAAAGGAGGGTAGGGATACCATCCTCCTACTCTCACAGGCCACTCCAATTAAGGCACTAACAGGTAAAGGAGCACGTTTCAACCTTATCTTATATGGTCTTTACTAATTCTCATTATTCAGAAACTCGCCTACCAGTGACATCATCAGTGGGGATTCCAAGCTAATATTAAAAAACAGCATGTAGGGGCGGCAGTGGTTCAGCGGTAGAGAAACCGTCAATAGAACACAGAGGGTTCCCAGTTGGATCCTGGGCTCCCCCAGAGTTAGTGTGGAAGAGTCCTTGAGCAAGACTCTGATGAGCAGGTTGGTGCCTTGCATGGTTTCCTCTGCCATGTGTGTGTGAATGGGTGAATGTAATGCACATAGGTAAAAGCACTTTGAATAAAAGCACTATATAAATGCACCATTTACCTGTAAACTGCAAACTGAAACTAAAGCTTTAGGTTGAAACCACTTTGTTCATTATGTATCTCTGAAAGATATAGCAGATCTACACATCCTGTAGACGCCGACATTTACGGTCTCTGTGGTCTGTTGAATCAGTGATATTGAGTTATGAACAAGACAACTTGTGGTTTGTTAAATCAGTGATATGAGCTGCTGCATGAGGCTTTTCATGTTGTTTACATTGACATGTTGATCACTATAATAGTTCATTTATTAACCAAAAATTATAAATGAAACTATAGTTAATCACATGAACACTAATAGCCTACAAGTCTTGCCATCAGATGAAGATGCAGCCTGGATTATAACACACACATAATACATTTCCAGTGGGAAGTAGTCAATTAATCCAATGATTCAATTTCAGTCATTATGTACTTCATCAATAAATCATACAAAGTGCAAATCAATAGGAATCATGTGTTACACAGCACTCAAATGCTTGGCAAATATGTATTAGAAGTTATCAATACAATACAAAATAAAGGTTTCATCCATCTAAGCAAAGACATGAATTACCAAAATAATATATTCAATACAATTTATATAGTAAAGGAGCAACATGATCAGTAAGATATACTGTAATGCAAAAAAATTGATGTGTTAAATGAGCAAATAATACCATTAATAAAGCTATATATTATGCATGCATATACATACATGTTGCTGTAAAGTTATGGAGAATAGAGTCTCAGTGAGAGGTTGTATTCAGGTCAGGAGGACAACATAAATCGTTTCTCTGGTAAATCAATAAACACATCTTCCACCAAAACATTAGTTTAAAACCACACTGTCAGGCTCTCACCAGCCTCTTGTTACCTGATCCCTGCTAAAGAAACAATACATGAAATGAAACTGAATTACATTAAATGTTATTATAATAAAAAGTACAACAAAATGATCAAATCCAATAAAAGATAAAATATAAAGCGAGATAAAAACATCATTTTCAATTACAAGTAAAGAGACAAACAATACTAAAAACAGTTAAAAAGTTCATATTGAATGAAACAAGCAGTTAACAGCCAACACTACACTGTCTGTTAATGTTAACAGCAAACAACGAAACAAATGCTCATGTATTGGAGGTGATCCGAACCTCCTCACCCGGCTTCGAACCCGGGTCTCCCACATGAAAGTACAATATCTGAACCATTACTCCAAAGGGATATCCCTATGGAATCAGGGCAGATACTAGACTTTTGAGGCTTCAGGCTGGGGCTGCGACTCTCTCCGCCACACTCACCCATCTCCGACAGGACGATTTTCCCTTTCAAAATCAATTAAAATTCCCCACCAGATTCCCCTTTCATTCACATTGACCGTAACATAATGACATGAAACAGCAAATTATTGATTCAAGTCCAGGTCTGTGTGAGGTGTGTCCAGAGCTCTGCGTAGGTTCTGCCAGAACAGTCCAGGGTGCTGTCCAGCCTGGGACCAGCTCAGGTAGGTGTGTCTCTTCATCAGCCTCCTCATGTGATAGTAGGGAGACAACTGGTGGGCTGGAATGTCCTCCAGAAACACCAGGATCAATACGTCCTTCTGTTCATCAAACAGACGGTAGCTGCACACAGAAGACCACAGGACAGTTATCACTGTCTAGTTGTATGGACTGTTTTATTTATAATGACCAAGAGCCACATGACAGAGAGTTTATACTGTATGCACACAGTATACACTATGTATAATAACACACAGTATACACTATGTATAATAACACAGCCTCATTACAATACTTCACTTCATACCACAAGCAATACTAGTCTAAAATGCAAATAAAGCGGTCTAAATGATCAATCCAATGAATCACTGGGCAATAACATCAGCATTACTGCCCCCACCTGGCCATCTGGATCTCTCTAGAGCACCATTCACTCTCCAGGTAATGATGGCTGATCACACAGATGGTCTTTCTGCTGCCATAGATGGCATCTGTAATGTTCTCTATGATGGGTTTACCTGGAAACAAAACACACAGACAGTATTCGCAACACGTTCAAAAGTATGTCACGAGAGAGAGAGAGAGAGAGAGAGAGAGAGAGAGAGATGCCCCCTCAGATGCCCGGGAACTCCGGGTACACAAACACAAGCAGAGCCACCAGACAGAAAACTCACTGGACTGAACCAAATTATAAAACAGAAAAAGGAAAGCTACCTGACACATTGGAGAGAAACAGAATACACAGTGGCACTGGCAGAATACCTGGTGACCGACCCACAGACTCAGTGAACACAGTCTTGCGATCGAGAAAGGCTGTCATAGGCATAACTGGATTCCTAGAGAAAACAGACTTTGCACCTGCAATGCGCACAAAATGGAGTGGAAACTAAGCTACACTACTACAGAGTATTATTATAATAATGCCACCATAGGTTAGACAACACAGACAGAGAGAGATCCCTAACTGCTTACAACCATTAGTGATACAAAGAGACATATTTATATAAATACAGTATTACTTATAGACAGAGAGAGGTTTGTACCTGGTATGAAGTCTCGGTGGTGCAGACAGAGTCTCCAGCCCTGCTCTCCCTCCAGCACTGGAAGCATTTCTCTGCAAACCCAGAGCTCATCGTGAACGTTGTAGGAGATGAAGGCATCGTAGTGCTCAGGAGACCCCCTCTTTCTTTCCATGGCATCATAAAGGAAGGCCAGGAAGAGGTAGTAGGCATAGAGAAGATGCAACCTCAGGAAGTGGTAGGTGAAGGATGTGAGCAGAGTCAGCACAATCACACAAGTGGAGGAAATGAAGCAGATGAAGCCATCGTCCACCACACAGGAATGATAGTCAAAGTCCAGAAACTTGGTTCCCTCTTTAGCCAGAGGAAAGCCACAAGTGTAGCTGTGAGCAAAGACGACCTGCGTCTGATTGTTGTTCAGCAGCCACTGCTGAAAGTCATAATTAGAGCAATCACAAGCTAAAGCGTTGCCAGCCATGTTAACGTATCTGAGAGCAGGGAGGAAACTGAACACAGAGACATTGATCACCGTCAACTCGTTGTAGCACAGGTTCAGCCAAAAGAGTCGAGTCAGGTTGGCTTGTGCCAGGAAATCCAGAGACTTTAATTTACTGTTGGTGAGATCCAGAGACTCTAAGTTTTGTAGTGGGATAAATATCTCTGGGGACAGGTATGGCAGAGTACCGTCCCATAAGCTAAGAGTCCTAAGCTTTGGTACATCAGCAAATGTGTCTCGGCCTAGTAGGCCTAGTTCATCATAGGTATTCACGGCCATGAAGTTTTCCAAATTTTTCATCATTGACAACATTTTCTTTACTAATCCAAATGAAGATCCAGATTGATAGGATATTGGGGTGAATTTTATTCTAAAGTACTTCAGGCTCGGTAACTCTGGGGGATCTCCTCCACGATAATGGAGAGGACCAAAAGGTAAAATTAATAGATTAAGTGATTCAAGTTTTTCTAGTCCTTCCAAATAGTCGGTGGCCCAGTAAGCGTGCAACTCGCCTTCCAGGCATAATTGCATTTGTAATATCCTGAGTGATTTCAGACCTGTAAAAGCTCTCTCGTTGAGCTTTGTGACAACATAATCATATACACTCAAATATTCTAGCTTCTGTAGACCAGTCCTGAATGTGTCGCCAAATGTCCAAATGGCATTATCATTCACAGTCAGACCCTTTAACTCACTGAGATGTTGAAAAGCACACGGTTTGAGTTCTTGTATGTGGTTGTGATCTAGATTAAGCTGTGTGAGTCTGGTTAAATTTAAGAAGTCTGAGCAGCTTAAACCAAGAATATTATTATTACTTAAGTTTAGGATCTCAAGCATGGAGAGATACTTAACATCGTCTGGCACTTTGGAAAGGTGGTTCCTGGCAAGGTTCAAGTTACTCAGTTGATTCATGTGTTTTATTGAACCTTTGGGCAGTTCAGTTAGGTTACTATGTGATAGGTCCAGGTATGTTAGTTGAGTACAAGGTGACAGTATTTCACCTATGTTGTCAATGTCGTTATCGCTTACATCAAGGCTCCTCATTGTGGGTATTTGACAGGCAATGTGTAAGAGACCTCTGTTTATCCACTTTTCAGTGTTAGACATATGTAGATATTCTAGTGAATCAAGGCTCTGCAGAGCCTTTCTGATGGAGTTAAAAGACATAGAATAACCATGCAAATACACTGTAGTTATATTCTTTAGAAAATACTTGTCTGCTATGTCCCACTCCCATCCAGAGTCATTACAACATTTTGACAGGTCGATTGTCTTAAGATTTGGAAACACAGCTGTTGTGATACTAAACCTTTTTATCGAGTTTGACATCAATCTCAACTGCCTGAGCTCAGAGGACATGTTTAATGGCAGATCTTTTGACTGAAAATACTCTAACTCATCAGTGTGGATGTTCAGCACCTGTAAGCTTGGTAGTTGTAAGACAGTGATGATATCTGTCATTTGATTGGACGTCAGACTTATTTCCTGTAAGCTGGTGAGTGACTGGAAGGCAGCAGGGTTGATGGATTTGATATTATTATCATCCAAGGTCAGTGTCAAGAGGTTAGACAGTCCCTGAAACATGTTGTCAGACAGTCCCTGAAACATGTTGTCTGTCAGTGTTGTTAGTTTGTTTTTGTTCATATAGAGCTCTTTAAGTTGCACCAAAGGGACAAAAGCCCCGTCATCTACATGAGTTATTACATTAGAAATCAAATTCAAAACTGTGAGATTTGACAGGTGGTAAAAATCTGTCCTGTGGATTTTTTGGATTTTATTGTCCCATAGTGATAATATTATAACATCTCTGGGAATGTCGTCTGGTACTCTATCATGGATTGTGGTACGCTCTCCACAGTCCACTTTAACGCCATTTGCAGTGTAAAGAAGAACAGCGCAGTCTTTCTCAAAGTAAGCCAGTATGGGACTAAGATGAAGCGTGAACAACAGAAATAAGAAGGGGAAACAATGGCAGCGTCCTGTCTGTAGCATCATGGCTGTCTTCAGGGTCAACTGTCAGGTACTTTTGGTGGAGTAATTCTGCTGTGGATACTGGTTGGTGACAACACTGTTCAGCATTGATGATCTAAAGAGGATACAACAGTAAAACCGTTACAGGATACACATTTGACCTTCTGGGTGCTTAGCCTTTTTGCCTAAAAAGGAAAAGAATAGCCTGCCCAACATCCCTGATCCTTATCAAGATGAACATTTGACAAATAATTATAATTTCACTATCATAATCAGTCAGTTTTAGTTTGACTTTTCGCCTCTCTCTCCATTAAGCAGTCAGTGCAGTATCTCTTGAAGCCACCAGGGCGGCCACCTCAAACATTTTCCGGAAATCTTCCAAATCTCTAAAATATTTGTCGGCTATCATTTTGTTGTGCCTCTTAGGGCACAGCTAATGGGGATACTAACAAATAAACCTGATGCAGAGATGTCAAGTGCCCTCCCACCTTGTTAACCTGGCAACTACAAACATATTTTTAGCCTAATCGCCATCATTCCCAGTTGGAATAATGGCCAATAGGCTACAAAGAGAAATATTATATATAACTCTATTTACGGACTTAAGAAACTCCTCTAATTTTATACAGTGGTGCAATGACAACTATCTAAAGTTGAATGTGGACAAAACAAAATAACTGCCTGGTCATTCAAACAACCCTCACTTGATCAACTCCTTATTCATGGTAAAACAGTAGAACATGTACAGTTTCACGTATCTTGGACTCACTTTGAATAATAGACTTAGGTTTGATCAACACATTACATTTATCCATTAACGTTCTCAGCAAAGACTTCATGTAATCCGTATAAGTTAAGATCATTATCTGTTGCCCCTCATCTTCTGTACAAAAGCATTATTCAACCTGTTCTGTTGCATTTTCTGTATGTTTTTTCGCCATACTGTCCATGCCTAACAGAAACAAACTTTACACAGTATTACACATATTGCTTCCAAGATAATCGGACTTCCCACACATGCTTGCTGATATGAACAATAAGGCCATTACACAACTTTGCACTTTGAATAACAAACAACCCTGATCATCCTCTGTATCAATAACTATATCAATAACACTGATCCTCCTCTGTATCAATAACTATATCAATAACACTGATCATCCTCTGTATTAATAACTATATCAATAACACTGATCATCCTCTGTATCAATAACTATATCAATAACACTGATCATCCTCTGTATCAATAACTATATCAATAACACTGATCATCCTCTGTATCTCTACTTTGACCTCATGCCATCAGGGTACAGATACAGGACCCTGAAGTGGAAAAGTAGTTTGTTTTAGCAGGAGTTTTGTCCCCTCAGCCGTTGCTGAGTCGTTTCAAGTAGAACTAAAGTCACAAGTAGTTTCAAGTAGAACTAAAGTCACAAGTAGTTTCAAGTAGAACTAAAGTCACAAGTAGTTTCAAGTAGAACTAAAGTCACAAGTAGTTTCAAGTAGAACTAAAGTCACAAGTAGTTTCAAGTAGAAGTCACAAGTAGTTTCCATGAGAAGGAATTGAAACATTGAATCCTACCTGAACTCCTAAAACTCAGCGACGATCATCCTTCCAGTGAGTTGATCAGAGGAGAATGAAGGATCGTTTGAGAGTTCATCTGACATGGAAGTCCTTTTGACCACAGCTCAGCTGCACCTCAGATCACAATAGAGGAGAGAAGTGTAAAACCAAGCACCGTACCAATGCAGAAGTAGTTCACTTCTATGAGTATAATGGAGGGAAGTGCAAAGCCAAGCACCGTACCAATGCAGAAATACTTCACTTCAATAACAATAGGATGATAAAGACTGTGTATAAACCACTCCCTGCTTTCTCCTCCTCTGTGAGGACAGACTTGATGTGCTACATTCCAGTATACATACTGTATGAATTATTGTGTACACAGTATCAACAACACCTTAACCTTTTATAGGACATAATCACTGTATAAACACCATACCCTCTCCTCCCCTGTGAGGACTTGATTGATTGATTGATTGATTGATTGATTGATTGATTGATTGATTGAAGTCTCTGTTAGAAGTTTGCATAGGAAAAGGTACAGTTTCGTGACAGTACAGTTCACTGGTACAAGGTCAACAGTGGGGCTAGGGGTGTTTGAGGGTGTTTGATGTGTTCCCTGGCTATATTTCTGTTAGGAAAGAACCAAATGGACTCTTAAAGGTATGAATGGAGGTCTGTAAAGGGGCCCATAGCTTTATTAAAATGTTATTTTATTTAAAATGCTGCCTTGTGGATCATGCTCCCCCAGGTGGTTCCAGTATTTCTAACTCGGTTGGGTATAGATTTATTTTCATCTTGAATACAAAGTACTTGTGTTTGAAAACGTGTTTGTTTCAAAACGCTGCAGGGATGTTTCTGCACTTTTAATAACAGTTTATTTCTATTTGACCAAATGCGGATGTAAAAGCCATTAGAAGAACACCATGGCTGTGGATTAGTTTGGTCTCCTGTGGAATCAGACAATGAGACACATCATCATCATTGTTGTTGTTGTTGTTGTTGTTGTTGTGGTGAAATAACATGGTAACGTGTTGGATATTAAATGTCTGTCAAACAATTACCTTATAGAGCACTTTCCTTACACATGAATTATGTTGCTATGGTGATTATAGCCATTGATCTGTTCGGCCGCTATATGGCAGTGTAAACCCACATGATGAGTCAATGTAGGCCTACATTTATCATGTGTTTTTATCCGTGTTTGTTCATATTCTCTGGTGTTGTGTAGCCTAGAGCTTCTTTATTCCCAGTGTGGAATGTTATTAGTTGTATAATAATTGAAAGAATAACATAACAACAGAAGCAGTTATAATTTACCAATCAATATAGAACCCATCACACCTGGCAGTGATTGACATCCAGAAACAGGAAGCTGTTCGATGAGGAAAGATGAGCTGACATGTCAGAAACATCATTCATTCTACTGGACATTTAAAACATGGATTAACACACATGTAGCTGGAATGATGAGCATGGAACCAAATGGACGCTTATGTCTGTAACTCTGAGAGGGTACACATGGAACCAAATGGACCCTTATGTCTGTACCTCTGAGAGAGTACAAATGGAACCAAATGGACCCTAATGTCTGTAACTCTGAGAGAGTACAAATGGAACCAAATGGACCCTTATGTCTGTACCTCTGAGAGAGTACAAATGGAACTAAATGGACCCTTATGTCTGTAACTCTGAGTGGATACAAATGGAACCAAATGGACCCTTATGTCTGTAACTCTGAGAGGATACAAATGGAACCAAATGGACCCTTATGTCTGTAACTCTGAGAGGATACAAATGGAACCAAATGGACCCTTATGTCTGTAACTCTGAGAGAGTTCAAATGGAACCAAAATGACCCTTTCTGTAACTCAGAGAGTACAACTGGAATCAAATGGACCCTTACAGGTCTGTAACTCTGAGAGTGTAATGGAACCAAATGGACCCTTTCTGTAACTCAGAGAGTACAAATGGAACCAAATGGACCCCAACCAAACAGGAATACAAGGCTGTATGTTTGGTGTTTCCTCCATCAGGTAAGACATGGATACTAAGTGCTGCTTCTGCTGTGCAGTGAATGTGTTTATATTAATATGATGCTCCTGCTGTTTGTCTTTGTTACATTGAAGCTGTTGTTGTTGTTGTTGTTGTTGTTGTTGTTGTTGTTGTTGTTTTTACAACCATTAAGTTGGTATGTTGTTGTTTACAACCAGTTTGTAAAGCACATGGCTTTGCTGTGAACAGTGCATTGAATGGACTTCTAGCTAAAAAAAAAAAAGACCAATCTGTGAAGTACAGTACAGTACAATACAAGGTCTGCTAAAAGGATTTATTTAATGTTATTGTGGTGGAAATTAATGTTACACAGGACTATAGTTAGAGACTTCAGTTGGAGTGGTGACTGTAGTCAGTGTGTTTGTTGTGTTTAGTGTTCATGGAACTGCTGAAATATCCTGCATCTTGTCCAGTGCATAGAATATGGATTTTTACTGATGATATATTTGAAATGTTCCGATCTACAAGCTCACAATGTGATGTGTTCTGAGCTTAATACGTGTACATTTATGTACATTTATTAATGTTGTATCTACATGAACTACTTTGAAACATTCTGAACTAAAGATGTCTTTCTTGACCTAGTAACTCCTTGAAGGCTGCAGTTGCTTAATATAACCAACAGATGTCATCAGAAAACCTTTTCATAGACTGATAGACATAGACTACAGCAAGAGAGAGAGAATGCCTAACCTTACAACTATTAATAACCCTTAACCTTAGACAAACTAACTTTTGGATCATATTCATATTGTTACAATGTTTTTAAATCAACACAGTAGAGGTTATGTATCATATTGTTATAATGTTTTTAAATCAACACAGTAGAGGTTATGTATCATATTGTTATAATGTTTTTAAATCAACACAGTAGAGGTTATGTATCATATTGTTATAATGTGTTTAAATCAACACAGTAGAGGTTATGTATCATATTGTTATAATGTGTTCTCTGTTACTAACTTCACTCGGGGTGGATTTTCACACCTTTTTTTTCTTTCTTCGTTTTGCCTCAGTGGAAACAAATGCATGTTGCAATCTCAACCACACACACACACACACACACACACACACACACACACACACACACACACACACACACACACACACACACACACACACACACACACACACACACACACACACACACACACACACACTCTCTCTCTCTCTCTCTCTCTCTCTCTCTCTCTCTCTCTCTCTGACTTCTTGGAATTGTGTATGTGTGTGTACATGTGTGATGGTTGTGTGGTTGTTCTGTGTTTGTGCGCTTCAAACAGCACGTGTCATGTAGACACTCATGGCAGAGTTTAGTGGTTTTACTGAGCAAGTGCTGTGTGTGCTTGTGTGCGTGTGTGTGTGTATGTGTGCGTGCGTGCGTGTGTGCGTGCATGCATGCGTTGACTTCTTCTGTTGTGTATCATCGTCCTTGATGATTGGTTAATGATTTCACAAGATATATTGTTACTTAGGGGAGGGCCGGAGTCGTCTTCTCCCCCTTTGGCTTAGGCAGGGTGGGAGGCCTTAACAAAATGGAGGAAGGAACACTGCTGGTTTAACAGTGTATAAAATAATAGGTTTATTTACAAAATAAAGAATGGCATGGAGTGTTCAATGGAATCAGTAGTGTCAGCTACAATTGTGGCAGAAGTTTTGGCACCCTTGCATTTGTAAAACAGAAAAAAGCTAAAAAAAAAATAAAAAAAAAAAGATCTTCCAGAAGCTTGGCAAATGAAAACATATTTTGTATCAACATACAGTATTCGGTTTGCAGAGGAACACAACGTAAAACTGGAATAAATACAGAATCCTAGCTCATTCTACAAAGAAACTTGCAGACGTACTTAAATACACTGTACTTGAATTTCACCTGGAACTCACTTGTGGTGAGTCCAAGTTGACTTTATTAACCACCAATCCAACCAGTTTAAATGGAGTAAATCCCTCATTCTGCTGTTTTGTGTCACACACTGAGCATGGACCAAATTGAAAAGGAGAGAATTGTCAGGAGGTCAGAGGTCAGATTGTAGCCAAGCATGGACAATCTGAAGGCTCCAAGTCCTGATGTTCCTTCACTGTGCGCAATCTATAGATAATTGTGTTTTTTTTTTTAAACAAATGCAAGGGTGCCAATACTTTTAGCCACGACTCCATGTGAGTGTTGAATGGTACAAACCTAAGACTAAACTAATGCAGTGTGAGGTGTTGAATGGTAACCTAAGACTAAACTAATGATGAATGGTAACCTAAGACTGAACTAATGAGGTGTGGGGTGTTGAATGGTACTACAAACCTAAGACTAAACTAATAGGTGTGAGGTGTTGAATGGTACAAACCATTTTTTTCATAACAGACAGTCTTGTCCTTTCTTCCTACCCGACCATGGCTTCAAACTGGAGTGATTTGGTTTTATTGTTAAAGACGGCTGAAATGGCTTTTTTGGTCATTTAATTTTGAAGTATCAGTCTGAAACGGAGACCTGTGTGTTTCTGAACCAATCAGAAGGGCGATGGGATGTAAAATGGGACACATGTGATGCCTAATGTTATTGCTTGTAGCCTCACTGAACCAATCAGAAGGGCGATGGGATGTAAAATGGGACACATGTGATGCCTAATGTTATTGCTTGTAGCCTCACTGAACCAATCAGAAGGGCGATGGGACTCATGTGATGCCTAATGTTATTGCTTGTAGCCTCACTGAACCAATCAGAAGGGCGATGGGACTCATGTGATGCCTAATGTTATTGCTTGTAGCCTCACTGAACCAATCAGAAGGGCGATGGGACTCATGTGATGCCTAATGTTATTGCTTGTAGCCTCACTGAACCAATCAGAAGGGCGATGGGACTCATGTGATGCCTAATGTTATTGCTTGTAGCCTCACTAGCCTGCAGACGGCAGGCAGAGAGGCCACCTGGTGTTTCCCAGGAACCCTGAGTGCAACGGTGGGGGCCAGTGGTGGGCAAGGAGGCAGGGAGCGCTTTGCTGTGTTCACCTGGACAGCACGGAGGTGCCGAAAGTCAGGGTGGCGAACATTTACTATTCTGTCCATAACAGCACATAACTCGGTAATGGTGCCGAGTCGGCTTTTTATTTTTTGCATCTACTATTCTGGCCCCCTGGCGCCAAGTCGGCAGCTTAGGCAGGGTGGTAGGCCTTAACAAAATGGAGGAAGGAACCTAACCCTATAAAATAATAGGTTTATTTAAAACATAAATGGCATGGAGTGTTCAATGGAATCAGTAGTGTCAGCTACTATTGTGGCTAAAAGTATTGGCACCCTAGCATTTGTAAAACAGAAAAAAGCTAAAAAAAAATAATAATAATAAAAAAAGAATCTTCCAGAATCTTGGCAAATAAAAACATATTTTGCATCAACATACAGTATTCGGTTTGCAGAGGAACACAACATAAAACTGGAATAAATACAGAATCCTAGCTCATTCTACAAAGAAACTTGCAGACATACTTAAATACACTGTACTTGAATTTCACCTGGAACTCACTTGTGGTGAGTCCAAGGTGACTTTAATCATTATTCTAAAATGGCTAGTTCCATTCCTTGATCCTGATTGGCTGGTTGCCATGGTATACCTGAGACTATAACCCACACCTTGAATCAGTTTATATCAAAGCCAGGTGCGTTATTTCTTTCCACTGTGCCGTGAGGCTGAACTAGAGAAGTGAGTGTTTGATTTCCTCTCAAATCCTGCCGTTTGGGTGCTTCTAAGCACCGCCCGCATGCATAGGACAGTGACTGAATGGCTCCGGGCGGGGCTTGTAAAGGCAACAAGCGCCCTCTATTCTCCAGGCACCACTCGGCTGTTTAGCTTAGGTTGCTATGCTAGCGTTTTTGATGTGATGATACTATGGAGGACGAAAAATGACTTAATTCAAAATAAATTAATTAATAAATAAATGAAATTATAAATATAGAAATGCAAAAATAAATAAATAAATATGCAAAGAAATGTAAAAAAATATAGATAAATATATATATTTATGTGAAAATGTATTTATTTATATATATATTTATGTATTTATTCATTTATTTATATTTTTATTTATTTATTTATTTGTGTATATATTAATTTTTTTACGTATTTGTTTGCATATTTCCTCATTTTTTTCCTCATTTATTTATTTATTATTTTATTTTTGTATTCTTTTATTTATTATTTTATTTATTCCTGTATTTCTTGGAACCGTATGCTAATGGCCTTTCAGGCTTTAGCAATCAAACCCAGAGTGATCAAAGCCACACATGCCACTATAGCTATGAGGAGATTTCAGTGCCAGATTTCCATTCGCATTCGACTCTGGGGCCTCGGCCTCGGACCGCAGAGTGGCACACGCTCGGGGACCACCTCCAGGGACCCCCTGGAGCTCCGGGGACCCCCGCGGACCCCCTGGCGCCGCCGCCAATGGGCTTAAAAAGTGGCCAAAAAGTGTGCCACTTTTTTGGGAAATTCGGGACTTTGACCGTGCGGACCCCCTCCAAAAATCCATAACTCGGGCTAGGAGCGACCGTTTGAGACGGGACCGGTACCCACGCGTCCGGCTCAGGGCCCCGGAGCCGGCCATGCGCAGAGCAACTGCAGCCGGGGAAAAAGGCCGTAACTCGGCCCCCGAGCCACTGGGAGAGACGGGGCCGGGTCCCCGGAGGCAGGCCCACCCCGGGGGACCCCCGCGGACCCCCCGCCGCCCCAAAAAAATAGGCCAAAATACCCTAAAGTAGCCGATCTACAAGCTCCAGCTCCACTCCGCAGGCCCTCCCGGACCCTCCCTGGACCCCCGCTTCTCAGGGGGGGTCCCCGGGGGTCCCAGGCCGCCTGCCGAGCGCCCTGGCCCCGCCGCGCCACCCGGGGGACCCCCGGGGCCAAAAATAACGCCAAAAAACGGCATGTGGTAGCAGACACCCAAGCTTGAAAACTTAAAACGCCGCAGCAGGTGGCCCCGTCGGGGACCCCTGGGGACCACCCAGGCCAACCCCAGGCCCCGAAAAGCCCCGCCGGAAGCGCTCTCTGGCCTGTGAAAAAGACGAGGATACAATGTACCCTCGTCTTTTTTTCAGCTTTCGAATTAATCGTTGCATGCAAAAAATAGTGTTTATTGTCAAGATTCCTCACCAGCCGGGCTGGCTTTGTCAGAGGCTTAAAAGACGTTCTCGGCGGGGCTTTTCGGGGCCTGGGATCGGCCTGGGTGGTCCCCGGGGGCCGCACGGCTGTTGAGCTGCGCCGTTTTAAGTTTTCAAGTTTGGGGGTCTGCTACCACATGCCGTTTTTTGGTGTTATTTTGGGCCCTGGGGGTCCGGGGCCCACCCGGCAGTGCCCGCGGAGTGGCCCCCTGAGAAGCGGGGGTCCGGGGACCCCCGGGGGGGCCCGTGGAGTGGAGCTAGAGCTCGTAGATCGGCTACTTTTGGGTATTTTGGCCTATTTTTTTTGGGCGGCTTTCTTCCTACCCGACCATGGCTTCAAACTGGTGATTTGGTTTTATTGTTAAAGACGGCTGAAATGGCCTTTTTGGTCATTTAATTTTGAAGTATCAGTCTGAAACGGAGACCTGTGTGTTTCTGAACCAATCAGAAGGGCGATGGGATGGTAAAATGGGACTCATGTGATGCCTAATGTTATTGCTTGTAGCCTCACTAGCCTGCAGACGGCAGGCAGAGAGGCGACCTGGTGTTTCCCAGGAACCCTGAGTGCAACGGTGGGGGCCAGTGGTGGGCAAGGAGGTAGGGAGCGCTTTGCTGTGTTCACCTGGAAAGCACGGAGGTGCCGAAAGTCAGGGTGGTGAACATTTACTATTCTGTCCATAACAGCACATAACTCGGTAATGGCGCTGAGTTGGCTCATGCGACCGTCACAGCGCTCGACACGATCCCTCGGTGGTGGCTCGCGTGGCTCATGGTCGCCTGAGAGGGTGCGCCTCCGTTGACATCACCGAAAACAAGCGCTCCTTTCCCTTGAAGCGCCCAGCGCCCACACCGTTGTGCTGAGGGTCACTGGAAAAAACGTGGACGCGGCAGAGAGAGTTGGCCTGTCGGCCAGAATGTTTTCTACCAAGTTGCTTATTATTCTAACCTATAATGTTTTCAGATACATATTTTAGAGTGCTGGTTAGGTTTACAATGATACACAGTCTGGATGTCAACCTGAATGACATTCAAAACGGAGTAGCTCTGTCATTAAAATCAGCTGTGTTTGGAGCAAGGTTATTATAGTAAACGAAAACTAACTAAAAAACGAAAACTACAATAGAAAAACATTTCAGTTAACTGAAATAAAAATAAAAACTAAGCTTTTTTAAAAAAACGAAAACTAACTGAAACGGTATTGTGTGTTTACAAAACTAACTAAAATAAACTAAAATTATAGAGAAAATCTCCTTCGTTTTCGTCTTTTGTGGAAATAAAAAAATTAAAAACACCAGTTGGTGAGGTCAAAGAGAGAAGTTGTATGTCTCAACATTCCTGCCACACTCAACAATATGATGTTTTGTTGATTTTCTTTATTAACTGGGGACCCCCTGGAACCACCTCAAGGACCCCTAGAGTTCCCCAGGCCCTACCTTGTAAACCGGAGCATACATATTTTGCTAAATGCCTGTTGCCATTGGTTACGGTTTTAACTGTGTCAGCTGACCACCACATGTACTTCTTAAGAAGAAAAGTATGTTTGTTACTTCCTCGCGTATTACTGTACATTCTGTGGTAAACTGTCTATTCCACACACACACACACACACACACACACACACACACACACACACACACACACACACACACACACACACACGGGGGTGTAGGCCGAAGCAAGTGTCAAATTGTATTTGAGGAAGTGAAACTTCCTAATTCTGTTCAGATCACAAACAATTTCTGCCAGATATGCAAATTCAGTGACCAAGACATGGTCAGTGAAATTAGCTTAATAATGCTTAATAATGAATTAAACATATTATTAGCAAAGCATTTTTACAAAACAAAACAGAATATTGAATCAATATTTAGAAAAAGCGTACATAATTAGTAATAAAATAATCTATCTATAAATGCGAGAAGTCTCTGCGTGTGTGTTTGTAATCCGTGTATCTCGAGAACCGTTCGTCCCACCGGCTTCAGATTCGGCACGCGCGCTCCCCGCCGCGGCACGGAGTGCAGTGCCGGGCCTCGACCCGTCCCGACGCGCGGTTTTCCCTAACCGGCGCGAAACGTTCGGAATCTCCTTATGCGGGGCTGATTGTTGACATCAGGCTGTTCCGGAGGAAATCGGCGCAAAATCGGTCATTGTGACATCACTGCAGTGCCGGGCGCAAGCGCTGACTCATTGTGACATCACTGCAGTGCCGGGCCTTGCCTCGACCCGACAGATATCTCCGTATATGGGCATAAGACTGAGAACTCCATATATGGGCATATGGGCAGATACAGAGATCTCCATACAGTATATGGGCATACATAGACAGATATCTCTGTATATAGGCATAAAAGGGACACAGACCCTAGACCCGACAGATATCTCCGTATACTGAGAACTCCATATATGGGCATCTTGCCTCGACCCGACAGATATCTCCGTATATGGGCATAAGACTGAGAACTGAAATCGGTGCAAGCGCTGACTCATTGTGAGATTTGTGACATCACCTCATAAAAGGCTCTGACATCACGTACGCCGCATGAGTCAACAAAAAATCTCTGTGAGTGTGTATGTATGTATGTAATCCGCGTATCTCGAGAACCGTTCGTCCCACCGGCACGCGCGTTCTCCATATATGGGATAAAATGAATGCCTGTATGCGGAGCTGATGTCTGACATCAGAGTTTTCCACAACCGGTACTGTGTGTCCAGAGATCTTCATATATGGGCATAAGTGGACAAAGACAAACAGATGGTCAAAACGGGTCCTATGACAACAGGTATATTGGGGTTTGCATTAAAGGGTGGGGCATTCATGGGGTTTGCATTAAAGGGTGGGGCATTCATTCCCTATTTCAAATTCGGCACGCGCGTTCCCCACCGCAGCAGGTAGTGCAGTGCTCGGCCTCGACCCGACCCGATACACGATTTTCTGTAACCAGCACGAAAGGTTCGGATTCTGATGTCTGACATCAGGATTTTCCGGAACTGACACTGTGTCTGCATAGATCTCCATATATGGGCATAAAATGGATGCAGACAGACAGATACAGATATCTCCATAAATGGGCATAAATGGACACAGGCAAACAGATGGTCAAAGATCTCCATATATGGGCATAAAGTGGACGCAGACAGACAGATACAGATATCTCCATATATGGCATAAATGGACACAGGCAAACAGATGGTCAAAACGGGTCCTATGACAACAGGTATAATGGGGTTTGCATTAAGTTTGTCTCCTCCTCCATCTGTTTGTCTGTGTCCCTTTATTCCCATTATGGAGATCTCTGTATCTGTCTGTGCCTCCGACTGTGTTGCAGACACAGTGCCGGTTCCCCCTTTAATGCAAACCCCATTATACCTATTGTCATAGGACCCGTTTTGACCATCTGTTTGAAAAAGCGACAGAGATCTCATATATGGGCATAAAATGGACGCAGATAAACAGATATCTCCATATATGGCATATATGGGCATACAATGGACGCAGAATCACAAAGTTCTCCATATACGGGCATAAAAGGGACACAGACAGACAGATACAGAGATCTCCATATATGGGCATAAAATGGACGCAGATAGACAGATATCTCCATATATGGGCATATAATGGACCCAGAACTATAACTGCAGTGATCTCTATATGGACATAAAATGGACGCCGACAGACAGACAGATACAGATATCTCCATATATGGGCATAAATGGACACAGGCAGACAGATGGTCAAAACAGGTCCTATGAAAACAGGTATAATGGGGTTTGCATTAAAGGGCGGGGCATTCATTCCCTATTTACATTGTTCCGAGTTGGCCAGGTCGCCGACTAGGGCGGCCCAGCTTCTAGTGAATAATAATGAATAGATGAGGCCTGACAGTTTAAAGTGTGACTTGCATGATGGTGTAAATTATAAACCACACTTCACTTCACACCCTTATGAATGTGTCTGTTTACTTGTGCTGACAACTTCATTTTTGTTACTTTAGGGGCATTTTGTACTTTTCAGAAAAAATACTTTATTTAATACATGCTTATAGGAAAAAATGAAAATCAGACAATATTTTTATGATTTTTTTTTTTTTTTTTTCAACATGCCCATTACAGTTTAGGCATTTAGCATTAATTGAATACTTGTGGTTCAAGAACAGGACATCATTCTCACATAGAGCTGAACACACATGTGAACACACATAAACGTCACATATGAATATACACTTGAACGTATACACTAGGACAGAGGTTTTCAAACACTTTGGTCTCAGGGCACCCCTGTAAACAACATTTTCATGGGGCTTTGGAAGGGGGGTGTTAGAAGTGGGGGTGACTGTGTGTCTGTGTTTTGGCATAATACTGTGTATTTCTGTGCATCTATGCTTCCGGGTCAAAATGACCCGAACAGCACTAAAGGTTCAAAAAATATGAGGGGGGTGCAGCATGCATGGGTGTAGTGGTGGAAAAGATTTTAACTTCTACCTTTTTTCCCAAATGAAAATGTAATTCGGGTCAAAATGACCCGAACAGCACTTAAGGGTTAAACAATACTTTTTCCGGAGCTTTTTTAATCTCACCCCTGACAAATACCCCATATTACGTAAAAGACTAAAACTAACACTAAAACTAATAAAAACTAAACTAAAACTAAGCATTTTCAAAAAAGAAAAACAAAACGAAACTAGCAACCTCACTTTAAAAACGAATTAAAACTAAACTGTAATTAAAAACAAAACCTCAAAACTAATAAAAATAAAAACGAATGGAAAAATCCAAAACTATTATAACCTTGGTTTGGAGGAACGTGCAAGGTTCACGTATATTCAGTGAAGTCTTTCTATGTCATCTTCACAGGAAATAATTTAGCTTTTTGTGGACTTTTGATACAAAAATACTCAAAAAATGTTTATTTTCTCTTTTTTTGGCATCTACTATTCTGGCCCCGTTTTACAACTTCTAACGGCGCCGAGTTGGCTCAGGCGGCCTTCGCAAAATCGCAACGCTCGACGCGGCTTTAGCTTGCTCTGTGGTGTCTCACATGGCTCAATAAGTACCTGAGATGGCGCGCCTCAGTTGTCTCTTAACTGAGGTGCTTTTTTGATACACGCAGACTGAAAGACCTGCAAAAAAGTTACTCTCATAATATGAACAGGGTGCAGCCATTGTTGTTGTTAAAACACAGATCTGGCCTGCGGTGCTCCCACCTGAATGGAACCCCAATGACCAGCCTGCTGTGCCTGTGGAAAGACTGACAGACAGACAAGCAGGCAGACAGACAGACAGACAGACAGACAGACAGACAGACAGACAGACAGACAGACAGACAGACAGACAGACAGGCCATTGAGGCCAGGCCACAGGGGCTGTGAGTGTGGCAATGTTTTTTTCTCTTTTTTTTTTTTTTTATCAAACCTCTGACTCTGTGTGAGCAATATCGAAACTAGAGCTAAGCTGTGTGTGTGTGTGTGTGTGTGTGTGTGTGTGTGTGTGTGTGTGTGTGTGTGTGTGTGTGTGTGTGTGTGTGTGTGTGTGTGTGTGTGTGTGTGTGTGTGTGTGTGTGTGTGTGTGTGTGTGTCTAGCCCACAGGGTGTTGTGATGCGTCTAGTGCAGTAGTTAGAGGGAAGGTTGCATGTCTACTTCCCACCAGCTTGCTAACCTCTAGCTTTCAGACACTGCCGCTGGTTAGCCCTTGTGGTGAAAGGAGAAGCAGCCTCTGGTGTCAGTCTTCTCCTTCCTGTACACAGCCTCTCATCACCAAGACTCCTGCCATGCTGATACTGGGCCTTGTACACAGCCTCTCCATCACCAAGACTCCTGCCATGCTGATACTGGGCCTTGTACACAGCCTCTCCATCACCAAGACTCCTGCCATGCTGATACTGGGCCTTGTACACAGCCACTCCATCACCAAGACTCCTGCCATGCTGATACTGGGCCTTGTACACAGCCTCTCCATCACCAAGACTCCTGCCATGCGGATGCTGGGCCTTGCAGCCCAGGAAGGAACATGGCAGGGGATCTCGGAGCTGCAGTGGTCCCAGAGGTCAGCTACGCAGGTCCACATAGTGGACACGCCCTGAGAGTGTACAAATAGAACCAAATGGACCCTTACGGGTCTGCAACTCTGAGAGTGTGCAAATTTAACCAAATGTGACCCTTATGTCTGTAACTCTGAAAGTGTATGAATGGAACCAAATAGACCCTTATTTCTATAACTCTGAGAGAGTACAAATGGACCCTTATGTCTGTAACTCTGTACACAATACACATGGCACCAAATGGACCCTTAAGCGTCCATAACTCTAAGCGTGTACAAATCTCTGCTGTCGAGCCGAAACCTCCTAACTCCAAAATGTTCATTTTCAGGAAAATGAGCTCAAGTGGAGTTAGGAGGTTTTGACCGAAGGGCTTTTTTCTACTTTTCATTGGTTCAATATTATTTTAACCAACACACAGACGTAAAGGTTGTTCAATAGCACATATTTATGAAAAAAAGAGAGGGCCAATCGGGTGGATTTGGTTTGGCAGAAAGTGTGGAGTTAGGAGGTTTTGTCCCAAGCACTTTTTACTACTTTCCATTGGTTCAATATTATTTTAACCAACACTCAGATGTAAAGGGTGTTCAATAGCCCTGATTTATGCCAAAAATAAAACCTCAACAATTGAGTTTTGGCCAGACAGTTGACCCATAGGCCTTAACAAAATGGAGGAAGGAACGCTGCTGGTTTAAAAGTGTATAAAATAATATGTTTATTTACAACATAAATGAACTCAAACACAAAGAACCTGTGGGTCACATTATTTTGGAGGGCTCCCCAGATGATTAACTTAATGTGCAACATTATTTTCTCACTCAACAGTAAACAAACCAACATCAAGTTTAAGTGTAAAGAGGGTATCTGCACATTTCTAAAGTGATTTTAAGGACCTTGTAAAACCTCTAAAATTACAAATTAAACATTGGCCAAATTGTCAAATTCTCATCTTAGTGGTTGTCAGGGTGGGGGGTGCCCAGTTAAAATGTGATTATTTTGGCGGTCGCGGCCTAAAAAGGTTGAGAACTGTTCTAGGATACTGGGTTGTTAGGGCAGCCTTGTTGTGGCTTTTCTTGACTAGTAATATTAAACAATGTTAACTTTTGTATGAATATTATTCAGTTTGTGGAGTTATTTTTTCAGTATAATCCTACATTTCTAGTGTACATTTGAAATGAAATGTTTTGCAAAATGTTTTCAAATTCCAGACCCTGCCCCTCCAATGCCCTCTGCACGTGCCTGCTGCAGCATTCCATCCAAACCGTAATATGAACAGGGTGCAGCCATTGCTGTTAAAACACAGATCTGGCCTGCGGATTCCATCCACCTGGATGGATTCCCAAAGACAAGCCTGCTGCACCTCCCGTGGAAAGACAGACAGAGACAGGCAGGCAGACAGACAGACAGACAGGCCAAAGGGGCTGTGAGCGCTTTTCTTTTTTTTAATCAAACCTCTGACTGTGTGAGCAATATCGAAACTAGAGCTATAAGAACAGGATGTGTGTGGGTGGAGTGTGTGTGTGGTGGTGGTGGGGGTCGGACGGACGGACGGACGGACGGACGGACGGACGGACGGACGGACGGACGACAATCTTCTGTCTCTGCCAGAAAGGTGTGGCCTAGACATGTTCTGCACCATGTCTTTCTGTCTGTCTGTCTGTCTGTCTGTGGTCTCTCAAGAACAGCCAAACTGAGCTCCAGTTAAGTGAAAAGAGCGATCGAACTTTTCCTTGACGATGGCTAGCCAGATTGGTCTGTCTGTGACCAGCTGACCGTTGGCCCGATCCAGTGAAACTACACACACGGTGACACACCACACACTTCCCTGGATGCCAGAGCAGAGCCTCTGACCCAAATGTCTCACGTCAGCCTGTTATAGCGCCACCAGGAGGCCGATTATAGCTACACATGTTTTATATATTACGCCAACAGACCTTATCCAAACATCAAGCATATCGGTACACTTTTATCTCTACTCTATAGTCATGTGATCAAGACGGCCTGTCAGATTTTTCACATTCCATCCTGATTGGCTATTAAAGATTAGTGCATTGTCTAGTTTCACCTTTTTTAAGCTTTAGGACAGATGATTCTACAATAACAATAATTCATAATTGTCACTGAAGTTGTATCACTTGAAATGAGTACACTACTATCTACTCTCTGCTCTGTGCATGTGTGTGTGCGCGCGAGAGTGCATGTGCGTTTGATGCCTTTAGTGCATGTGACCTACATACTAGTATGTCTGTGCTCCTGTGGTTTTGACTCTTACAGATCGTATACTGTGTGTGCGTGTGCGTGTGCGTGTGCGTGTGCGCGTGCGTGCGTGTGTGTGCCTCTAAACTGAGGCGTGGGGCCTTTTGTATGGACTGTATCAATGGATCCATGTGTTTAATGAGACACATCTTTATATGTTAGTTTATTTTGTTATTTTATTTGTACAGAAACAGAGGCATTGTGAGTTGTAGAAGCAGTGTAATGTACACAACACCAGTCATAAGCATATGTTAGGGTTTAAATCAGAGTTTATAGAAATAAGAATTAATATGAATTCTGACAAGTTGGTGCCATGCAGGACTTGACTGAAAACATTTGAATATCCTGAATCTGTTTTAGATTCACAACTAGAGAGTAGTTCTACATGTGTTCTGAATGAATGAATTGTAATGAGTTAATTTTTATTATTACTCTAATGCCATAGTAATTAGTTATACTACTAGTTACTGAGGAATCTAATAGTATTACAATATTAAACTGATTACTATCCAACACTACCTGATATACAGACCACACTCTAGTGATGTCTGCCTCACTTTCTATGGAGAAACATGTTTAAAGGCCCAGTTCACCTCTGGGACAACCAGATCTTATTTTATTGTTGTTTGGGACACGATCAACACAATCAGTTATTTATTTTTTTGTGTTCAATCTGTGTTTTGAGATATTTTAGTATGTCAGCATGACTAGTGATGATTGAGTGTTGATTGTGTCCCAAACAACAATAAAATAAGATCTGGTTGTCCCAGAGGTGAACTGGGCCTTTAAATGTGCTGCAAAGTTGTTTTAAACCATCATTTTCCATTTGTACAAACTTTTATTTATTTATATAAATAACGTCATGTATTATTTTTTCATAAATATGGGGTTACTATAAAGCACTTGTTTCTAGTGTTGCTTGCAACTAAACCACAACAACACAACTATGATGCTGTACTTCATGGTAAGATCCTGTCACATGACTTCCTGTTCTCTATACACAGTAACGCGATCGTGGTGAACCTAAGCGCAATGGTGGGGGCCGATGGGCAAGGAGGGTCGCGAGCTTATGAGAAACAACTAAAATAAGACCTTAAACCTGCCGAAAACAGTTGTGTGCATTAGCGCAAGATAACGATAAAGAAAATCATTAAATGGAAACATTCAATTAACTTCTGAAAAGCCTACTAGGCTTTAAAACCTGGCAAAAACAGTTGTGTGCATTAGCGCAAGAATAGATGAGGATAAAGGAAATCATTAAAATGGAAAACATTAAATTAAAGACAGGGTGAAATCAAAAACATGTTTTTCACACTTTTAGAGCATATCTGTAGTGATAATATGGCCATACCTAACACTAGATGCCAAAAGAATAGAAAATAAACAATTTTAGTATTATATTTATATCAAAGGTCCCTAAATAGGCCATTCTTAATTTCTTCCTGTGAACAGAAATTCAAAAAGTGATGACATAGACAGGTCCGCTTGCATATAAATGAACCTTTGATTACATTCACCTGTTTGTTTCCCATTGCTGGCTCCCATTACTCCCATTACTCAGATTTTAAATCCCATCGCCTGAAGGGCTGGTCCCCTCGGATTAGTTCAGAAACACAGGCTTCCTTTTCAAACTGAAACTTCAAAATAAAATACCCAAGATAATAATTTCATTGGGTCTTTAACTTCTGAAAGGGATTCTAAGCCTACACTAGCCTACTAGTAAAAATAGTAGTGGCACCGAGTGCCGCGCTGCGAGCTTGTAGATCTGGCCAAGTAAATATCATTTCGGGGGTCCTTCACATGAAAAGGTTTGAGAACCACTGACATAGTAGTCTCTCAAGAACAGAATAACTGCGCTCTAGTTGAATGAAAAGGACCTTTTCTTTGACGATGGCTGGCAAGATTGCTGACATAGAAACATAGGGTTTTTCAAAAAACCTTTGAAGGATTCAAAAGACACTTATAGAATCGTGTCAAAATTCTGAATTTCACGATTTTTCAAAAATAGCAGATCTACAAGCAGCTTGTAGATCTGCTATTTTTCAATAGTTAAAGCATAAAATAATGTGTACCCGTTCTGTACTGTACCATAGAGTTGTTATGTGGCCTAGAACTGGAGGATTGATTGTAGGGTCATGTGATCAGTACTCTGGAAGCCAAACTTTACATCACGTTTAAAACTCTACTGTCCTTATTTTATTTACAGTTGTTTTAAAGGGTGTGATTGTTGATTATTATTATCATTTTTATGTTAATCTGTTCGTTTTAATTCGATTTAGATTAGCTGTTATTGATTTTAAATTGTATTTCAATATTTGCTCATGTCTTATCATGTGTCCCCTTATTTCATTCTGTCTCACTTTGAGAACAGTGAGAAAGCACTAGGCCTTGTTGACATTCTAACCGCGATTCATGACTAATTTGCATTTTTAAATGATTGGCACTCCCCTGGTAACGCTATGAACTGTGGGTAATTCCCTTTGCCAAAGTCTGCATAAATGCTGACTTAAAGGATGCATAAAAGGGCCTGAGCTCTCACTGACTTACCCATGTATAATGGGACAGACAGACATACAGAGAGACAGACAGACAGACATACAGAGAGACAGACAGACATGCAGAGAGACAGACATACATGCAGAGAGACAGACAAACATGCAGAGAGACAGACAGACAGACATGCAGAGAGACAGACAGACATGCAGAGAGAGACAGATATGCAGAGAGACAGACAGACATGCAGAGAGACAGACAGACAGACAGACAGACAGACAGACAGACAGACAGACAGACAGACAGACAGACAGACAGACAGACAGACAGACAGACATGCAGAGAGACAGACAGCTCTTCAAGCCCTCTCTGACTTCATGTGATGAGTTAACCATTAGTCAGTTCCTTGATAATTATTTCTTGCACATGCATTTAATGTCTTTCATAGAAAATCTTTATTAAAAAACATTTTTGCAGAAAAGAACAATAGACATTGCTTATAATGATTAATAATGAATGTTTATAATGATTAATAATGGATCATTAGTACAGACCTGAAAACTTGAAGCATTTAAAAATGAAACATTTTAACGACACATGAAGTGAGCGGTGCTATTCATGAGTTACTTTCATTAAGCGTTTCGCAAAGCTTGGCCAATGTGACCCCGGACGACCCTTTTCTCTGGACAAAGCCAGATGTAGGAGCGAAACTAGACTTTTAAACTCCCTGCTAGAACCAATCACGTCCCTGCATGGACCAACCTGCCCTGCCTTCCACCCTAATATGAAACATTTCTCTTCAAAGAAATGTTTAATTTCACATCATAGAAATAAGAAATATAAAAGATCACCTAGAACCTCTCCTCTCATCTTGTCTCTACCACAACCTCTTCTCTTCATCTCATATCAGATAAACATTACACATTACAGGCCTCATCTCATATCATATATCCACATACAGAAACTCTATGAACATCATCATAAACACACAAGCCAAGTCTCCTTACAGTTAAATCCAACTGAAAACAAAAGAAAGCTCTAAAGATGATCATTTTGCAAACTTCACATAAGTGTGAACATCAAGTTGTATTATATGCTTCAGGCAGTAACTCATAAAACACAGTAATCAGTAATGTAAGTATAATTAAAGCAGTAGCTCATATACATAACACAGTAGCCTTAACAACCTCCTCCTAGTTTAAGTTGTGTTGAAAGTTGAAAGTTTGTTTATTTGACAGGGACAGTACTCATTAATGGACATGTCAGTTTTCACTTCAATGTAAATGAGCCAGAGTTTAGCCACAGGCTAATTTTCATCTGTAGTCCCTGGACCTTAGTGGTGATCAACCCCCCCAATCCAACCCTTGATGCTGAGTGCCACACCCCCCAACCAGATTAAATGTAATGCAAAACACATACAATATAAAATAATCAGTTAAAGATTTTGTAAAAAAAAGATATATTCAGAACAGAGGCAACATAAGACCATTTGCTGCCTGAAACTATCAGTAATGTATAATCAACATTTATCAAAATAAACAATATTCTAGTCTAGATCTTGAACTGAGCTGTTATTTAGTATTTGGCTCTAATGAATCAAATATAACTCTTATAACTCCTGGTGGATAGATGGTGCTATATGGGTCGAGGGTCTGTTAATCATACATCCACACATAGGAGGGTCTTGTACTCAGGCACGGGTGGAGGGGAGCTTTGGGGGGGGAAAAAAGTATATAAAATAAGTATATATATATAGTATCAAGAGGATCATTTGACTAATGTATATCCTTATTATAATTGAAATGAGCTAGTTGCCATCAGTCAGTTTTAGTTTGACTTTTCACCTGATGTTGAGATGTCAATGTCATGTGTGGTGTGAAATGGCACAACGTAACCCTACAAAAAGACCACCCCTAAATTCAGTGCGCGCATATATGTGCCCTTTTCTGGAGTGAGCACCTGCACCTTGAGCATTCGTCTATAGCCTATAGATTTGATAAAATCTCTCACACACACACACACACACACACACACACACACACACACACACACACACACACGCACGCACGCACGCACGCACGCACGCACGCACACACACACACACACACACACACACACACACACACACACACTGATCAGACCACAAGCAGCCTGCATGTTGTGTAGCTTCCTGTCTTCTTTACATTCTCACAACAATGACAACATGATGATATTTGTCACATTACTCAACCATACAGACTTTATCACATGAATTACAATGTATTGCATTTTATTTTTTGGGGAAGCCAATCATTTCTCACCCCTTTTTCTCCCCAATTTAATAATTATGACAATGAGTTCCTCCCCACACACGTCTGTGTTGTCACTGCTGTTGTTTCCTACACCTGCCACCCAGTTGGTTCTAGTCCTCCCACTCAACAGGGTAGGATTACTTACAGTGACCATTAACCCCCTCCTCCTCCCCTCCCCCTAATTCCCTCCCCAGAACACAGGCCAATTGTGTTCGTATAGACACTCGACAAAGCCAGATGCACCATAGTGGATTTGAACCCACAATCTCTGTGGTGGGCAGGGACTTTACCACTGCACCACCTGAACACCGACAATGTAATGCAATGAACTTTGTGTCTCCTACATCACCAAGCTTACAGACAAACCACAGAACATAACGTGTGTATCAAAAAAGTGGCTGGGTTAAGGCAAGACCCACCCGTGGAAGTTTGTGATTGGCTGAACCGGAGGTAAGGAGTGCTCTACTGTGTTCACTTGGACCGTGCGGAGGTGCGGAAAGTCGGGGGGACGAAGATGTACTATTCTGTCTCCCTGGTTTACAACTTCCAACGGCACTGAGTCGGCTTAAGCGGACTTCTCAACGCTCGACGCGGCGACTTGCTTCGCTTTAACTCGCTCTGCGGTGTCTCATGTGGCTCAAGTCCGCTTGAGGTGGCGCGCCTCGGTCGTCTCCACCAAAAAGCAAGCGTTCCTTTACAAGAACCAGCTTTAACCAAGGTGCTTTTTTGATACACACGAACATAACAGTCTTTGACCTGAAGTCAATATGCCAGAACCACATTTTAAATGTTGTATTCCTGAAGTGAGCTTCAATATGCCAGAACCACATTATAAATGTATTCCTGAAGTGAGCTTCAATATGCCAGAACCACATTATAAATGTATTCCTGAAGTGAGCTTCAATATGCCAGAACCACATTATAAATGTATTCCTGAAGTGAGCTTCAATATGCCAGAACCACATTATAATACATTATACTTTTAGAGGTTTTGTTTAAGTTTAGGGGTTAGGCTTACTAATTAAATAAGGCCTACATTTAGGCCTATTTGATCTCATTTGGGGAAATTACTTATTCTTAAACCTTTTAGGCATTGTATTTTTTACTATTTTGACTTCAATTCAAATAGCTGCCGAGCTACAAGCTCACATTGTGTTGATGTTGCTCGGCTATTTTCACTATTTAAAAAATATTTATTTCTCAAAATGGTAGCCTTCAACACTTCTGATTGGCTACACAGCTACCTCCATGATGACAGCATTGTCTCTCCTCCTCCTCGCATTGGCTGCTGCAGCAGCTGAGAGAGAGACATAGAGAGAGAGAGAGAGAGAGAGAGAGAGAGAGAGAGAGAGAGAGAGAGAGAGAGAGAGAGAGAGAGAGAGAGAGAGAGGAGGATGGGGGAGATCACAATCACAGCCACATCATTTAAAATATGGTTATAATGGAAGTCTTTGGTACGAATCTTGTAGTTAGCAAACCCAACCCAACATAACAAACATCTCACAGCCAAAATACAGTGGATATACTGTAGATATTGGTGAAACTCATACATTCCAAACTGTTCTTCCCTGATCAGTGTCATGGCTTTAGGAATCAGGAACAATCACAGCCAACATGAGCTCAACAAGAATGCATGGAGTTCTCTAACTCACCTCTAGCTCTGTCTCTCAGGATAGAGAAGGTTTTATAGAACTCACCTCTAGCTCTGTCTCTCAGTAGAAGGTTTTATAGAACTCACCTCTAGCTCTGTCTCTCAGCATAGAGAAGGTTTTATCCACCTGTTTCCGCGAGAATTTACTGTAGCATTATTTGCGGGACACTTCGTTAACAGCAGACATACAAGCTCTCGTCGCGTCGCAGATGCAACCGTTGTGAGCTTGTAGATCACTCTCGGCTGCGGCGCCGGAAGCTGCCTGCACATTCTGCGCAATGCATGATGGGATGTTGGAAAGTTGTGGATAAAACCCACCTCTAGCTCTGTCTCTCAGGATAGAGAAGGTTTTATAGAACTCACCTCTAGCTCTAGCTCTGTCTCTCAGTAGAAGGTTTAATAGAACTCACCTCTAGCTCTAGCTCTGTCGTTCAGGATAGAGAAGTAGAGCAGAGTTGACACAAAGTAAGGAGTGAACACCAGCAGCTTAATGATCACTTGCTTCCAAGTGATGAGAGGTTCTTCTGCAGACTCTGTGGTTGAATTGGAGGTAGAAGGAATCTGTATTGTTGCGTTTCAATCAATTCAAAAATGACTCTTTTCACATTTTCACATAGGCCTATATAGTCTTTATCATATGTTTTAAAAATGCAACTAAACTAAACTTAACGATGGTTTTCAGTTTCCAAGCGGTGGATCTACTCATGGTGATAATGTTCAAACAATGTGACACAGACTCACTTGTCACATCCATCCAGATCTCTGGAGACTCTCCAATGCCAGAGATGGAACACTTGTAGAATCCTTCATCAGACTTGGAGACATGGAGGATGGTCGTCTGCCCTGTAGACTCAGCCCTGAAGAGGGATCCGTTTCTATAGAAGTCAGCTTGGAGGTTGAAGGATGGTTGACCATCCTTGTCTTTGTACAGGCAGCGGAACATGGCATTACCTCCCTCTGGCACAGGATGTACAGGACTCTCTAGGATCACATCTAGAAGCAACATGTTGAGTTATGAACATGTGATGTTTGGTTCTTCTTCAAGCTGTTATTTAACTGCCGTCTTCGTCATCTATCTATCTATCTATCTATCTATCTATCTATCTATCTATCTATCTATCTATCTATCTATCTATCTATCTATCGTGGAAGATAGATAAAAAACAGAGGTAGGCTTATTGATAATTTAGTGGTGCTGATATATACTAGTAACTAGTAGTTTACTTTGCGTAGGAAAGATCTGAGGGCACCCTTACTTTCTCAGTTACGGTAAAAGCACGGGATGTGATGTCATTACGCTCCCTCTGCCCCGTTTGGCGGATATAAACAAAACACAACAGGTCAAGGATCTCCACTATCACAACATCAGAGGCAGCTCCACTAATCATGTTCAACAACGATTTAACACAAAAAAGGCTCTAATTTGTTTCCGCAAGCCTTAAAGGAGTGCAAATCCCTAGCCTCCTTCAACATTGGTATGAAAAGTCACCTAAATATGGCTGCTACTCGAGACTTGTAATTAGACTAGTAAGCCCCCACCTGTTTTTATCACCCTGTTTTTTTTATTATTTTCTTTTCTGCTTTTGTAAAAATCCTGTTCTGTCCGTCTGTCTTTCAATGTAATGAGATACATAAAGCGGTAACTGTGTAAATAAGCCGTAAAGCTTACTAGGATCTCCTTTTAGTTGACCTTGTACCAGGGATTTGTACCACCTCACGTATAACATACATTTTTTGTAGGAAAAGAAAATCACCGCCCTCAACAGGTCTTGTCAATAGAAAATTCCATTGACCAGATTTTGCCTTCCGGTGAAATATTTTCTTTTCTAGCTAAAAAGTGTATTTTAGACATGAGATGGCTTGCTCAGTGTTCCCACTAAGGAAAGTAGTCTTTCAACGCGGAATTGGGACAGCAAGGAATGGAGCAATAAACAGTGAGTTAAAATGAACAGAACTGACTGCATGGAGTTGTCAACATAGCCAATGATTTAATTTTGTGAAAGAAAAAAATATCATTTAATAAAGAAAAATACCCATTTTAGCCGACTTTATACCCAAAAATACTAATACTAATGTGTGCTCCCCCTACTGGTGAGAAAATTAGGCGCTGTTGGATGTTAGAACAGTTAACTGTAAATAAATTGTCAATCATCCAGAACCACCATTTAATCCTCGTTGACAGTAGAACACCTTAGGGCCATGATTTTGGTACTTTTTACAGTTTTTCATAGTAAAATTATATCTAGTATCTTTTTACTGCAGTGTTGGATTCATGCAACGAAACAGCATTTTAGCACTTAAATTAGTAATTATATTGATTGTACCAGAGATGTGAATGTGGATGGACCGGCTGACATCTGCCGTGGACTGACACCAGTAAACTGCACTGTCTTCTTTATACATAGTGATGGCACAGGAACCTCCTGCACAATCACAATGAAAAGAAAGAGGGTTTTCAGTTCAAAGTTATCACCAATTCACACCATATCAAATTACAACTACAAAAAGTGCCCCTTCGAGCACTTATCTCTGCCAGGTCAGGTAGGTTATTTAGGGTCAGCTATGTTCTGAATTCAGTCATG
>NC_137824.1:8714690-8874690 GCF_963921795.1 Nannobrachium achirus | reverse complement strand
CAGGCTGCATTTGAGTCATTTTGTTCAAAAAGGAGCAATCCTGCAGTTTGACATAATGCATATGCCATGGGCATGCAGGATGTTAACATCAACTCAACCCGACGGGGGGTTTGAACTGCCAACCATCCGTATACCAGGCACAGGCACTGACCACTACACTACTGCAGTCACACATAATGGCCTGTCATTTTTTTTTTAAAGAAAAGAAAAAAGAAAAAGTTCCATGTAATGTACTTGACGCCTTCTTTCAAAATGATATAGCGCCCCCCTTTGGCCAATTGGGGTAAGATTGGTTTCAGTGATATTTGGACTAGCCCTCTACAGTAGTTGTGGGGCTCATTTTAAACATGAACGTTGTGGGGCTCATTTTAAACATGAACGTGATCTGGAGTTAGATCAGACGTGTCAACATTAAAGAGTTTGACATATGCTCATGCCATGGGCATCCAGGGTGTTAACATCAACTCAACCCGACGTGGGATTTGAACTGACAACCATCCGAATACGAGGCACAGGCACTGACCACTACACTACGGCAGTCACAAATAATGGACCTGTCATTTTTCTAAAAAAAGAAAAGAAAAAAGAAAAAGTTTCATGTAAATCTACAGTAGTTGTGGGGCTCATTTGAAACATGAACGTGATCTGGAGTTAGGTCAGACGTGTCAACATTTAAGAGTTTGACATATGCACATGCCATGGGCATTCAGGATGTTAACATCAACTCAACCCGATGTGGGGTTTGAACTGACAACCATCCGTGTACCAGGCACAGGCACTGACCACTACACTACGGCAGTCACACTTAATGGACCTGTCATTTTTGAAAAAAAAGAAAAGAAAAAAGAAAAAGTTTCATGTAATGTACTTGACGCCTTCTTTCAAAATGATATAGCGCCCACCTTTGGCCAATTGGGGTAAGATTGGTTTCAGTGATATTTGGAATAACCCTCTACAGTAGTTCATCATGAAAATTTTACTTTGCATGTATGTTTTAGAGGCAGAAGAATAATTTGCATAAAACTTGCAATATTCATTGAATTATTAAAAAAGCATGTTTAAAATTTAAAAAAATCCGATCTGACAGATCTTTAAATATTGGTCCAAAGTTCATGTAAAAAAAGTTCCGTGCACGTGACGCGAAAGTTCCGGAATAAAAGCGGGTTTAAGTGTTTTACAAACTGCTCCAAATGGCGGAAAATCTAAGGGCGGAGCTTACTTAACAAAGACACAGATGTCTTCAGCTTGAGTCAAGGCACGCGTGTAAGCAAGTTGCATGTCTTCAAACGAAACGAGGCATGACTTATTATTCCCCTTTAAAGTTTGAGTTTTCAAACGCTTCGTATAGCGCCCCCCTTTGGCCAATTCGAGTAAGATTGCTTTCAGTGATATTTGGACTAACCCTCGACATATTTGCCAAATGCCATGAACGTGTCACTTTGCATGTATGATTTAGAGGCAGAAGAATAATTTGCATAAAACTGCAACATTGAGTGAATTATTAAAAAATAATGTTTCGCTTTAAAAGAAATCCGGCCGCTGTGCGATGACCGCATTGGTCCAAAGTTCATGTAAAAAAAGGTTTTGCGCACGTTACGCGAAAATCCCAGGAGGAGATAGATTTTGACTGTTTTTCATATAATTCAAAATTGTGGGAGAAGTAAAGGTCAGAGGTCAAAAGTCAGAGCGTAAAAGTTGTTCGGCATGAGGAGACGCATAAGTGTATACAGGTTTCATTGCTGTACCTGAAACAGGGCATGAGCTACACCAGTTCAAAGTTGGCATTTTTCAAAGGCTTCCTACAGCGCCACCCTTTGGCCGATTGTTGCGAGCTTCGCGTTTTAGCCGTTTGGCATAGTCCTCTGCCATACTGCCGAGTTTCGTAAAAAGCGACTGCACGGTCTAGCCGCTAGAGAAAAAGTGGCGGAAGAATAATAATGATGAAGTCCAATATCAATGAGTGGCCATTTGCCACTTTGTGGCCTTGGCCACTAAATATAGCTGCAAGCAGCGATAAAGTGGCCAAGGCAGAAAAAGCAGGAAAGCAAAAAAGCATCAAGGGAAAGCAAAGAACAAATCAAAGAAAAACTGGAAGCAGTGTTCTTCCGAACAGGACTCCGGCAGGTCAGGTAGGTTTTTTTTGGCCTAGCGGTGACTCTAAAATAGGCCAAAGTGAAAAGGGTGCCACGTGTTCTTGGGCCTTTCACGGCAATCGGACGCTGCATGCGGTATTTGAAGCATTTTGTTCCAAAAATGTGTTTTGCAAAAATTGACCCGCTGGTGGCGCTATAACAGGCCAATGTGAGAAGGGTGGCATCTGTTCCTTGGCCTAGTGGGAATGTGTGTGCAAAATCTCACACACATAGCAGGCTGCGTTTGAGACATTTTGTTCAAAAAGGAGCAATCCTGCAAACCTTGGAATTCAATGTTAGCCAATTAAATAGAATATGATATCTGACAAATCCGTCATGATTACATCACTGTAGAGATACTGTGTACTGATTTGTGTGATTTTCGGATAAAATCTGAAGGAGTAATATCGAAGAATGTGTTTTACATACTGTAAGTTGGCCTTCTGGTGGCGCTATAAATGGCAGATTTGAAAAATGCAGGGCACAGGTTTTTCCTTGGCCTCTGGGAAGTGTGCATACAAAGTTTTAAACTAATCGGTGGTTATAGGTAAAAGCACAAATTGGCCTCTACACAACATGTATGCAAAAGACTGTAGGCCTATATGCAACAGACATAAAAAACTGTTAGACCTGGACAGTTTGATTATGTACTGTACATAGTAAGCCTTGCTGAGCTATGAAGATCATATGAATCGGCATGGCTATGAATCTCATAGGGCAGGAGCCTATCTCCTGTTTCTGTAGCGTAAGGCAACTTGATGTACAAGTACACCCCCTGGACATGACGCTAGCATGTCACAGGTAGTTTCCCCCATTCCAACCCCTGATTCTGAGTTTCAAGCAGGGAGGCACTGGGTAACATTTTTTAGAATCTTTGGTATGACGCGACGGGGGTTTGAACCTGGATCTCCCAGTCTCAGGGCAGACACTCAAACCACTAGGCCACTGAGCTGGTACATGATATCGTTGCAATCCTTGGAAATCACAACATAGGTGTAGACATGACAGTTTGTATTATAATGCTTGTTTCAGGATTTATGATGCAAAATACATTATTTAGTAATGGCGGATATTAAAATACGCATCAAGGGGGGTTGGGGGACATTTTTAGGAAGGCTCCATATCAGACATTGTTCAAGGAACCAAACTGTGAAGTTTACCAAATATCATGGTTTTACACTTATATAAACCCCAGGCAGGATTCGATCCAACGACCTTCTGCATGAAAGGCATATGCCCTGACGACTACACTAGGCAGCCACAGAATCTGTTAGCCATGTTTGTTTAAAAAAAAAAGTTCTATGTAGGCTGAGTGCCTTGATTTTATTGATTTCTTTTTTATATTTTGGAGGCTTGGGGTGAAATCAATCTGAGTAAATGTAATCTATTGTATGTATTTCTGACATTTTCGAGTGATCATATTTTCTTTTACTCAGAACAGAAAAAAAAATGGCTGTTAGAGAAGGGCTCATTTTAAACATGAACGTGATCTGGAGTTAGATCAGACGTGTCAACATTAAAGAGTTTGACATACGCACATGCCATGGGCATCCAGGATGTTAACATCAACTCTACCCAACGTGGGGTTCGAACTCACAACCATCCGAATATCAGGCACAGGCACTGACCACTACACTACGGCAGTCACACATAATGGACCTGTCAAAAAAAAAGATAAGAAAAAAAAAGTTTCATGTAATGTACTTGACGCCTTCTTTCAAAATGATATAGCGCCCCCCTTTGGCCAATTGGGGTAAGATTGGTTTCAGTGATATTTGGACTAACCCTCTATAGTAGTTCATCATGAAATTTTACTTTGCATGTATGTTTTAGAGGCAGAAGAATAATTTGCATAAGACTTGCAATGTTGATTGAATTATTAAAAAAGCATGTTTCAATAAAAAAAAAACGATCTGACAGATCTTTAGATATTGGTCCAAAGTTCATGTAAAAAAGTTCTGTGCACGTGACGCGAAAGTTCCGGAATAAAAGCAGGTTTAAGTGTTTTACAAACTGCTCAAAATTGCGGAAAATCTAAGGGCGGAGCTTACTTAACAAAGACACAGATGTCTTCTGCTTGAGTCAAGGCACGCGTGTAAGCAAGTTGCATGTCTTCAAACGAAACGAGGCATGACTTATACCCCTTTAAAGTTTGAGTTTTCAAACGCTTCGTATAGCGCCCCCCTTTGGCCAATTGGAGTAAGATTGCTTTCAGTGATATTTGGACTAACCCTCTACATATTTGCCAAATGCCATGAACGTGTCACTTTGCATGTATGATTTAGAGGCAGATGAATAATTTGCATAAAACTGCAACATTGAGTGAATTATTAAAAAATAATGTTTCGCTTTAAAGAAAATCCGGCCGCTGTGCGATGACCGTGTTGGTCCAAAGTTCATGTAAAAAAAGTTTCGCGCACGTTACGCGAAAATCCCAGGAGGAGATAGATTTTGACTGTTTTTCATATAATTCAAAATTGTGGGAGAGGTAAAGGTCAGAGGTCAAAAGTCAGAGCGTAAAAGTTGTTCGGCATGAGGAGACGCATACGTGTATACAGGTTTCATTGCTGTACCTGAAACAGGGCATGAGCTACACCAGTTCAAAGTTTGCACTTTCGAAGGCTTCCTACAGCGCCACCCTTTGGCCGATTGTTGCGAGCTTCGCGTTTTAGCCGTTTGGCATAGTCCTCTGCCATACTGCCATGAACGTGTCACTTTGCATGTATGATTTAGAGGCAGAAGAATAATTTGCATGAAACTGCATTATACGGTTAATTATTAAAAAATAATGTTTCGCTTTAAAGAAAATCCGGCCGCTGTGCGATGACCGTGTTGGTCCAAAGTTCATGTAAAAAAAGTTTCGCGCACGTTACGCGAAAATCCCAGGAGGAGATAGATTTTGACTGTTTTTCATATAATTCAAAATTGTGGGAGAGGTAAAGGTCAGAGGTCAAAAGTCAGAGCGTAAAAGTTGTTCGGCATGAGAAGACGCATAAGTGTATACAGGTTTCATTGCTGTACCTGAAACAGGGCATGAGCTACACCAGTTCAAAGTTTGCACTTTCGAAGGCTTCCTACAGCGCCACCCTTTGGCCGATTGTTGCGAGCTTCGCGTTTTAGCCGTTTGGCATAGTCCTCTGCCATACTGCCGAGTTTCGTAAAAAGCGACTGCACGGTCTAGCCGCTAGAGCAAAAGTGGCGGAAGAATAATAATGATGAAGTCCAATATCAATGAGTGGCCATTTGCCACTTTGTGGCCTTGGCCACTAATTAAAGTACTTACATGCTATCATACAGGTTGGTGTAAATGTCATGATGCCAAACTGACTGCCTGACACTGACTGAGAGCAGAGCTGTGTGGTTTCATATGGAGACCCTCTGATGCTAGATGGAACAACAGTCCATTTCCTTTGTGGTAAGATGCTCACACACACACACACACACACACACACACACACACACACACACACACACACACACACACACACACACACACATGCACATTCTCAGCTCAAAAGACTTGTGGTGTGATGCAACATCAAGTGTATCCAAAAACGTGTTTTACATAAGTTGGCCCAAAGGTGGCGCTATAAAAGGCTGATGTGAAAAATGCAGTGAAAAGGTTTTTCCTTGGCCTCTAGGGAGTGCGTGTACAAAGTTTGACTGATCGGTGGAGTAAGTAAAAACACAAATTGGCCTGTTATAGCGCCACAATGGGGCTGATTTGAACATTGACGTGGCATTTCTTCCTCGGCCTAGTGGGAATGTGTGTGTGCGATTTCATGATAATTGCACTTTGCGTTTGTGATTTGAGGCATTTTGTTCAAAACGGCTCAATCCTACAAACTTTGGAAGCCAATCTTAGCCAATCAGGATGGAATATGCAAAATCGGACAGATCCATGTCGATCACATGACTGTCGAGATACTCTTTCTGTAAGAGTAGTGTACAGAAATGTGTTTTGTGAACATCTGCCTTATGGTGGCGCTGGAGGGGAAAACATACTCTCGCCCATGCCTTCGGCTGGTGGAGACAATTAGTTATTTAACGCTGGCAAACAGTAGTTCCAAGTCATCCTCTCCACAGCATCCTGGAAGGCCAAAAAAGCAAGCACAAGGATCTGTTCCACTTGTTGCCGTGCAATAACGATCGGTTTAACAACACTTTTAACAACTATTAGGCTATTAACAACTATTAGGCCAGCCATTTTAGGCCTATTATCTGGACTAATGATTTAGTTTCAGTTATTTATGGGCCTTAGTGCAATAACAAAGGACTTTTATTATCCCCACTGACACCTTTTAATGCTTTTTATGTTTGTTACCTCAGAGTTTAAATCTGTGTGCCTCTTTTTGTAATGTGCATGTACGTATGAGCTATAGCCTATGGCATACATGGGCAACTGGCGGCCCGGGGGCCACATGCGGCCCCCACCTTCACTTAATGTGGCCCACAGGTTGATACCAGAATACTGGTATATTATTGATTTCAGCTGTTACAATTCCAAATTCTATGACCTGCTTTAATTCCGTCAGCTTAATGACTAATAGTATTAAAATGTCTTTTTTTTATGTCCAATGTATTTGTATTTAAGTTCATAAAGTTAACATGAGTATATAACTAAATGCGTTTGAAATTAAATCATAGTGTTACATTTCAGGATTCCAATTTAAAAATAACAAAAAAATAATTCAGGATTCCAATTCAAAAGAAGCAAAAATAGCCAATCTACAAGCTCAAAACGCATCGCAGTAGATCTGCTATTTTTGCTTCTTTTGTATGAGATACTAGAATGACGTAGGACGCAGCAATATGCCATGTGGCCCTCATGAGTGAAGGTGGAAATATAGTGGCCCTCGCCATCATCAAAGTTGACCACCCCTGGCCTATGGGATATCTGAATTTCCCCTCTGGGATTAATAAAGTATCTATCTGTCTGTCTGTCTGTCTGTCTGTCTGTCTGTCTGTCTGTCTGTCTGTCTGTCTGTCTGTCTGTCTGTCTGTCTGTCTGTCTGTCAGGGCTGTCCATCTGTAGGCGTAGACATATCTAGCCGACCCGAACAATATAACGAAAAAACATGGATGCACCTGGGACGTATCCTCAGTGATGTAGCCCAAGGTCATCAGGGTTTTGGGTCTCGCAACATCATACCCCTCACTGGGGTGACCCAGCCGGGGTTGATCAAGTCCCAACTTACGTAGCTACCCATATCTATGTGCAGCCTACTTGCCTATATATTTGTGGCATATATGCCCATATGTGTAGCATACATGTCCATGTGTAGCCTATATGCCTGTACTGACCGACCAATATGCCCATATACAGTATTTGTAGCCTAGATATCCATATGTGTAACCTACATGCCCATATGTGTAGACTACATGACCATGTGTAGACTACATGCCCATATATGTGTAGCCTACATGCCCATATACGGTATGTGTATCTTACATGTATTGTTTACCATGAGAAATGTCACAGCTTGCCTCTGTCTGTCTGTCTGTCTGTCTGTCTGTCTGTCTGTCTGTCTGTCGTGTATGTGTACGCATTTTGCAGCTCTGACATCATGCCAGATGACCAAGGCATGGCCCATATCTGTGTGGCTGGTTCAGATAGGGATCTCCATGTATGGGCATAAATGATATTGTATGTTGTGATGTCCTTCGAACCACTCTAAAATAATCCCTTTTATGTCCATATATGGAGAGGGAAGTCGCTCTAATATGCTAATATGATAGATAATGTCTAATATTATAATACATACGGCTGAAAACTGAACAAAGATAACTACTGTCCGCCACATCTCTTTGTGGGCCTATCAACTTTTTTATTTTTATTACATGGGATACACCTATCTTATCCCATGGGGGAACTTCAGTTCCAGCTTCACCCAGCTGAGTGCTGGCTGCCCACAGAGGAGCACGGAGGGAGGGTAGCAGGGGTTAGGTGTCTTGCTCAGGGACACTTCCACACATTGCTGACCCGCCTTGGAATCGTAACTGCGACAACCAGAGGCTCTGGTTCTCCAGGAGAGCTCACTATAGCCCATAATAGTTGGATACAGTTTAAATCATTAAATATAAGGCTACAGAGAACTCTCCAGTTACTGTGGCTTCAATATGACTCAACTCTGACACCTGATGGTAGAATACCTACAGACATCTTACTACATCAGTTCCTAAATAAGACAACTTTGTTTTTTTTTACAACAAGGGTTCATATTTTAGATTGCAATTAGAGAAAAGAAAAGATCAGCATTAACATGTTTTCGTTTACTTTTCCATTGTTTTAGTGATTTTAGCTATTTTTATTTCAGTGGTGGGGGCATGAAAGGTCTCAAAACTTAAAGGACAACTCCTCCCTAAAACACTTCTAGCCTCATTTTCCTACTTATATTGATCCAAAAAGACTGTCCATGGGGTCTATTAGGCACAAATGCCCCTGTTTTCCAGTTTCCCCAGCAGAACCCAGCAGCTCTCATAGCATAGAGTGGAGCCTAATAAGCCTATCGCTTTTACACTATTTGTTGTGGTCAAAAGTGTTTTTGTTTTTCATGAATGTGGTACTAGTTGTCATTACAAACACATCCATGTCATCGTTGTCCCACACAAGCCCTCACACTCTGCTAAACAGATATTATTCTCTTTTGTGTTTTGCCAAGTTCTGGAAAAGATGCCCTGTGATTGGCCACTTTGATTGGCACCTGTGCCGAATGCTCACCCCAAAACATTATTTATGAGATTGTGGTGGCTTGTGTTGGACAACCAAGGCATGGATGTGTTTGTAATGACAACTAGTAACACATTCATGAAAAAGAAAATCACTTTTGAACACAACAAATAGTGTAAAAGCGATAGGCTTATAGGCTCCACTCTATGCTATGAGAGCTGCTGGGTTCTGCTGGGGAAACTGGAAAACAGGGGCATTTGTGCCTAATAGACCCCATGGACAGTCTTTTTGGATTAATATACGTAGGAAAATTAACCTAGAAGTGTTTTAGGGAGGAGTTGTCCTTTAAGACTGAGGGTCGCCAGTCGCAGTGTTTCTACAACCTTCAGGAGAAGATAATTGACCTCTATGACCTCCTGAGTTTCAGTGGGCCAAGAACCAAAGACATTTTCTGTTTTTTTAACTTCTAATCCATCCATCTTCCACCGCTTATCCGGAGTCGGTCGTGGGGGGCAGGGGCCCGGTGTTAAGGGGGGGCCTTGCTGGGGCTTTGCCCCCTCAGTTGCAAGTTTTGCCCCCTCAGTTTATATTCTACTAGCCCTTACCCGTTCAGAGCTCTGAAATGATGTGCATATGTTTTATTAGACAGAAACAAAGACAGAATAGCAGAAAGAGCGGATACATTCTCTGGCACCGGTACCTGCCGACCGGCAGTTCGACCATCCGTAGTGTTGCATCGCCCGGCGATAGGACCAGCAGCCGCCGCACGGAACTGTAGGTATACCGGCATCGCTGGTAACTGCCGCGGCAGCCACCACTGCACAGTCGAACTGCCAGGCCTATCGCCGGCGATGCAGTGTGACTGCCGTTCGAACTGCCGGTCGTGCGGCGGTACCTGCCGCGGTAGTTCCGCGGCAGGTACCGGTGCCAGAGAATGTATCCGCTCTTTCTGCTATTCTGTCTTTGTTTCTGTCTAATAAAACATATTAGTTCTAATTACCAACACATTATTCACGTCTTATTCTGTCTTAAAAGTGTACTGTAAATTAGGATGGGACCGTTAAATCTTTTCCTCTTCCGCCGGGAAATGTAAAAAACAATTCCACACCAACCGTGCCCAGGTAAAGATGAACATCAGAAAGTGGTTTAGTAGGTTCTGGGGAGATGGCAGAGGAGGTAGCAGGCTGAAAACGAGCTCCCTGAAAGTCGGGAATATAAACTCACTAGACCGCATTTAGGACAAAAATAGTTGAAGAGAAAGTGTGGGGGAGATAAGAGGACAACTCTTGATTTGTTAAGACACACATATCTGTGCTTTTAATAAGTGACTCTAAAAGAGTGTGACAAGAAGAAACAAAATGGTGATGGAGGCTCAGCTAGCGGAGGTAATTAGAAGCCTCACCGACATAAAGAAGAACATGGAAGACTTTAGACAGACAAGACCTTGAAGAACGATATTAGGAAAGAAATTCAGGATGAAATAAGGACTCTACGCCAAGAAATGAACACACAGAAACAGAAAGTAAGTGGAGAAATGGCAGCGCAGAGTGTGAAGATATCTGAGGTCCAGCGCCGAGTGGCAGAGACAGAGGAATGGCGAGTCGAGACGGGAGAGATGGTGGTGAATATGCCAAGGCATGGCCCATATCTGTGTGGCCAACATGGACACGGGATGCAGACACAGCGGCAGGGGACGTGGAGGTGTCACTGGAGACGGTATCGGAGACGACGGGAGAGGCGGCGATGGACGAGAAGGACAGACGAAGGAAGGAAGAGGTGGAGAGATGGCAGCGAGTATTGAGGAAGAAGACAGGAGAGAAAAGAGGAACGGTGAAAAAAGTGAAAGACAAGAGACAGGAACAGACAAAGAAGTGAGTGGGGGGCTGGGGGCACGCTATGGGAAAGAGAGGACAAGGGGAATCTAGATTAAGTTGTAAGAGAATTATAATTTCATAATAGATGGAACCGAGGGGATGCTTAGTTTAGTGGGATTTTGTAGTTTTATTATGTTTTTTTTTTCCACTCTTCTTTGCAGTTGGCTAGACGCTGAAAGGACACAAGGGTAGGGAATATTTTCAGGTCTAGAGAGGAGGCCCTATTCAACATGGGGACGCCCCTCAGTTTAGTTAGAGAGGGTAGGGGGATTATACTCACCCCGAGTTTGGAAGTTCCATGTGTGTGTATATATATTTTTTAATGGCATGACATCTGGATGTAAATATTATGTTGGACATAGACAGGTAGAATAGATGATGGGTATTACGTGAATAACTGATGGTTAATATGATGGGTATAATGTCACTGAATCTAAATGCATGATCTCTCCAGTCTCCAGTAAAAGGACAAAGGGAAATGATGGACACTAGGTGGTGGAAGTGTGTCAATTATAAGGACTGTAACAGAGAAATGGACCTATGTGGAAAAAAAGAGGAAAAAAAAGTAAACCCTGTCAGTGAACAGTATGATGATGATTAATGTGAGAAGATGGTTGTCATGGTTGTATGTTTGTTTATTTGTTTTTGTGAGAAAAGAAAAGATAAATAAACTGGTTTAGTAGTAAAAACCCTGAGGACCTGATAGTGCTTTGGAAAACATGCTTTTTTCACAAAAATATGTTTTTTTGCATGTAAAAGTACTTCCTCTTTCCCCTAAACAGACCCACAAACAACACATGTTTCATCATTGGTCAGAATCTGGTGTTGGGACGTGACGATTGGCTGAGAGAGGAAGTAATGATTGGTTGATATGCAGAAAGCGTTGTGTGCAGGTTTCTCTGTAGGTCTGTATGTTTTTGGCTCCATGTAGAATCTATCAGTTGATTGGTTGAGAAACAGAGAGGGCGTGTGATACATGTTGAATCTATCAGTTGACTGGTTGAGAAACAGCGAGGGAGTGTCTTATGGAGCATTATCAGTTGATGAGAAGTTTCTCTGAGTCACAGAGACGCACATTTCTACATCCACCTATGACCTACCACCTGCTTCTCCATCTGACCTACCACCTGCTTCTCCATCTGACCTACGATCTCTGAACTACGACCCGAGTCCACCTCCTCTCCATCCTCAAAACATCAGCTCTCCTCTCCTCTCCTCTCCTCTCCTCTCCTCTCCTCTCCTCTCCTCTCCTCTCCTCTCCTCTCCTCTCCTCTCCTCTCCTCTCCTCTCCTCCCCTCTCCTCTCCTCTCCTCTCCTCTCCTCTCATCATGGAGGCTGTGTTTGTTCTACTGGTGATGACAGTTGGACTGTCTCATGGTGAGAAGATGATTTATTTAATATATACATGTATTCATTATTTACTATGATTTACATTAATAAATACATGTATTTTTATATTCACTGTGATATACATTAATCAATACATGTATTCATATTCACTATGAGTGTTCAGGAGTACAATTAGTTAAAGGTGCTGTTGGTTGGAACAAATCAATTATAAGCTCTATATTGTGATCATTGTATCATTGGTGGAGTGTTTGTTCAATAACTGAAACATAGGGCCTAATATTTTTTCATATGGTTTACAAATGTTATCCAATCAGGAGAGATTACTCTTATACAGGATAAACAAGTGAAATTAGAATTGATGAAACATACAGATTTGCATAAATTGAGCCATATAAAACTGCTTTATGAAAATGTATTTTCTGTTTACTAAAGAGCAGGTTAGACTGGGAGACCCTCTTTATAGCAATGATGAATGATCACAATATAAAGCAGAAGCAGGGTCCACTTTCTGCCTTTGAGGCACCTCTGATGGTGTTGTAGTGAAGGCTGCAGGGTCATAAAACCACACGCTTTGTGAAATATTGTAGTCACAGGTATTTAGAGTTTGTTAGAACTCTGTTTAGGGGTTCAACCGGTAAACATGTGACATAACCTTTAACCATTTTATATTTTAACCAAATACTATGGGGAAATCTCGCTATTTCTACGTCCCATCATTTCGACTAAGGGAGTCGGCAGGTTAGCTACTCACCCACGTCACAGTTACTGAGGTTAGGGTTTGGGTTAGGTTTAGGCATAGAGGTTAACATTCACCCGCGTCAGCAGGTTAGCTACTCTCCAGGTTCACTCGCGTCTAAAGGATGAACCGTCGAACAGATGCTATATCATAATATCGACACACTCCCAATACTATCACTCACAGCAACTTTAGCGCTTGTTAACAACAGTAAAAATTACTTCAATGCAAGATTTGTATTACCGTTATCACAGCTTATGCACAGTATAAGCTGTGACACAAGAGTCGAAATATCTGGTAATAAAAACAACCCAAAAAATGTGGCCAAAATAACAATTTTAGGGACATTTTAGGGAAGCGCAACAACAAACCCACGACCACACCTCCATGCGCACCTCCATGAGTCGGCATAATGTCTAGGGGGTATATCTGCCCCAAAATACCGTTTAGGGACAGTGCCAGCTGCCTTGCATATAATTTGCAGGCAGAGGGTAAGGCAGTGACAAGAATAGGGCCCAAAGAATTCCACTGCCCTGCGAGTGCTTATACTGTAAATCAGGTTTTAGCATAACAAAGAATAATAAATTACACCAAAATAAATACGATTTGATTTTTATTCATTCTAGTTGGACATACAAACTTGGGCTTAAAACATTGTCAATATAAGGGTTTCTTTATTTGTTGTGCATTCTCAATTTGTCCAAAATGTTAAAGATATATATTTAAAAAATGGTCTTAATTTCAAACAATGCAAACATAGAATATGTTGATAATTTAGTTAAAAGACAAAAAAGAAATTACCAGGCCTTTATTATTATCAATAATACCGGTAAGATAAATTAATAAAACAGTGTTGTGCAGCAAAATATTATGCAACAATGATTCACAGAAGTTTTATGACAGCACTTGATCAGGTTTCACGTAGGCTACACATTTCAGTTCCAGTTCCAGAGGTTGTGGTTGGCCACACTTTGTGTGATTTTTAGACAAGCTCTGTAGGAGCAGTGGGGCATGTGAGAAAGTGTTTTTTGCAGGTCGTTCAGTCCGAGTGTATCAAAGGGTGCGTTCGGAAATGCGCACCGGGTGTGTGCTCAGTGTAGTGAGTGCAGTAACTTCAGTAAAACTATGCCTGACCCTAACCCCTAAACCTAACCTTAACCCTAACCCTAACCTCAGTAAAACTATGCCTAAACCTAACCCTACGACGTGGGTGATTATCTAACACACCCGGTGCGCATTTCCGAACGCACCCTTTGATACACTCGGACTGAACGACCTGCAAAAAATACTCTCCCGTGAGAAATCAGGGGCGGAGGTTGTGATTTGCCAAGGAGTGTGTCAAGGAGTGTGTGTGCAAAGTTTGGCATGGATATGGGCAACAGTGCCGGAGATAGGAGTAGTCTGACGTCACGTGACGTGACGTGACAGACAGACTGACGGGCAGCCAGTGGAGGTTTTGATAATGACTTGCAACCTGGCAATCACAATCATTGCTGTCAGGCAGATACAGTAGAATGCGATCTCCATATTTTAAAGATTAAAGATTAATGCCTTACTTGCATTAATCTTCCAAGCAAATCAAGCGGAGCTTGTAGATCTGCTATTTTTGCTACTTTTGAATTTGACTCCATTCTGATTGGCAAAGATGGGTACACTTTGTCTATAGTTTCACCTTTTTTAAGCTGTGTGTGTTTGGAGGAGGCGCTGCTTTTTGTACCCATGAGGTAGATACAGTCTTTCTTTTTTTTACAGTAATACTGTAATGCTACTGTTGCGAGCTGTAATTTTGTAATGTGCAACTTATAGTCAGGTTTACTATGTATTTTTGTTTTTTGGGGATTAGTAAAACTATACATTTTTGTAATCTTCAGAGCATGGGGAATCCAAAAATCTTTGTTGCCATTTGCTCAGACGCCTGCAAAGTCCCCATTTTGGCCGTTCAAAATGGCTGACATAAAATACATAATCTTGGCTTTAGACAACCTAGAAACTTAATTAAACATGCCAATCCTATGTTTTTTTTGGGTCAAGAAATAGAATGGGTAAATGATGTGTGGAAAATATTCTGGACCCCCACCCCCTTTCTGGGGGTTATCTATTTTGGGTCCTCCCAGAACAGTACGCCAGCCAGTTAATGTCTGATTTTCATATTAATGTTAGAGTTGTTTTGTATGTTTTAAAACATCCTGAGTTCATTTATTACACCAGAATAACCCGTCTGACTTTTGGTTGGGGTCTTTCCTCACCTGGGACCCCCCAGACAGACCTCTGAGCCTATCTCAGTAATCGCTCTGCTCCTGCTCCAGAACAATGTTAAATTAGATCATAATCGAAGCTTATAAGTTGTTGTAGCTGGGCTCTGAAAATTCAAATGTATATTAGCAAATACCAGAGGTCTTCCACGGGGGGGTCCGGGCCCCCTGGGGGGTCCTCAGAGTTACTACAGGGGGCCCGCCATAATGGGATATTTTACTGTCAAGCAGAAGCCTCTTATCTCCAGTAAGAGTAGCAAAAATAGTAGATCTACAAGCTCAAAAAGCGTTGTGTGCAACGCGTTTTGAGCTTGTAGATCTGATATTTTTGCTAATGAGTTTAATTGGAATCCTGAATTGTCTTTTATTATTTTTTAATGGGAATCCTGAAACGTAAGATTTTGATTTAGCTTAAATGCATTTAGTTATACTTATGTTAATTTTATTAACTTAAATACAAAATACATTGGACATGAAAAATATAATTAAAGCGGGTCATGTTTGCCTGTTTGGAATTGTAACAGCTGAAATCAATAATATATCAGTATTCCGTTATTAAAGGTGTACACCATGCATTTAAAAAGTATTTATGTCATATTGTTTATGTCCCAAAAACGTTTTTCAAAAGGTTTGAGGCTAAATTACCTCTCCTGAATAGAGAGCCTCTCTCATTTTTAATGGCTCTCAGAGCATTTCAGCTGCAGTACCACCTTTGGCCTGAACTGCGCCACCCCCCAATTTCTTTTGATTTTTTTTATGATGACGTCATCTGCCGATCACGTCACAATCGGCAGGAAATCTGGATAGCCTGTTTTGAGAACCCGTGGGATACTTTTAACCTTTGCCTTCTCAAAACCAGAGAAAGACACAACGGTCAGAAATGGGACTTTGTGAGGATAGAAGGTGCTTGTGGGACCCCAAAAAAGGTTTTAAAATAGGAAAAGTGAAATTTCATGGTGTATCACCTTTAACCTGCAGGCCACATTAAGTAAAGGTGGGGGCCGCCAGTTGCCCATGAATGATGTGGGACATGGTGCTGACCATGATGAAACAGTGAGGAGCATGATTGCCTGGAAACCAGATGACGCACGCGCACGCACACACACACACACACACACACACACACACACACACACACACACACACACACACACACACACACACACGGTTGTTGAATTCTTCTGAATACCGAGTCAGAGTGAAAGCAGTGTTGTTGCATCATGGGGAACTTATGAAGGTAGAAGTGGAACTGAGAGTTTGGTTTCTAGCAGCTTATTATGGAGCAACACGTCCACCCCAACTTCCTCTCAGGATATGTATGTATATTGGTTACACAACTGCCATTTTAACAGAGGGCTAACCTCCCTCCCCCATCTCTGACCACGTTGTCAGCAGTCCTTGATACAATAACCTATTAAATTACATTATTCTACATGTACTGATTATAGAGAATGCTATATAATTGTAATCAGGTCTTTATTTGCTGTACAATGAATGAATCGCAAATCATTTCTTTGAATAGACTCTCATCTTATATAAACAGAATTGACACAAGGAACTCCACACACTATCACTTCTGCTGATTATACCGTATAGGTATTCTAGGTATTATTATTAACTGAATAAGTGGTTGGTTTGATTTTATTTGTAATGCAATTGAAGGCAAAAACAAGCATTAATTAATGATTTAATCACGCAAAGAAACCCGACCCAAATCGCACAAGAAACCCGGTCTGACCCGAAAAACCTGTACATTTTTTCAGGTCACAGCGGGGTCAGAAAATATCTGTGCCCACCCACATTGTGCCAGGCCTACCCAGTTGTTAAATCCTGGCTACGCCACTGACTTGAGCTCATCAAATGTGGCTGCAAAGCAGGTTGCAAGGAACGGTGCAGGTGCTCAATAACCTGCCTTGCACTCCTCCCTGCAAAAACTATGGTGGAGACTGTCAACACTATTAGGGAGGACGTATGGATGTATTGTAGTGAATCTCTTTGGGCATAATTGACCATGAGCTCTTTAAGAGGATAGGGTGCGGGTTTTGGGGTGACGATAACAAAGGGTGTGTGTGTGTGTGTGTGTGTGTGTGTGTGTGTGTGTGTGTGTGTGTGTGTGTGTGTGTGTGCGTGCGTGCGTGCGTGCGTGCGTGCGTGCGTGCGTGCGTGCGTGCGTGCGTGCGTGCGTGCGTGCGTGCGTGCGTGCGTGCGTGCGTAAAATGGACATGTTAGTCTGCGCGCCCAAAGTGAGAAGTTGCAATACCTTAATTCTTGCAGCTGTCAACCATAACTGTCTAACACAAACATTGTATAAATAATACTGAGAATACTATAAACCATCAACGTATACAATAAACCCAAGACACATAAAAACATTAAAAGTTTCAAATGTAAAAAAAAAAACAAAGAAAACGATCCCATCAAGATTTGGCCCCCTGTAGTAACTCTGAGGACCCCAAGGGGTCCCGGACCCCCCGTGGAAGACCCCTGGTATTTGCTACTACTCTTTGTTTTCAGAGCCCAGCTACAACAACTTTGCTTCAATTATGATCTAATTTAACATTGTTCTCGAGCAGGAGCACAACGATTACTGAGATAGGCTCCCTGGGGGGTCAAAGGTGAGGAAAAGCCCCAACCAAAAGTCAGAAAGGTTATTCTGGCTGTTTTAAAAGTGTAATAAATGAACTCAGGATGTTTTAAAACCTACAAAACAACTCTAACATTATGAAAATCGGACATTAACTGGCGTACTGTTCAGGGAGGTCCCAAAATAGATAACCCCCAGAAAGGGGGTGGGGGTCCGGAATATTTTACACCCATCATTTACTCAGAGGTCTTCCACGGGGGGGTCCGGGCCCCCTGGGGGGTCCTCAGAGTTACTACAGGGGGCCCGCCATAATGGGATATTTTGTTTTGCATGTTGTTACTGTCAAGCAGAAGCCTCTTATCTCCAGTAAGAGTAGCAAAAATAGTAGATCTCCACAACTAAACCACAAGTCACATGACTTCCTGTTCTCTACACAGTAATGGCCCAATTCCACCCTGCACCTCCATCTCTGCACGCTCATCGACAAACCACAACAGTCACATGACTTCCTGTTCTCTAAACAGTAACGGTGTGCGTGCCAGATCGGTGCGTCTTCCATTTTAGGCCCTACATCTCTGCACGCTCACTGACTTAAAGGGGAATGCCACTCATTTTCAATGTTGAATTAACTATGTGTCTATGTCATTAATATACGGTACCATAGAGTTGTGTGGAAATAAGAAATGATGTTTGACCGTGAGACTAATTTGCTTACTTAACACAATGAACTGTGGGTAATTCGGGTAAGTGTGGGCAGGTAGGCAGACACAGTCAGACAGACAGACAGACAGACAGACAGACAGACAGACAGACAGACAGACAGACAGACAGCTCTTCATGTGAACGCACCTATGTCAATGAGTCAGTGAGGGATTAGTTAACCATTAGTCAGTTCATAATTATTGCTTGCACATGCACTTGATGTCTTTCATAGAAAATCTTTATTAAAATACATTTTACATCTTGCGGAAAAGCATTGCTTAATGGTTAATAATGAATGTTTATAATGATTAATAATGGATCATTAGTACAGACATGAAAACTTGAAGCATTTAAAAATGAAAACATTTTAACAACTGTATACCCCACCCACCCACCCACCCCCCCACACCCCCCCCCCCCCCCCCCACACACACACACACACACACACACACACACACACACACACACACACACACACACACGCACGCGCGCGTACACACACACACACACACACACACATACATTAAGAAGACTTGAGACACGAGAGACACCAGCAAGCGAGTCTTCAGCCGTCTCTGTTTGAGTTATAGTCCAGGCAAACTAGCTCATTTTGGACCCAAAACAGAAAGTAATTGTAAAAGATTTTTTTTCTTCACAGACCTTTTCTATAAGGTCTCCAGAACAACATACTATAAGTCCTAAGAAATCCCAGTTGCGGAAATATGTTTGACAGCTAGGGTAATTTTCAGTCTCATTCACTTGCTATACACTACACTATAAAGGCAAAAATGACTCCCAAAAAATCTGCTTTAAGTGGGATGTGAGGGGTCAAACTAGGGGTTATTAATTATTCTGAATCCATTGCAAGCATTTGTTTGGCATGAAAAACATTCCTTGGGCTAAAAACGGACCCCAAAAGGCTGTGAAAATTGATGACTCATCACTAAACCATCGTATTGTGGGGTCATTTCTTGCCCAAGGAATGTTTTTCATGCCAAACAAATGCTTGCAATGGATTCAGAATAATTAATAACCCCTAGTTTGACCCCTCACATCCCACTTAAAGCAGATTTTTTGGGAGTCATTTTTGCCTTTATAGTGTAGTGTATAGCAAGTGAATGAGACTGAAAATTACCCTAGCTGTCAAACATATTTCCGCAACTGGGATTTCTTAGGACTTTTAGTATGTTGTTCTGGAGACCTTATAGAAAAGGTCTGTGAAGAAAAAAAATCTTTTACAATTACTTTCTCGTAAAACGCTAGTTTGCCTGGACTATTATGTCAGGGGGACAGAATCTGCCTCTATTAACCCGTTTCTGGTCTACGTTACACTGATAAGAACTAGATGCGTGCGCAGGTCGGTACCAAAATTAGCCAATGAAACCAGCGCTCCCCAAAACAACAGGTTTGGGGATTGGATGGAATTGATTACATGATACAGTCACCTGTGCATTTAGTCTCAATGTTTGTAAACAAGAAACCCGTCTATTGATAGGTACACACACAGTAGGTTGACAGGAAATGGGGAGAGAGATTAGTCTTGTAGGAAGGTAAACCTCCCATGCACCCGAAAGATATATTTTTCTAACCTACCTTTTTAGAATCTTTAAGGTGTCTAGTTAATACATTTTGATGTTCCCAGATCCAATTATTGTCCCATATATGTTTTTTTTTTTTTTTTTTTTTGACCGTCCTGGATTTTCGGCTGCGAAAACTAAAAACTTTAAATCAACATAGCTCCTGAACTATACATCCGACAGAAACCATTCTACCCATTTTATGTTCGTCTTTGGAAGATGAATTGATTGATATGAAGATGCCATGGTTCCATCATGTTTAGTGCATTAAAACCCAAATAAACACAAAAAAGTTAAAATTCGCTCAAACTGGATCACAACAACTCCTCCCCCATGCACCCTATTGATATATTTTTTCTAACGTTTGCAATTTTACAATCTTCAAGATGTGTAGTAAACAAATGTTGATGTTCCCCACTTGAAATATTGACACATATATGTTTATTCTGGCATAGTGTTTGCTATAGTGAATTTTTCTCGAATGCAAAAAAGAGAATGTAAAATCTACATAAGGTCTTAACTATACATTATTCTGAGACAAATGTTGTCTGTTTCATTTTGGCATGAGGCATTAAGGGAGATGGCTAGTGACATAATATGTACATTTATGGATCATCAATACTCAAATAAATGCTAAAATGCAGACAATTCAATAGGCGGAATTGGGCCAGAGTTTATTTTGTATTTTATTTTTTGTTAATATGAATGCTTTAGGCGCTTGTTACACACATCCCATCCCCAATTCAAAATATAGTGCCAGGTTTTAATTGTGCCTACAGTCTTGGATATCTGCAAACAATATCAATACGTGACGTCTTAATTAAATGATATACATAGACAAATTGGGACCGTACCACCTATGTTCCCCAGGTTCTATGTTCCCCAGGTTCTATGTTCCCCACTTTCTTACCACCTAAACCTACCCCTAACCCTAACCCTAACCATAACCTCACTAAAACTAATGCTGTGAGGTGGGGAACATACCAAACAACATCCCGCTTCCAGCAGTGGAAGCTTGTGATTGGCTGAACCGGAGGTAGGGAGCGCTCCGTTGTGTTCGCCTGGACCGTGCGGAGGTGCCGAGAGCTCACTTGTGTATAGGTTATAGGTAATATAATAGGCCTACATGCGATGTTTCATAACATACAACACAAGAAAGAATCATAACACATTATAAACATTCTATATTTATAAGGTCAAATATATCAAATATTTACTTACAAGAACTATTTAGACCTACATTTACAGTAGTTTAGGCATTTTGGTTTGATTGTTGTGGGCAGAACAATTTGTCCTTGTTATTTGACTATGTTTACTTTAATTATAATTAAAGACACTTCATAGAGAATTAGTGATTATAATAAATAGCTTATGTCATGATTGCTATTATAGTTAGATCAGATTGTGTTTATAATATAACGCCGGCGCGCCTCCGTCATCTCAAGCGCTCCGCTCCGCCCTTGTTCCATTGTTGGAACCGGGATGTTGTTTTGATACACGCGTGTGGGAGAGAGTTAGAGAGAGAGAGAGAGTGAAAGCACCCCTGTGTGTCGGTCTTGCAAAAATAAATAATTAAGGACGCTTGGAAACGCTGCCGGTCTCGTTTTGGATTTATTACCCAAAAAAACGTCGCGTTTACACCTCATTGTTGATTCGTTTTTCTGTGTTTACACGACAAGTTGACAACACAGGAATTCAAGCGAAATGTGTCATGTTCCCAGCCTATATATACTGTGTTTTTGCCCTTCAACTATAAAATATATATTTTTGAGACATGCATTGTAATCAGGCTACGCTCCCAAATCCATAATATTATCGTCTGTTCGCATATCCATTGAGTCCGGCGGCGGGTAGAAGGAAAGGTCGACCTAAAACACAGTCGAATAATGGCAAAGCATCGTGATGGAGAAATCACAATAAATTACTCATTACCTGTGCGCTGCCTCTGTGATGTGATGCAGTCCACATTTTGAAGAATGAATCCGGTTTTTAGGTGAAAAAAAGGGGAATGCATTAGTTGGCTGAGAATGGAATACCATAAGCCATAATGGACTATATGTTACACGATAAAGTTTACAGTTTACACCTCCAAGCCTGTCAATCAGTTAACAGCGCACGGCTGCAGTGGATGGGTCTGCACATGAGAGGCAGAGAGGCACGCACAACTATGGGCTTTAATAATCATTAAATGGGTCATTATGGGTGGATTTAATCATTAGTTGGCTGAGAATGGAATACTGGTTTAAAGTAACTTGAGGAGAGGAGAGCTGTTGGTTATATAGGCTAGCGACTCCATTCAGACCATCAAGCTGTAGTAGCTAGCTGCGACACATGTCATGCACTAAATTGATCTGACCTACTTTTTTTTACGTCTTTTGCTGGCAGTTGTAATTGATTGTTTTGGAGAAGGATTCCAATAGTATAAACATTTTTAAAAGGCTTTCATATACTCATGATATTTTCCAAATGAGGTTTGGGCTAATAGGTGTGTTCAGTTTTGGCTATTTTCTGGGTTTTAATTACAACACATTTTCGGTTAGTCTGACACTGACTCACACAGCTCCTCTCCCGTGCATTTGGGTGGAGGCGGGGGGAGGGAGAGGGGGTTCTATCATTGTATTCTCCCATATTTGGTCGTTTTCTTTAGTTACACTGTTGTGAAAACGATGCGAAACCACACTACATGGGCGGCGCGTAATGAAGGCAGGGGAGGCTATGCCTTCCCAAATGCTACGCTGGGTATTTTGCAATTATATAATATATGTGCGCAGCATATAGGCTGCTATATTGTGTGTTGTTGCTGCAGCAGCGCAGCCCCCTAGTGACCATCAGGTGATAATTCAGAAAGGCTTAGGTTAAAAAATAAAAAGCATCTCAACTCCGAGTAGCCAATCACATCCTGATACCGGCGCAGCGCATCGTAGTTTTTTGTAAACATCCGTATTCTGAATTTCCACCTGCCAATCACTTTGTAGCGAACACCAGGGCACTATTTGGAGCTCATTTCAAACAGCAAAATGGATATAAGGTCTTTTTACAAAGCAAGAGATAAACAAAGTAATTCAGAAGCTGCCAGGATCTAACCTCACGTCACCAGACTTTCCACCTCGGAGGAAAAGCCAGCAGTCTCACGCACACCGGCTCACAGTAAAGCCCTTTGCACACAGGACAGTTGCTGCTTTTTCGTTTGCTGCATGAATAAAACGCATTGGATTTGGTGTGCAATGCTTTGCGGAATCGGCGCTGCGGATCCCAAAAGGAGTCATAAAAGGAGTGATGAGTGTTTTACCGCTTGCGACAAGACGCACAAATCGAACTGGGTTCGATCAAGAACCCGGCTAATTCGGATCCGGTGTGCATGAGGTCGTAATCATTGTTTTCTTTAAAAAAAATGAAATTGTCAGTTTTATCCGTGCGGATAAACGCACCTGTGTGCAAAGGCCTTAAGAGAGAGACAGACAGACAGACAGACAGACAGACAGACGGAGAGAGCGACCGCATTTACGCACCGCCCGCTACTGATTTGCTAATTAAAATGCACAGCAATATTATTTCATAATGACCTAAACATGGTCTGGTCTTAATAGGCTAAATGACCCCCCTTTGATTTTGAAACAGAAACTTTGTTGTTGTTATTATGATATCTTTTTGCTTTTTAATACTATTGCTTATTATTATTAGATCATATTTCATGATCAGACGTTTCAAATTTCATCCTGACGCTGTGTATAAATCGGTCAAATTATGCTAAATAACTCATTGTTATGCCATTGTGTGAGAAGAAAAAAAAAAAAAAAACAATAATAATAATAAATTCTTCAATCAATCAATCAATCAATCAATACACTTCCAGACCCGAATTCCTTAAAGTATCGGATTGGGTCATGAAAACTGTGTGTCAAAATGGCCGAATCACTAGTAAAAACTATCGTCTTATCTATAATTCGTACTGGTGTAAAAGGGCCCAAATGACTCACAGAGTTGCCTGTGATCCGTGAGTGCATCCATCTGATGTTACTCGCCAAAAACAGTAGATCCACAATAGCCGCAAATTGCAACACTAGATTTTTTTAAATAATCGGATGAATCTAGGGTTGCAATACCTCCCATAGGAATCCAATGGATCAAAACACAAGTGTTTCGCACGAAACACCTGTTTATTAAGTTCTGGAAGGAAGTACTCCATCCTATGGGTGGTGCTACCGCGTCAACCAAGATCACAGAAACATCTCACGTTAGCTCCCGCAGGACGATATTATTGGCTGAAGGGCTTGTCACTCAAGTTGGGGCGTCTCCCCCTTAAAGCCGGTGACGCCTGCTCGCTCCTCCTCTTGAAGTAGCTCTGCTTGCCACGAACAGAGGGCCGAGAGTCGGATGGAGTACTTCCTTCCAGAACTTAATAAACAGGTGTTTCGTGCGAAACGCTTGTGTTTATCTTCGTTCTGTCAGATCAGTACTCCATCCTATGGGTACCATACACTCCCGTAAAGCGACGATGGCCAACGTCCCAAAGACCCCAAAGGTCACGCACAGTGGCCTGACCATTCTTAAGACAGATCCCGAGTTGTCTGAACCTGGAATCAGGGGTCAAGAAGTATAAAGGCCCTGCCAGGCTAGGCCCACCTAGACCCGCCTCAACCCTAGCCTGCCCTATGGGAAACTGATCCACATAAGGGAAGAGGGCCCCCTCCAATAAGACCACTACCATCTGGTCAAAGGAGGAAAGGTGAAAATAGTGTTCTCACACAAACTTCTCACCCCAGGTATAACACCTCACCGAGAAGAAGCAGCCACTTGTAGAACCGAATGCGACAAAGACTTGGGCGCTGCAAAGGTGGACGGTGACTTCCAGTTAGCCACCACACAGATCTCCCGGATGGAGGTCCCTTGAGCGAGACCACAAGAGGTGGAAATACCTCTAGTGGAATGGGCCTTGAGACCTAGTACTCTGGCCACACCCGCACTATCATAAGCTAAGTTAATAGCTTCCACAATCCACCCTGAAAGCGTTGACACTGGAACCGCTGACTTCTTAGTGGACTTACCATGCAGGACAAAGAGACAGATTGACTGTCTACGCTCTCTTGTCCTGTCACAGTAGATCTTCAAAGCCCTGACAGGGCACAGAAGATTCAAACGCCTATCCTCCTCCGAAGCAAAGGGAGGAGGATGGAAGGCCAACAGGTCCACAGGAACATCCTGGACCACCCCATTCTTAGGTATGAACTGCAGATGGGGCTTCAGCTGAACGCTGCGGAAACCGCTAGCGAACCTCATGCAATCCTCTGACACTGAGAGAGCATGAAGATCACTCAACCTCTTGGCTGTAGTTAGAGCCAGGAGGAGGACCGTCTTGAGGGAGAGCATTTTCAAGGAAACACTCTCTAGTGGCTCAAAGGGAGACTGACTCAGACCCCTTAACACCACCTCCAAGTCCAAGACGGAACAAGGGGTCTGGAGGAGACATTGTCCCTCATGACCGCCGCTATAAACTGGACCACCCAAGGATGCTGCGAGGGTTTGATCCCATCAAACGACTGATGACAGGCGTTAAAGGCAGCCAGGTACCCTCTAAACATAGAGGGTTTCCTGCCCTTAGTCATGAGATCTTGAAGAAACTCAAGAAGAGCCTGAGGCGAAGCCGAAACAGAGTGCCAACAGGCGGGTGCCAACATACACAGCTGTCGTAGAGCTATCTCTAGACTTCTGCATGGTGTTGATGACCGCTGCAGAGAGGCCAGCTGCACTCAGCTTCTCCCTCTCACGGGCCAGACCCAAAGGTCTAGATGCTGTGGGTCTGGATGGAAGATCTCCCGACCCACTTGCCTGAGAGGAAGTGGCCAAGGTTCTGCGTACAGGAGTGGGGCAATCGCTGACCTCCAAACTCCTGACTTTGGTGCTACCAGAAGCACCTGCAGACCGTACCTCCGCACTCTCTCTAGAGTCGGGAGGATGAGGTCCAACGGGGGAAAGGCATAAAGGAGTCCCGCCGGCCACTTGTGGGCAAACGCGTCCAGCCCCAGAGGAGGAGACCCCCTCAGGGCAAAGAAACGTGAGCGCTTCATGTTCTCTCTCGACGCGAATACGTCTACCAATGGGCCACTGTCGGATGAAGAGACCAGTCTTCGTACCGAACCGTCCCTCTGGACAGCAGATCCGCTCTGCTGTTCAGTAGGCCTGGAACGTGGGAGGCCCTGACTGACAGGAGGTACTCTGCACACCCTAGAGCCAGCTCGCGACCCAGCCTGTCCAGTTTGTTGACATAACACACCATGCCGGTGTTGTCGGTCCTGACCAGGACGTGACACCCCCGGATGGATGGCTCGAAGTGTTTGAGTGCTAGCAGCACCGCCATCAGTTCCAGGTAGTTGAGGTGGTGTTTCTGCATAGCAGAGTCCCACAAACCCCTGGCCGTCTGGCCATTCAGGGTCGCACCCCAGCCCGAAAGGCTGGCATCCGTGGTGACCACCCTTCTGTGGACCACCTCTCCCATCTTGGCACCCCGGTCGAAAAGAGTGGGGTCCAGCCAGGGATCCAGTGCCGCCAGGCACGACGGGGGCACCTGTACTAAGGTGTTCCCCTGAGCGGCAGGGATGCCTAGAGAGAGCATCCAGCGCTGAAATGGTCTCATATGAAACCTGCCCAACTGCACCAGGCCTAGGGCAGAAGCCATCATGCCTGTGAGCCTCATCACCTTCCTGTAAGGTACCAGCTGGCCCTGTCGAAAGGCGGCGGCGCAGGAGAAGAACTTCTGCGTCCTTTCCTGGGACATGCGTCCAATCATCGTCTGGGAGTCAAGCTCGGTCCCCAGATACGTGATCTTCTGTAGCCCTTTGTTACTGTGCGATAAATCCAACGGTTGGGATTGCATCACTCCTCCACTGGAATCTCCAACTTCATGCGACGAGTCGCTGACTCGAACACTGACCAGGCATCTAGGGTTGGAGAGGCGGCGCCGCCCGATGCTGCCGAGACGGTGCTCGGACGGCGTACCTCAGCGGCGTCCTGTGTGTCAGCCTGGGAGGAAGGCGGTACCTCCTGCGAGTCCAGGGTGACATCTGGGGGTTGGGGAGTCTGGGCCCTCGACCCTCCGCGGGCCACAGACTGAGCGGGGGAATGGGCTGCGCGGGGGGCGTGTGGAGAGCCTCCGCCGCTACCCAGTTCCATGGCTTCTTCCCTCTCGTCGTTCTGCCGATGAGGGGGAAGCTCCCCTTCGTCGTAGCTATCGCTGTAGACACCAAACTGGATCGAAGAGGAGGAGGAGGCGCTGCTGGACGGACGCGACCCTCTGGTCGCCAGCAGACGCTGTTGTTCTAGGACTCGCATCCTGCTCGGAGTGTTGAACGCGAAGCCCATCGCTGCAGCGAGCATGCATGGCCGCTCGGAGTCTCTGAACTCCGGTTCCATCCAAGGACAGTCGGGGCAGGCTGGGTTGGGGTGGGTGCCCTTTTCCAGATGCGGCCCAGACATTTCATGCACTTCTTGTGCGGGTCGTCCGGGGCTATGTACAGGTCGCAGTCTTCTTCCTCGCACTGGAGGAAAACGGCGTCCACGTCGTCCACGTGTTTCTTGCTAGTGGACATGACCGTGTTTACCGTTAGCACGCTGGCTTGGCAAGGTAGGTAACGTCTGCGAAGTATCCTGTGCTCGGTGGCCTTGAGGGTTGAGAAAACCGTAGCGCGGTGGCTAGGTGTAGCGGCTACCGTTAGCACGATAGCTAGGTAGCAGAGGGTGGTGTGGAGGGTTAGCTTGTTGGCTAGTAGCACAGAGGCCTAAGCTAGGCTAACAACACGCACTGGAACAAGTCTTTGTCCTTGAAGTAGTTGAATCGCCGGAGGAAGGTTTCGGAACCGGGTGGCAACTCCAATGTCGCCCGAGTCGATTGTCTCCGATACGTTTAGATCCTCTTGAAGAATGTGAAGAATGTGAAGAATGTAGATGTAGGTTGGTAGGAGCTGGTGAGTTCGCGTCTGCGTCTGGCAAGCAGGAAAGGAAAAGAGAAGGAGCGAGCAGGCGTCACCGGCTTTAAGGGGGAGACGCCCCAACTTGAGTGACAAGTCCTTCGGTCAATAATATCGTCCTGCGGGAGCTAACGTGAGACGTTTCTGTGATCTTGGTTGACACGGTAGCGCCACCCATAGGATGGAGTACTGAACTGATAAACGTGAAACATGAAGATAAACGTTTTTTTTTTCTTCTTTCTGATTGTATTAAACAACGTCAAACTCACCCATATTGCGGCTCTATGGAAAGCTTGCCTTATCCTCTTACTATCTGCAAAGTGTTTGTTTCATAAAAATCCACCATAGAATTGTTATGATTTATTTTCTGTCAAGAAATTCAGTTCAGGTGATTATTTATTAGTGCTGGAGTTTGGAAGCGCTCGTGGGAAGTCACTCAGCGGTCCTGTGTACCAGCTGGTTCTAAATGTCACATAGCCTAATGCAGGAGGCAGCGGGAGTCATGTGCTCGCTTTTCAGGCGAGCCCACAACTATGACTAATTACTTTTTTAAAGTAACACGCCCAACACTGGCTGTGATTGACATGTAAAAAAGTGTCAGCTGACTGACTGCCAGCTGGTTACAGAATTATTCCAGTGTGCATCATCAACTAAATCAGTGCTTCATGTGCTTTTGTTTTAACTCAGTGCTTCATGTTGTTTTACCTCAGTGTTTCATGTGCTTTTGTTTTAAGGACAACATCAGGTGATCGGCTCTTCTCAGGCCATCCTGGTCAAAGTGGGGGAGGAGGTGGTCCTTCCATGTCGTGTTGAACCGCCAGTCCACATGGCCAGGAAGACAGTGGAGTGGTCCAGACCTGACCTGAAGCCGTACCTCATTTATCTCCTCAAAGATGGACATTACACACATACGGAACCCCTGAACCCGCTGTACAGAGGCAGGACGTTTCTGTTCCCTGATCAGCTTCATAATGGTAACATGTCTCTGAAACTGTCCAGCGTGAGGCTCTCAGACGAGGGGAAATACAAGTGTTTTGCTCCACAACTGTACAAATACACTTTGATCCAGCTCCTTGTTGGTAAGTGTTATTGTCCTAGTGATGCTGTGACCAAAGAGCCACACTTCAAAACAACATTGTCACATCAACTTCACATCAACAGGCATGCAAACTTGTAGCCTTTTTGGCGAAGATTGTTGTTTTGAATCCAAATAGGTAATTTATTTGTATGAATGGTGCAGATCCAATGAGAAAATGTGATGGGAACAACATCCCTAAAGGCAATGGCAGTGAATGCGCAGTAAATCACACTCATGTGGTGGCAGTATCCCCATATAGAACCTCACCCTCCGCTGCATACAAAATGGTTAAGAATCACTGCTAGAGCCGTAAAACATCTTCTCTGTGGTCTATTAAGTATCAATGTGGGGGTCCTTGGCATGAAAAGGTTTGAGAACCACTGGTGTAGATTTAAGGTTAATGTTGACATGTTATAATGTTAACTTCATAATAATGTTACTGTTAATGTTGTTTAACAGTATTTTCAGCAGAGGGATCGTACGTTTTAGCTGGATGGTAGATAATGTTGAGACGGTCATTTTAAAAGTTACATTTAGGAATACATTTGCATCTGTCATTTGCTGTATGATCTCATCAGGGAATTAATGTTAACATCTTGCATTGCATCACATCTTGCATCACTTTATCTCTGCCTTAGATTTGTAAATATTGTATTGTAGACAGATTGATATATTGATAGATTATCATAATTATTATGTTATTATGTTATTATTATGTTTTTACAGGGTCAGTATCTCAGCCAGAGATATCTTCAAATGGACCAACAGATGGTGGTGTATCGTTGACCTGTGATTCTGGGTGCTGGTATCCTGAACCTGAGATGTCTTGGCTGGACGCTGATGGAAACAACATGACTGCTGGACCCTCAGTGATGGACAGACCTTCTCAAGGCTGCTATGAAGTCCAGAGCAACCTGACAGTGAGGACAGCAGGTCATGTGACCTGTAGAGTCCACCTGCCACTCTTCAACCTCACTGCTGACATACACCATGAAGTTGTCATCTCAGGTAATGAATGTTTACATCACTGTTTAACACCTTGTAGAACTTCTACTCTACTGTAACACTGTTGTACAATACTATAAATACTGTTCAGTTCACCTGTCCAGTGACGCTGCTAGCCCTGCGTTCTGTGTCTCTGACGCATATTTTTAATAAAGGACGTATTAAGCCAAGCATCACGGCGTCCACGGGACGTATACAACATTTTAAATATCACCCACTTACACTAATTCCTAATCCTAACCCTATCTCTTACCCTATAACCCTAAGTACACGTGTAGTAGTGATGCGCGGGTCATGTTTTTTTCATAACCCGCACGACCCACAGCCCGCACGGAACATAACCCGCCCGCGCCCGCCCCGCAGGACAATATATAAATCAACAAATCCGCCCGCCCCGCAACCCGCATTTAAAAAAAAGATGGTATATCATCTCCACAATAGCTCATCTTTATATATGGCTCTTCTAAGTAGCCTACCCAAAGTCGCTTTACAGAAAGGTTTACAGTAGCACAATATTGTCATGGGCTAAATAAACAAACGTGTTGTTCAAATTGGGGTTTAGCCTATAAGACATTCATTCAAAGACGTTCATTCTCTCTGGGGCATCGTCGGGGTAAGAATGGCGTTTCAGGTTTTATGTCAATCATATTTATACAGCGCCTCGCACTTTAAACAGACAGCAAAAGACGGACAATATTAAATCCTGTTGGTTATTGATTAATCACCAGATTGGAGAGATGCATGGGAGCGACTGGAGTCTCGAGGTGAGCGTGCAGTCAAAAAATCCATCTCATATGCGAAAGTTGTGTTTCAAATCGTATCCGTTGACTGGCTGGTTATATAACTTAACCGACACAAAGTATTTATAAACGGACTTGTGTGGATGACAGAGACATATAAGTGAAATCCTGATCAGCGACACACGCTGAATTGTTTGTGCATCTTCTCTGCTGTGCTCACGACCTCACGTTGTGTAAAATGTTGGCAAACTGTGGTTCGCGGTCCCAACAGGAGCGGAATTGGGACGGTCTTCGCACCAACTCCTCTCTGGCGCATTTTAAAACTCACTCGCTCGTGCTCGTATTCAAACGTTGTATTCTTATTCTTATAGGCCTACTCTTATTAAGAATAAAAGGCAAATAAGAACAGGAGATTATTATTATTTATTTTTTGCACATGAGAGTGGTATAACCCGCCCGCCCGCCCGCCGCCCGCCAATTGAGTCTGAAAACCCCGACCCACCCACCCGCGTTCGGGCGGGTTGGCGGGCGGGTGGGGGCACCGGGTTGATCCGCGCATCACTAACGTGTAGCCACATAGTCAGAGTAATGAGCATATATTATATTAATATATTTATATTAGTTTTAGTAGTTCTTAGTGTTAGTTTTGTTGTTACTTCTGGATCAATGTATGAATTCATTCATTAGGTAACCTTGTAAAGCAGGATGATTAAACCTACTCTGCTTCACCTCAGGATTTAATCATCCTGTTAGGGTTATTTCTCAAGGTCAGAATAAATAAACCTGTGGCCACAGGACCACTGGACTGCAGCCATTTTAACACCACTGTTCAGTGTTTCCCCCTAGGCAGAAGCTGAATGAGTGGGGGAGAATCGTGTCTACTTTTTCTGGTTGGGTTGGGTGTGTTTGCGTGATTCTAAATAAATATTGTATTTTCTTATTATCATCAACATTTGCTATCATCTTCAGTTTCAAAGTGCTTTATTTACACACAAAAATAAATACTATTACGATATTCAAGCTTAAGTAAATAGGCCAAGTAAGTCCTGTTGTCAGATTTGTAAAAAAAAACAGCTCTATGGAAACAAGCCCAAAATAAGTGAATATAGCCACATGAGCACATTAAACCTATATTAAACCTATTTGAAAATAGCCAATCTACAAGCTCACAACCACCATTATTATCATGAAGGTATACTATGTAGTTTACTACATCATGTGATCACATTGAATCACTTTGTTACAGTCTGCAGTGTTGACCTTTTGACCGGTATTTAGTCTCCTAACACAGAAATCATTAAACCTCTCCTCAGGACCTCCACCCAAACCTCCACCCACGGGAGGCATTGTTGCTGGTGTTCTCGTTGCTCTCATCCTTGCAGTTGGTTTGGTGGTGCTGGGGGTGAAATATCCTGGTAAGTTTCTCATCATATTTGAAATTCCACATAACATATACCATGCTTACTGAGATACTGCTCAGCAATGACATGCAATTCCCATTCTAACAAATGTCTTCTAAATATAACAGTTTTCTGAAAAACACATGATATCAGTTATGCTTGTTTCATGTCAAGGACCCCAGAAATTATATGAATTTGGCCCCTAACCCCCATCTCAAAATATTTTGTTCCACCTCATTTGAAAAGAATACCAATGGTATATGAAAGCCTTTTAAAAATGTTTATACTATTGGAATCGTGCCACAAAACTATTAATTATATTTTGCCAAAAATATGCACATTTAGGCCAAACCAATTAGCACAGCAGCAGCTGCAGCTGGTCTGATCTGGACTGTAATAGCCGACCAGCTCTGCTCTCCTCAAAGTAACATTAAACCATAATTTATGTTTGTCAGCCGACTTATGATTAAGCCTACTGTGCTTCTCCATGTTCTCGCCTCAAAATACTGGATTAATTCCTCAAATGGACCGGATCACAGATGCAGCAAGCAGTAGGCTACCCTACTCGAGGTAACGACTAACGAGTGATTCACATCTAGCACAAGGTCTTTATTGGATGTGATTTATCCATCACGATGCCTTGCCATCCTATTCACACAAACGTTGCACTGTAGCAACCTTTTAGAGTAACGCATGATTCTTAGCAGAGGCAGCAGCAGACAGCCTGCCCTCCTGGCGCACCATGCGTGCACTGAGCACCGGTCACCGCTACCACTGACCACAGTCACAACGCAACAGTGTGACACTCAGGCTCCGCAAATCAACCCATAGTAATACTTAGCTTATGTCACTTATTAAAAGCAACATTTTATCAAGACATGACAGTAATATGGGTGGAAAATGTAAATATCGCAATAATTAAAAATATATTTAATAGAATAACCAAATCTTATTTACAAACCCAATAGTGGGGGCAGCCCCGTTTATCCCGCTTATTCAAATATCCGGATATTTGCGCACATCCCTATATTATACATTATACAACTGTAGAATTGAAGCAACTTCAAGAATAAATTATTTCTGCACAAACATGTATCACTTAAGAACCCAAAGGCCACCCTAAGAGTGCTCTCCAGTGTGCATAGATTCTGAACAGCTAATAAAACATTGGTGTATGCCAAAATGTTCTTAAAAACGTCCTCCTAAGTGGGTCTCTTCGTAAGAACCGTTGGTGAATGAGGCCCATTGTTTTATATGTGGAGGTAGACTAGCTATGCCTTTGAATACAGCTAATGTTACTGTATGTCATGTCATGTCATGTCATGTCATGTCATGTCATGTCATGTCATGTCATGTTGTCACTGTGTTTGAATTTCATCTCAGATCGTATAAGGAAGAGGTTTCCATGTTTTCCTGATGGTGAACCTGGACGTGAAGGTGAGTTTGAGAAATTTATTTAAGCAGTTGAACCTCCTACTAATTAATAATAATAATGAATATTATTGTGGGCCCTCACAGACTACTATAGTTGCCCTCAAAGACTACTAGGGGCCTTCACAGACTTCTAGTGGGCCCTCACAGACTACTATAGTGGCTCTCAAAGACTACTAGGGGCCCTTACAGACTACTAGGGGCAATCACAGACTTCTAGTGGGCCCTCACAGACTACTATAGTTGCCCTCAAAGACTACTAGGGGCCCTCACAGACTACTAGGGGCCCTCACAGACTTCTAGTGGGCCCTCACAGACTACTAGAGGCCCTCAACGACTTCTAGTGGGCCCTCACAGACTACTAGTTGCCCTAACAGACTACTAGGGGCACTCACAGACTTCTAGTTGGCCCTCACAGACTACTAGGGGCACTCACAGACTTCTAGTGGGCTCTCACAGACAACTAGGGGCCCTCACAGACTTCTAGGGGCCCTCACAGACTTCTAGTTGGCCCTCACAGACTACTAGGGGCCCTCACAGACTACTAGGGGCCCTCACAGACTTCTAGTTTACCCTCACAGACTACTAGTTGCCCTCACAGACTACTAGGGGCCCTCAGAGACTTCTAGTTGACCCTCACAGACTTCTAGCTGGCCCTCACAGACTACTAGGGGCCCTCACAGACTTCTAGTGGGCCCTCACAGACTACTTGCTGCCCTCAAAGACTACTAGGGGCCCTCACAGACTTCTAGTGGGCCCTCACAGACTTCTAGTGGGCCCTCACAGACTACTAGGGGCACTCACAGACTTCTAGTGGGCCCTCACAGACTACTAGTTGCCCTCACAGACTACTAGGGGCCCTCACAGACTTCTAGTTGGCCCTCACAGACTACTAGGGGCCCTCACAGACTTCTAGTAGGCCCTCACAGACTACTAGTTGCCCTCACAGACTACTAGGGGCCCTAACAGACTTCTAGTGGGCCCTCACAGACTACTAGGGGCACTCACAGACTTCTAGTGGGCCCTCACAGACTACTAGTTGCCCTCACAGACTACTAGGGGCCCTCACAGACTTCTAGTTGGCCCTCACAGACTACTAGGGGCCCTCAGAGACTTCTAGTAGGCCCTCATAGACTACTAGGGGCCCTCACAGACTACTAGGGGCCTTCACAGACTTCTAGTGGGCCCTCACAGACTACTAGTTGCCCTCACAGACTACTAGGGGCCCTCACAGACTTCTAGTGGGCCCTCACAGACTACTAGTTGCCCTCACAGACTACTAGGGGCCCTCACAGACTTCTAGTTGGCCCTCACAGACTACTAGGGGCCCTCACAGACTTCTAGTTGGCCCTCACAGACTACTAGGGGCCCTCACAGACTTCTAGTGGGCCCTCACAGACTACTAGTAGCCCTCAAAGACTACTAGGGGCCCTCACAGACTTCTAGTGGGCCCTCACAGACTACTAGGGGCCCTCACAGACTACTAGGGTCCATCACAGACTTCTAGTGAGCCCTCACAGACTACTAGTTGCCCTCAAAGACTACTAGGTTCCCTCACAGACTTCTAGTGGGCCCTCACAGACTACTAGTTGCCCTCACAGACTACTAGGGGCCCTCACAGACTACTAGGGGCCCTCACAGACTTCTAGTGGGCCCTCACAGACTACTAGTTGCCCTCAAAGACTACTAGTTGCCCTCAAAGACTACTAGGTTCCCTCACAGACTTCTAGTGGGCCCTCACAGACTACTAGTTGCCCTCACAGACTACTAGGGGCCCTCCCAGACTTCTAGTGGGCCCTCATAGACTACTAGTTGCCCTCAAAGACTACTAGGGGCCCTCACAGACTCCTAGTGGGCCCTCACAGACTACTAGTGGGCCCTCACAGACTACTAGGGGCACTCACAGACTTCTATTGGGCCCTCGCAGACTACTAGGGGCCCTCACAGACTTCTAGTGGGCCCTCACAGACTACTAGGGGCCCTCACAGACTACTAGGGGCCCTCAGAGACTTCTAGTGGGCCCTCACAGACTACTTGGGGCCCTCACAGACAAAAACATTTTGCCTAAGTCACTTACTGCAGAAATAATTTGCATGAGCAACTTATGTCTCCATATATGGAGATATGATGACATCACACAGTCCTCAGCCGATGATGTGGCGTGATGTCATACAATACACAAACGAGCCCTACAGTATAAAGGGGCAATTCTTGCCAGGAAAGAAGCATTTCTTCGACTCAGACCTTATCGCCAGGGTTGGCTTATAGCAGCTGTCGGTAGGACCATATATGGATTCTGTTAGTGTGGATCTCCTAACAGGGCATCATCTGGGATACAATCCCTTTTATGCCCATATATGGAGATCCCTAACAGAATCCCTTTCATGCCCATATATGGAGATCCCTAACAGAATCCCTTTTATGCCCATATATGGAGATCCCTAACAGCATCCCTTTTATGCCCATATATGGAGATCACTAACAGCTAACAGAATCACTTTTATGCCCATATATGGAGATCCCTAACAGAATCCCTTTTATGCCCATATATGGAGATCCCTAACAGAATCCCTTTTATGCCCATATATGGAGATCCCTAACAGAATCCCTTGTATGCCCATATATGGAGATCCCTAACAGAATCCCTTTTATGCCCATATATGGAGATCCCTAACAGAATCCCTTTTATGCCCATATATTATGGAGAAATCCCTGCTCTGAGTATCTGACATCAGTGTGATGTCACCTGTTTATGCCCATATATGGAGATCCCTGCTCTGCGTATCTGGTTGCTATGGTAAACAGTTGGTTGCTAGGGTAAAAAAACATGGTTGCTATGGTAAACAGTTGGTTGCTAGGGTAAACAGTTGGTTGCTAGGGTAAAACCATGGTTGCTAAGGTGGTTGCTAACGTACACTAACAAACCAGCAACAACAGACTGTTGCCACAGCAACGTACACAAAGGTTTGTGTACACATGTGGTGTGATGTCATACTGATGCGGAGATATGAGCAGGGCAAAGGTGTGACGTGTGACGTGTGACGGACGGACGGACGGACGGACGGACGGACGGCCGGTGGAGGTTTTCATAGTAAACTGCTCCCTGACGGTCGCAATGAAAACCTCCACCGGCCGTCCGTCCGTCCGTCCGTCCGTCACCTTTGTGTACGTTGCTGTGGCAACAGTCTGTTGTTGCTGGTTTGTTAGTGTACGTTAGCAACCACCTTAGCAACCATGGTTTTACCCTAGCAAGCAACTGTTTACCCTAGCAACCAACTGTTTACCATAGCAACCATGTTTTTTTACCCTAGCAACCAACTGTTTACCATAGCAACCAGATACGCAGAGCAGGGATCTCCATATATGGGCATAAACAGGTGACATCACACTGATGTCAGATACTCAGAGCAGGGATTGCTCCATAATATATGGGCATAAAAGGGATTCTGTTAGGGATCTCCATATATGGGCATAAAAGGGATTCTGTTAGGGATCTCCATATATGGGCATACAAGGGATTCTGTTAGGGATCTCCATATATGGGCATAAAAGGGATTCTGTTAGGGATCTCCATATATGGGCATAAAAGGGATTCTGTTAGGGATCTCCATATATGGGCATAAAAGGGATTCTGTTAGGGATCTCCATATATGGGCATAAAAGGGATTCTGTTAGGGATCTCCATATATGGGCATAAAAGGGATTCTGTTAGGGATCTCCATATATGGCATAAAAGGGATTCTGTTAGCTGTTAGTGATCTCCATATATGGGCATAAAAGGGATGCCGTTAGGGATCTCCATATATGGGCATAAAAGGGATTCTGTTAGGGATCTCCATATATGGGCATGAAAGGGATTCTGTTAGGGATCTCCATATATGGGCATAAAAGGGATTGTATCCCAGATGATGCCCTGTCAGGAGATCCACACTAACAGAATCCATATATGGTCCTACCGACAGCTGCTATAAGCCAACCCTGGCGATAAGGTCTGAGTCGAAGAAATGCTTCTTTCCTGGCAAGAATTGCCCCTTTATACTGTAGGGCTCGTTTGTGTATTGTATGACATCACGCCACATCATCGGCTGAGGACTGTGTGATGTCATCATATCTCCATATATGGAGACATAAGTTGCTCATGCCCAAATATGGGCTGGTGAGGTCAGACTTAGTGTGATGCGTAGGTTATCTCCATATATGGAGATTCAACTTCAATGAGTAACCATGGCAAACTGTCAACTGCCTGTATGTCTTGATAATTGGTAAAACAAACTTTTGGCCTATTTGTGGAGATAAGCGACCAACGGTCGCTTATCTCCCGATTAGGGTGTCTTACTGGTAGTAAACTGCTCCCTGACGGTCGCAATGAAAACATCCACCGGCCGTCCGTCCGTCACACGTCACACGTCACACCTTTGTTTGTGTACGGTGTGATGTCATATATCTTCAGTATGATATCACACCACATGTGTACACAAACCTTTGTGTATGTTGCTGTGGTAACAGTCTGTTGTTGCTGGTCTGTTAGTGTACGTTAGCAACCACCTTAGCAACCATGGTTTTACCCTAGCAACCAACTGTTTACCCTAGCAACCAACTGTTTACCATAGCAACCATGTTTTTTTACCCTAGCAACCAACTGGGCATAAAAGGGATTCTGTTAGGGATCTCCATATATGGGCATAAAAGGGATTCTGTTAGGGATCTCCATATATGGGCATACATAAAAGGGATTCTGTTAGGGATCTCCATATATGGGCATAAAAGGGATTCTGTTAGGGATCTCCATATATGGGCATAAAGGGATTCTGTTAGCTGTTAGTGATCTCCATATATGGGCATAAAAGGGATGCTGTTAGGGATCTCCATATATGGGCATAAAAGGGATTCTGTTAGGGATCTCCATATATGGGCATGAAAGGGATTATGTTAGGGATCTCCATATATGGGCATAAAAGGGATTGTATCCCAGATGATGCCCTGTACTTGGGATTTGTTGATGTAAATGTTCACATAGAGTGTAATAATTGGTAAAACAAACTTTTGACCTATTTGTGGAGATAAGCGACCAACGGTCGCTTATCTCCCGATTAGGGAGTCTTACTGGTATATTCTACATTTGGCACAGTTTTTTGTGTTTCCTGAAAACCTTGAAAAAATGACTTAGGCCATTAGTTTAATAAGGTGACGATATGATGCCCTGTTTGGCCAACCACACTAATATAATCCCTTTTATGCCCATCAATATTAAGCCCATATCTGGGAATGCACATATATGGATATATTGTTGCGACCGTAGGTCGCATTTACTACCAAAACCTCCACCGGCTGTCCGTCCCTGAGTGAGTCAGTCACACGTCACACGTCACACTTTTGCCCTGCTCATATCTCCACAACCGTTGCCCCCATCCATCCCCGGAGCTCCAGGGACCCCCAGGTCCCTGGGGGACCCCCAGGTGTAAAAAATGACCAAATGTGCAAAAATGACCAAATGACCACCCCAACGGGGCTGCTCACGGGGAATTCCTGGTGACCACCCACTCCTGGTGCTCCAGAACGGATGCAAAAGTGGTGGCGCCCCCAGTGGAGGACCCCCTCCACTGCAGCTCACATAAAATGCCGTAACTCGGGCTAGGAGCGTCCGGGAGAGCCGGGGCCGGTACCTATTCGTCCGCCAAGGCAACGCGGAGACCCCACCCCTCATTTCTCACATGGCCCTCTTCTAGCGCCACCTTCAGGCCGATTTTAAAACACATTTTTGGACACTGCTCCTACAGTTTTTGCCCTAAAATCACGCAAATCGCTACACAGTATGTCTACACTCATCGCATCAACATGAATCTGTCCCATATAGCGCCACCTTCAGGCCGATTTTTACAAACACATTTTTGGACACTGCTCCTACAGATTTTGCCCTAAAATCACGAAAATCACTACACAGCATGTCTACACTCATGTCATCAACATGGATCAGGAAGATTTTGGAAAAACAACCTTTTGCCCTATTTGTGGAGATAAGCGACCTACGGTCGCTTATCTCCCGATTAGGGAGTCTTACTGGTGTCTGTCTAACCTGTGTGGTTGACGCGACACGAGTCACGCTTGCAAATTAATTCCGTCCTTGTCTCTTTTATGCCCATATATGGAGATCCCTGTCCTGATGGCATCAATAGTAAGCGCATATCTGGGAATGCCCATATTTGGCAATGGTTCATAGACAAGATTGTGTGCACATCTCAAGCCTATATTCAGGCCAGGTGCTGGACATCAAGGTATCAGATAATGGAAGGAGAAAAACGCCCGCACACTGTTCATATGCTCCAAAAACGTACTTTTATTATAAGCAACTGGCTGCAACGTTTCGACTTTACGTCTTCATCAGGCAAAAGTTGTAGTAACAAACAAAGAACCCCTTATGTACAGGACCATTACTTGATTGTAAGGCATAACACCTGGGAGTAGGGTGGTGCTCAAACCACCCTACTCCAATCACAGGGACTGGATACATAGCTCCACCCCTCAAAAGAGTACCTTTACTCAAATACTTAAACAAACTTACATACAGTGTATCAATGAAGTACTACATGTTATGAACAATAAGATAAATATATACAAAACGTTAAAACCTTTAGTCATGAAAAAAGTTAAAGTTTACAAATAAAGTACAAAAACAACAAAATAATCAACATGACATGATTAGGTGTTTAGGCCTATCCATGATAGGGTTTTAAGGTGAGTGTCCCTGGTCAAATTTGAACTGGGGACTTCTGCACAGGGGAATCTGTAGGCTAGATCTCTAGACCACTATTTGGCAATGCCCATAGTTGTCCGCTCCATATGGCCAAGAGAGAATTCATTTGCAAATCAAGTCTGCTGAGTATCATACCCTGAATCTCCATATGAAGATCATGCCACTGATCTCATCAAACCCTGGATATCCATACACGGAGACGACTGGATCATCACATAGATCTCCATATATGGAGCTGGTCAACACCTACATCTGACCTCACAGACTCCATATGCACGTACCCATGTGCGCGACCTCGCCCAACTTAATAATGCATCTAGCATATAGTGTGCATTTGTCACATTTTTTGCCAACTAGTGTTGATTACGCAGAATCTACTATTACATTTTTCTTGGAGCCGCATCCCACTTCCACGCCCATTTCGCCTCCACTTCAACTCATAGCTAGAGCAGATGTCGGTAGAGCAGATGTCGGTAGAGTGTAAAAACCGCCCATAACTCTATCATTGGCCCCCCGTTGCCATGGTGACCGCCGTCCATTGACTCGTATTCCCAGCTATGGGACCGGCGGATCCAATTTCAACCGAGGGGGGCGTAGCCAGAACACACACACACACACACACACACACACACACACACACACACACACACATATAGCTAATAGCTAATAGTTAGCTCACAACTTTCCACTTTTCTCTTTCACCTCAATCGCAGTATACCACGTCATCGCATCACCAATACGTTTTATTTATTATTATTTTTTTTTTTTTCTATTTTTTTTCCTCAAACATTTTTTTTTCTCAATTTTTTTTTTCTCAAGCATTTTTTTTTATCTCAAAAAAAAAAAATTCTCTAAAATTTTTTTTTTGAGAAAAGATTTTTTTTCTCAATTTTTTTTCTCAAAGATTTTTTTCTCAATTTTTTTTTTCTCAAAATTCTTTTTTTCTCAAAGTTTTTTTTTTCTCAATTTTTTTTTCTCAAAATTATTTTTTTCTCAAATTTTTTTTTCTCTAAAATTTTTTTTTCTCAAAAAATTTTTTTTCTCAAATTTTTTTTTCTCAAACATTTTTTTTTCTCAAAAAAATTTTTTTTCTCAAAATTTTTTTTTCTCAACTTTTTTTTTCTCAAAAATTTTTTTTTTCTCAAATTTTTTTTTCTCAAAAAATTTTTTTTTCTCAAAATTTTTTTTTTCCTCAAAAAAACCATCAGATCGTGGCCACCCTGTACCTCAGGGATTTGTTTTCGATGAATATTTACTCCTATAGACGCAACGCGATGACCTAGAGGGGAGGCCGGCGCAGCCGGCCGACCTTCTAGTTACACACAATACACAGGTGTGTTGATTATACAGAATTACACAGCAGTCACAAAGTTAATTAATAACAATATGACGGGGTGAGGGGTTGGGGGTGTGTGTGGTGAACTAGAAAACGAGCGCTCCTTTCTCAATTCTACTGTTTTTTTTTTTTTTTTTTTTTTTTAAATATACTGTAACGTATATATTCATTTGCTATTCATTCCTTAAGCAACAATTTAATTAAATGTAATATTGATGAAGTGTTACCACACATACTGTAAGCTCCAGTCAACAGATTAAGTGCATCAACTCATGGTTTTACTCTAATGTGTTTCAGAGAGGATTCCATTGATGAATCCTGCAGACCAACCTATAACGTTCTCAGGTAAGTCTGTTTCATTATGTCTCTGTATTCTTAGGTGATTCAGTTCTACTGGTTGTCTCCGCCAGGCCGACCTATCATGTTTATTTGTTTATTGTTTATTGAATGGATCCCCATTAGCTGACGCCTGGGCGACAGCTAGTCTTTCTGGGGTCCATATAAAAATACATACAAATATAAAAACATGAAAAAAATACATCATTGCAAAAACATTATACAAACATTATATACAACATAACATTGTAATTAAATACAACATAAGATCAATATCTCATTCATGTGGTCAGCTGCGACTGCGACAAGTGTGTCTTTAAAGCTATCTTGAATGATAATTTATTTTGTGAAAGATTAATATGAGGTGGTAACAGATTCCAAAATGATATAGATCTATAAATTACTGTGTGTTTTTGGAGATCAGTTCTTGGAGCTGGAGGTTTTAAATGACCAAGGCTGGCATTTCTGGTGTCATAATTGTGTGTGATGGTTGATTTTAAGTACTGATTGTAAAAATAGTCTGGTGTTTGATTTAAGATTATGTTTCTAAAGAACATGAGGAGACTGCAAAGCAGTTTTTGGTCGACATACAGCCAGGACAGGCGTGCATGCATATATGCAATGTTAGTGCGAGTAGAACATTTAAGAGCCAACCTGGCAGCTCTGTTCTGAACAAGTTGCAATTTGTTCAGGTCCGACTTATTTGCTGCTGACCATATGACAGGACAATAATGAAGATGACAAAAAACCAAGGACTGAATAACTTGACCCATAATTGAGGATGTCAAGTAGTTGGAACACTTTCTGACCATGGATATGCCTCTTCCCATTTTTGTTATAATGCTATCAATTTGATCAGACCATGACAGTTGACTGTCAAATAAAACACCAAGCAGTTTAGTTTTTTTAACCTGCTCTATTGGCATTCCTAACATTGCTAGATGCATCTGAGGATCATCACTAAGGATATGCCTGGAACCAAAGACAATACTTTTTGTTTTGCTAACATTTAATGCTAGTTTATTATCTTTCACCCAGTTGGACACCCTATCTAGATCCTGATTTAAAGAAGTTTCTAATTCATTCAGAGTAGGGGCAACGCTATACAAAGTTGTGTCGTCGGCATACATTACCATATTTGTATTTGTTGTCACACAAGGGAGGTCATTTGTAAAAATTATAAAAAGTAAAGGACCCAAGCAGCTTCCTTGAGGAACCCCACAGTTATTATATTTACGATCAGATAAGCTACCATTAAAAAACACTCTCTGTGATCTCCCCGATAAATAGCTCACCATCCAGTCAAGTGCCAAACTACTGAATCTATATTTACGTAGTTTAGCAATCATTATATCATGGTCTATGACATCGAATGCCGCACTAAAATCAAGCAAGACGGTGCCAACCATCTTCTTGATGTCCATTTGTGTCAACCAGTCATCTGTCAACTGAGCCAGGGCAGTTGCTGTCGAATGACCATGTCTATAGGTTTGTTTTGGATGAAATAATCTTGAATTTGCTTAAAAACAACCTTTTCCATCAATTTACTTATAACAGGAAGTATGCTAATTGGACGACTATTTGTACCATTAAAAACTTTTTTTTTATCCTTAGGCAAAGGAATGATCTTTGCCTCCTTCCAGGCTTTAGGACAAACACCGTATATTAAACATTTATTGAAGACGTGACAAATAGGCTTAGATACATAGCATGATGCAATTCGTAATAATTTGCTATCTAGCATGTCAGTACCGGCAGGTTTATCACATGGTAATGATGATAGCAGGTTCTCAATGTCAGGGATACTAACATGAGAAAAATCAAACTGACAGCCTTTACCTTTCATTATTTGATTTTCAATTAAAGTACATGAAGAGGATCCATCAGATGGTGTCATTTGTACTCTCAGGTTCTCAACCTTACTTGTGAAGTAGTTGTTGAAGTAATTGGCAATATCCACAGGTTTAGTCAGAAAAGCTCCATTGTTTTCTATAAATGAATTAGTTTGATGTGATGATCTAGCCATTATTTGATTCAATATTTTCCATAATTGTTTCCCATTATTTTTAGAGTCATTAATTTTATGCTGATAATATTCTTTTTTACTACTTCTATTTATTTTAGTTACATGATTTCTTAATTTACAGTAGATCAACCTGTCAGATAGTAAACCAGATAAGTCAGCCAACTTTGTGGCCCATGGTCACGTTGCTTCATGAGTGATTTAAGCTCATTGCCTAACCAGGGGGCGCCATTAGCCCTGACAGTTGTTTTCCTTACAGGTGCATGTTTATCAGCAATCTGCAAAAATAAACTCATAAAACAACCCAAGGCAACTTCAGGATCCTCCTCAAGACATACAGCTGACCAGTCAACATTCCTCACATCATCCATAAACATCTCTTGATTAAAATGTTTATAAGACCTTTTATGTATGATCAAGCTAGGAGCTTTTGGGACCTTAGTTTTCCTTTTAATTGCAATTAAATTATGATCACTGAAACCAACGGGAATTGATACAGATTTTGTACATTTTTCAGGAACATTTGTGAATAGGTGATCAATGCATTTGGATGTTTTTAACCCATTCTTATTTACAGCGGTTCTGGTAGGTAGATGAATGGTCTGTGTGAGGTTACAAGCATTAGCTACAGCAATTAATTTCTTTTTAAGAGGGCACATAGATAACCAGTCAACATTGGTATCCCCAGTAAAATATAATTCTCTATTTTCATCACTAGATTTATCCAACATCTCACAGATTAAATCAATATATTTTAAATCCGCACTAGGCGGCCTGTAGCAACAGCCAACAAGAATGGGTTTAGTTTGTGGCAAATGCACCTGTATCCACAATGCTTCAATATTGTAGCAGCCCCTTTAAGAGTGGCCGGATGTCACGTGTTGTTGTTGTGCCTTTTGCCGGAACTTGGGGGGAAGTAGCGTCATTCCAGGGTGTTGTTGTGACATGGGTACAGTCTGTGCTACACTCTGCGAGGTTATATGTTATTATTCATGCTGAACGAAGCCTTTAATAAATGTGACACTTAACTGTGGGACACGTCTCTGCCTCCGGTTCATGGGATTGTTACACTGGTGTCAGAAGAAAAACAAACAAAGACTTTGTCGGTGAGGAGACGTGCCGTTGTGTGCTAGCTAGTTAGCTTCAGTGTGTTAGCTAGCTAGGCGAGCAGTATGGATGAGAAGAAGATAAAAGAAGAACAGCGGGACAGTGCGCGATACGGTATGTCGGAAGAAGTGAACGTGCCGCGGCTCGAGTTGACTCCAGGGCGGGTGGCCAACTACCCTGGCTTCCCCTCTCGTTTTCGCGGGTCGCCGCTCCGCGGGAACGGCGATGTGCGGCCGCCGTGTCCCGCCATTTTTACAGCGGCGGGCGGTTACCATGACGACGCCCATGATGCACCGCCGTCGGCTGGCTCTGTGAAGACACCCAAGTACACTGGTAACTCTGATTGGGAGGTGTTCCATGCTCAATTCGAACTGTTAGCAGATGCTAGAAGATGGACAATGAGTGACAAAGCTCTTCAGTTGGCTCTGTGTTTGGAGGGAGATGCTCTGTCTTGCCTCCTGCTTTTGGATGCTGATCAGCGGAGGTGCTACGACGCCCTGGTGGGGGCGCTGAAGAGGCGCTTTGGAACATGGTCCCAGCCAGCACTGGTGAAAAATGAACTGAGAGGGAAATGCAGGAAGCCTGGTGAGTCACTCCGGGGGCTGGCAAATGACATTGAGAGCCAGGTGCGGCGGGCTTACGGCCACCTATCCGCCGGCGCGCGGAGCGAGTTGGCTACCGACCTGTTTGTTGGGGCCATCTCTCCACCTGACCTGCGCATGCAGGTGCAACTTCAGCACCCGAAGTCACTGCAGGAGGCGTTGGAGGCAGCCATCGAGAGGGAGAGCCTGCAGAGCGTGGCCGCCGGTGGTGGACAGGAGGTGAGCCCCCATGTGGTGAGGTCGGCGTTGGGGTGCCCTGCCAGGGAGGAGGCGCCAGCGTGGGCGGCGGAGATGACTGAGCTGCTGCGGGCGGTGACTCTACAGAGGCCAAGCGGACCACGTCCAGGTCCGCAGGTCTGCTGGGGGTGTGGCCAGCCCGGCCACATCAGGAGGAACTGCCCTGCCGCTCGCCAGGGGCAGGGAAACGCCTCGGGGTCCGCATAGACGGGGATATGCGGGCCCCTATTCCCACTGCTTCCCCAACGACGCCAGTCCGGGCGTGCCGTCCAGCGGGGGGAGCACAACAGCACAGCCAGGGGGGGGAGGCTCCATTCCCCCCAGAAGAAGACGACAGCAGGCCGCCGCCTTCGCAGCCTCATCCGCCAGCGGAGGGAGCCCAGCAGTGCAGCGATGGAGGAGACGACAGCAGTACTCCGCCGGTCGTGGTGGGGTGGATCCGTGGGAGTTCCAGTGGAGCGGGTTCCTGCCACGTTGCTGTCTCCGTCCAGGGGGTGCCTACTGCGGGCCTGGTGGACACCGGGTCGTCGGTGGCGCTGGTGAGACCGGACGTTCTGCCCAGCGGGACACCCTTGCAGCCTACAGCGGTGCAGCTCCGCACGGCCACGGGACAGCTGGCTCCCATGTTGGGGAAGGGGCTGCTGTGGCTGTGTGTGGGCGGCAGACGCGTTCGTCATCTAGTGTGGGTGGCGGATGTGCAAGACTACTGCATCCTGGGACTGGACTTTCTCCAGGACACAGGGTGCCTGTTGGACATGGGGAGGGGCACTCTTAGCTTCCCGGGGGGTCCTACCGTTGCCTTGGGCCCTCTAGCTGCTGGCCTGCTGCCCTCTGCCCGGTCTGTCCAGGCACTGGAGGTGCCGTTCACCGTTCCTGTCTTCCCCTGCCCCGACCCCTGTGCTTTTGCTCCACGGTTCGCTGCCCCGTTGAGCCTTCCCTATGCGCCCCCTGTCCCCACGACCCCCTTCATGTGGCCAAGTTACCCCCCCTACCCTGCCCCCCCTCCCCCTGCGTTGGAGACTGTGATGTTCCCCAACGCTCCCTGCCAACAGCTGTCCCCTCTAGCCCCTGTGTTTTCCCCTGTCACTCCGGCCCCCTCTCTGCGGATAAGAGGGGGGGGGAGGTGGAGGTGAGCTGTCCCCAGGCGGAGGGGTGTGGAGGGAGGAGTATGGAGACCTGGAGGTGCGGCAGCAGGAGGAGCTGAGACAGCTGCTGTCGGAGTTCAAGGACAGCTTTGCAGCGAGCGAGAGCGAGGTGGGGAGAACTCACATGGCGCAGCACGTGATTGACACTGGACTTGAGCGGCCCGTCAAGTGTCAGCCGCGCCGCCTCCCTCTCGCTCGTCAGGAGGCATGCGACCAGGCCGTGGACGACCTGCTGCAGTCAGACTTTATCGAGCCTTCCGACAGCCCTTGGGCGGCACCGGTGGTCATGGTCCCGAAGAAGAATGGAGACTGGCGGTTCTGTGTGGATTACAGGCGGCTGAATGACTTGACCACTAAGGACTCTTACCCCCTCCCCCGTATCGACGAGTCCTTGGATCTAGTGACGGGGTCCTCGTGGTTCACCACGTTGGACCTCAAAAGCGGTTACTACCAAGTGCCCCTCTCCCCTGAATCCCGCCCCAAGTCAGCCTTCTGCACCGGACGCGGCCTGTGGCAGTTTAAAGTGCTCAGCTTCGGACTCTGCAACGCCCCCGCCACCTTCGCCCGCCTGATGGACAAAGTGCTGGCTGGCATTCCCCGTCAGGAGTGCCTGGTGTACCTGGACGACATTCTGGTGCACGGGCGCTCCTTCGAGGCGGCCCTGGGGTCCCTGAGGCGGGTTCTGGGAAAAATCAGGGAGGCGGGCCTGATGCTGCACCCCGAGAAATGCCGCTTTATGCGGAGGGAGGTGACATTCCTGGGGCACCAGTTGGGGGCAGATGGCATCGGCCCCATGGACGAGAAGGTGCGGGCGGTGGAGCAGTGGCCCACCCCCCGCAACCAGAGCCAGCTGAAAAGCTTCATCGGGTTGGCCTCGTACTACAGACGGCATGTGTGGGGGTTTGCCACGATTGCATCGCCCCTGTACAGGCTGCTGGAGAAGGACAGAGACTATGTGTGGTCCGAGGCGTGCCAGGAGGCATTTCTCGGGCTGAAGCGAGTCCTGTGCGAGGCCCCGGTTCTCGCCCCACCTGACCCCACACTGCCCTTTGTACTGGACACTGACGCTAGCAGTGTGGGGGTGGGGGGTGTCTTGTCGCAGTTGTGGCCGGAGGGTGAGCGAGTGGTTGCGTACTTCAGCCAGAAGCTCAAGAAAAGCGAGCGGAACTACTGCGTCACCCGCCGGGAGCTCCTGGCAGTGGTGCTTTCTGTAAGGCACTTCAAGTACTACCTGTGCGGCCACCCCTTCACTGTAAGAACTGACCACTCAGCCCTCCAGTGGTTAATGACTTTCCGGGAGCCGGAGGGGCAGGTTGCCAGGTGGTTGGAGAAGCTGCAAGAGTTCGACTTCAAGATAGTGCACCGCTCTGGGGCTCGCCACGCCAACGCAGACGCTCTCTCACGTCGGCCCTGTGCAGCAGAAGGGTGCCGCTACTGCGAGCGGAGAGAGGCACGGGAGCTGGAGCGGCACATGGACGAGGAGGAGTGTGCAGCCATCAGAGTCGGGGAGGTCGTCTGCAGGGAGCTGCAAGCGGTGTCGGATGCAGAATGGAGAGCCGAGCAAGAGAAAGATCCGGACCTGCAGCCTGCCTTGCAGTGGGTCGAGGCCCAGCAGCGTCCGCCTTGGGAGGAGGTGGCGCCCTTCTCCAAGGCGACTCAAGGACTATGGACTATGTTTGAATCGCTGCGGCTGTCCCAAGGTGTGCTGCAGCGGGCGTTCAAGACAGCAGCCACCGGGGAGGAGCAGTGGCAGGTGGTGGTCCCAAAGGGCCTGCAAGAGACGGTGCTGGAAGCCATGCACGGGGCGGGTGGGTCTGGACACTTTGGGGTCAACAAAACTCTCCGCCGCCTTCGTCAGAGCTTCTACTGGGGGCGGCAGAAGAGGGACGTTGTTGACTTCTGCCGTCGCTGTGACCCCTGTGTTGCTCGCAAAGGCCCCACCGGGCGCTCGCAAGCGCCACTCCAGCAGTTCCCGGTGGGGTCCCCTATGGAGAGAGTGGGGATAGACATTACGGGGCCGTACCCTCTCTCTGACGGGGGCAACCGCTACGTCCTCTCCGCCATGGATTACTTCACAAAGTGGCCGGAGGCGTATGCCATCCCAAACCAGGAGGCTGAAACGGTCGCTGATGCCCTGGTAGAGGGCATGATAAGTCGGCTCGGGGCGATGGAATCCATTCACAGTGATCGGGGGACTAATTTTGAATCCCGGGTGTTCGCTGCCATGTGCGAGCGCCTGGGCATACACAAGACACGCACCACCCCGCTGCACCCTCAGAGCGACGGTTTGGTTGAGAGATTCCACCGGAACATGGGAGACCAGCTGGCCATCGTCACCTCCCGGCACCAGAGGGACTGGGACAAACACCTGCCCCTGGTGCTCATGGCGTGCCGCTCCGCGGTGCAGGAGTCCACGGAGTGCACACCCGCTCTCCTCATGCTGGGAAGGGAGCTGCGCACCCCGGCTGAGCTGGCCTTCGGACACCCACCTGACGCCCCGGCTGTCCCTGCAGGGCCGGAGTACGCCAGGAAGCTGCAGGACCGCCTGGATTCAGCGCACCGCTTCGCCAGGGAACAGCTGCAGGAGGCCGGCGTGAAGCAGAAGCGGTACTACGACGTGAAGTCTCGGGGACGGGACTTCAAGCCAGACGAGTTGGTCTGGGTCTACAGCCCGATACGGAAGAAGGGACGCAGCCCCAAGCTTGACAGTAAGTGGGTGGGGCCCTGCAAGGTGCTGGAGAGACTGGGAGAGGTTGTGTACCGCGTGCAGATGCCTCCTCGGGGAAGGAGGGTGGCCCTCCACAGAGACAGACTGGCCCCTTACAGGGGGGGCTCTCCTTCCTCTGACACGAACTCTCAGGCAACCTCTCCCCCTTCCCCAGCTCCTCTGCCCCCTCACGGCCTCCCGCAGGAGGGCCCCACGCCCGTTTGCCCCACCCCGCTCCCCTTGTCCCTTGCCCCGGATGCCCTCTCCCCGGGGTCTGTCCCTCTGCCCCCTGCTCCCATGCCCCCACTCCCTACTAGGTCTCGGCCGAGGAGGCGGACAAGGCCTCCGGCCCACCTACGTGACTATGCGGTGTCCCTTGGGGCGCTGGACTGATGTGGACTGGACAGTGAAAGAAAAAAAGAGCATGTGAAAAAAAAAAAAAAAAAAAAGATGTGATTGTGAACTTGAAATGTTGTTGGGATGTGGGGTTTGTGTTGGGTTGCACTGCTTTGCTACCTCAGGTTGTTGCCATGTTGCCTTAGGCTATGTTATTTTCTTTACCTCCGGAGCGGTCCTCGGGGACGAGGACTTTTTGTAAGGGGGGGGTAGTGTAGCAGCCCCTTTAAGAGTGGCCGGATGTCACGTGTTGTTGTTGTGCCTTTTGCCGGAACTTGGGGGGAAGTAGCGTCATTCCAGGGTGTTGTTGTGACATGGGATACAGTCTGTGCTACACTCTGCGAGGTTATATGTTATTATTCATGCTGAACGAAGCCTTTAATAAATGTGACACTAAACTGTGGGACACGTCTCTGCCTCCGGTTCATGGGATTGTTACAATATCATCCAGCATTAAGTCTCTGCGTATTTTAACCGAAATATGGTTCTGTACATACACAGCCACCCCCCCACCATATATATCTCGGTCCTTCCTGAATAGTGTGTATCCATCCACCCGTAATACTGAATCCTCAAAAGAGGAGTCAACATGGGTTTCAGATATTGCTAGGATGTGAATATTGTTTAACTTCATTAGCATACATAAATCAGAGATTTTATTTCTCAAGCTACACACATTTAAGTGAGCTATCAACAGGCCTTTGCCTGGTAGATTAAAAGTGGATGAACCCATAATGAATTAATAAAAGGTCAGGTAAAACAAATTGCCATACAGCAGTTAAACAGAACTCCAGATCGGTTGGAAAGAAAACACAGGGATGTTCAGTAATAGTATAGTAATAACACCCAAGCAATACAAAAACATTAAACCTTTTGTTAGTAATTATAAAATAATAAAAACTACAATAAGGTAGAGAAAGATAATGCATGTCAGTCATTGTGTGTGTGTGTGTGTGTGTGTGTGTAAATGTCCATCAGTTGGAATGATAGACACATAGTCCTACCTCACAGCAGGTTGTTCAAACATCGAATCTGTCCAGATCACCGATGTTGTTTATGACCATAACTTTTTCCTCCTCTGGTGTAGCTCCGTTTGTTTTAATAAACACTTTGCAGCTCGCCGACCAGGTAGACTGAATCTTCTTTTGCTTCTTCATAGTGCGTGCACGCCGGGCGATCTCACCATTCCTTTTGGTAAGGTGTTCATTGATGTACACCTCAGTCCCCTTTAGTTTCCAACCCTGCTTTAGGATCGCAATTTTGTTCTTTCTGTTAGTGAAGCGAATGATGATCGGTTGCGTTGCTCCTTTGATTCTGGTAGGCAGTGTGTGACAGGCTTCGATGCCGCTGCTGTCCACTTTGATCCCCCTACCGCCCAAGAAGTCAACCACCTGTTTCTCCAGCGTCTCCATCTCGGACTCGGTCTCGGTCTCAGAGGGAACCCCCTCCCGCCCCGCGGCGCCGCTCTCCGGGGCTGCCGCTCTGGCGTAGGACCGGTGACCTGTCTTCAGCCCGCTTATGATTACATTATTAATTCTGGAATATTGCTCCAAGTCAGCCACTCGAGTCTCCAAAAGTGTGATTGTTTTGTCCTTCTCAATGTTCCGCTTTTTAAGTGACTGGACTTCTGTCATGAGCTCCATTATCTGCTTTTGCTGGTCGCTAACATTAGCGATCTCTGCAGACATGTAATCTAGAGATCTCCTGATCTCCTCCATTTCATCCTCCTGGAGATTTGCGCCTCTCAGCCTTCTCTGCTGCGGCTTCTCTGACGGCATTATGCTAACCTGGGCCCCGGCTAAAGACGAGCCTCCCCGGGCAGCACACAGCCTCTGTAGCGCTACCTGGATCTAGGCTAAAAACGAGCCACACCAGGTAGCAATCCAGCAACGCTAGCTTCGCTGGTTCGAATCTCACTCGACCCAGTCCTGCATAAAGTTGTTCTCAACTGCAGGAATGTCCACTAACACGAAGCCAAAAGTTTTCACAGAGGGCAAATCTAAAAAGGTGGTAAAAACGATTAAGATCACAAATGCGCACAGCACAGCACAGCACAGCACAGCACAGCACAGCACAGCACAGCACAGCACAGCAGACAGCACCCTGAAGTCATCACACAGGCTTACTCTCTATTTGACCAACTCTTACAGGCAATTTGTTTTTAGGACCACGTGGTCAACGTTATGATGTAAATAACAGTAATTAAATGGACTGACTGTAAAACAATGATGCACAGCTAATGATGCAAATACAGTGAAACACCGACTACTGAAGTTACCTGTCTGCCATCTCCTCCATCCTCTCCCCCTCTCTTCTATCTTCTCTCTTCTCTCTCTCTCTCTCTCTCTCCCTCTCTCTCTCTCTCTCTCTCTCTCTCTCTCTTTTCTCTGTCTGTCTGTCTGTCTGTCTGTCTGTCTGTCTGTCTGTCTGTCTGAGTCTCTCTCTCTCTCTCTCTCTCTCTCTCTCTCTCTCTCTCTCTCCAATTCACCCTTTGTCAGCCTTCTGATTGGTCCCTGACTGGCCAAACAGAAAAATCATTCACTTTTGCTACCGGGGGTGGAGTTATGCAATGGGACAAAGTCCCTTCATTCTTTCACCGCGGTGCGGTGATGTGCGACACGGCCACAGCGGTCATAGCGATTTCGATAATTATAATGAATAAGCTTCAACAAACTAGTTCACATGAACAATATCGTTGTAACTAAGATATTTGATTGGGTACATATATTTTAAATGGGCAGAATTACAATTAAAATCCATTTTATGTTGAGTGTGAGCCTATAGTTCCACAATTTCCCAGTCAGTGCGAGTCACCCAAGATCGACTGCTCTCTCTCTCTGCCCTCTGCCTGTTTCAGACTGCCTGTTCCTTTTTATTAATATGATGATAAGATGTTTTACTTTTGGTACTTTAAATAGCAATAATTAGGCTATGAAAAATCTTATTGAATGGGAAAAAAAAGTCTTCCCTGGCTTTTTTATCCCACCTAGTAACAGAGCGACATGGGGTGGGACTTGACAAAGGGTGAATTTCAATTCAATTCAAATATGCTGTAATGGCATGAGATGCATTCTTATATTGCCAAAGCATTACAGTATGATACAAAACAATAATACATATTCAGAATCGGAACAAAAGGCTGTTTCTTTTCAGCAGCAATGAATAGGAGCCTATGGAGATTACACGCTTCCTGATGATCATGGGATATGACGTTATTTCACTCACCAGCCGCCGCCACAGCACCTGTTGACCTGGTTAACATGGTAACCAGCTAACACGTCCCTGGACCATAGACTGTAAAATATATATGGACAAAGCGAAACCATTGGTTTCTATGCAGCGCAAATGACGCGTTTTGGGTCCTTGGCATGGGTGTCGCCATCATAGATTGTAAAAGCACCAGAGGAGGCTATTGGCTGCCAACGGTCACGTGCAACCGCAGAGATACATGGGAGAATGTGGTCGAAGCCTCCCGAAATACAGCACACGAAGAAGAACACAGCCGGCTGGTATCAGCTTAGTTGGCCACGCCTCCAAAACGTTATCATCAATTTTAACATAAATGGGACCGTATTTTCACAAAACGCATATCATGGTGATTGAAAAGCCATTTTTAACTAGCGATAGGAACCATAAAGTATTTATGAAAATGTTAATTAAGGTTAGTAAATGAAAGGGGAAAATGAATGGGGTCCAATGGAGAACAACTCTTTTTGTGATCGGCCGGGGGGGAAACAGTGCAACTAGCGGCCAAACATAGGAAGTTTTAGTTCCGTATTGGAATCATTTTAAATCGGCGGAACTATGCCCCTGCCCTGGACGTGATAACGGGGCTGTGGCGTGGCACTACCGTAATTGTTATTATATCACGTATCATATCAAGTGTTAATGATGACATTACCAGGAATGCTCTTGTATACCAAACTCTGCTGACATCACCAGTGGCATCACCAGGAATGCTGGTCCCTCATTGGCTGTTAATGATGACGTTGCCAACTTGCCATCATTAACAGCCGGGCTCAAACACACCTACCTACCTACCTACCTACCTACCTACCTACCTACCTACCTCCCTACCTACCTACCGTCGTCTCTGGTTCACCTTGTCACATTTCCTGGGGCAATTTGCCCAGATCAAGCATGTCAGGGATGTCAAGCACGTCATGTGATTTTCAACTGTCCGCCACTAAGGGGCAGTGGTGATCTGCTGCCTTGTTACTGTTTGTATTTCAAATGGTCAGTATAAGTACTAGACTACATACTTTCTGTTAATGTTTATGCTAGGTGTATGCATGTTTTCTCAAGACAGCTCATTTGAATTGAGAAAAGGGAGAAAAAAATAAAATAATAATAATGTGTTTGTTTCCTTAATTTATATATATATATATATATATATATATATATATATATATATATATATATAAAAATACTGCTCAAAGAAATGAAGGGAACAAAATATTCCCTTAATTTATTTGAGTATAGTATACTGTAGTACTGCTGAAAGAATTAAAGGAACATTTTGTTCCCTTCATTTCTTTGAGCAGTATATATATATATATATATAGGCATACAACTATTTTCCCAACCTATAGCTGATTTGCTGCCCACAAGGAGCGTGTGAGAAATTAGGGGCTAAGAGTCTTGCTCACGGACACACATTGACATTGCTACCTTGGCCTGGAATCGAACTAGGGCCAACCAGAGGCTCTGGTTTCCCAGGCGGGCTCCCTAACCATTCAGCTATGCTTCCCTATTTATTTCAGTTTAGTTTTTTATTTATTTAATAAATCAAATAGCAAAACTAACTAAAATGTTTATAGTGTTATATGGGTGGCTGACTACATTTTATTAAAAGGAGTTTTGATAAGACAGACTGATGCTCTGCAAATGTACTCATGTAACGGAGGTGAGCCGAACGTCCCCACCCGGCTTCGTACCCGGGTCTCCTACGCGAAAGTCTAATATTTTAACCACTAGACCAAAGAGACATCTCTTTGGTCTAGGGGAGATACTAGACTTTTGAGGCTTCAAGGCTGGGGCTGCGACTCTCTCCGTCACACTCACCCCCCTTTGACCTCCTCCTACCGGGAAGCCTGAATCCGGGTCACAGCACCAATGTAACGGAAGTGATCCGAACCTCCCCAATCGGCTTCGTACCCGGGTCTCCCACGCGAAAGTCCAATATCTTAACCACTAGACCAAGACCGGGGGAGACACTAGACTTTTGAGGCTTCAAGCCTGGGGCTGCTACTCTCTCCGTCACACTCAGAAGGATGTATGTGTGTGTTTTACAAATGACCATAGAGTTACCATGGCTTGGTGGTAGAATCCATGTGTTGTAATGTCTTGATCCTTGGGTAAGACAGTTTGAATCCGGGAAGAAGATCATCATGTAAATTAGTTTTTCAATTTGAGTTTTGTCTATTATGTGTTCGCGGCAAAGACAGCCATTAAGCTATCGATTAATTGATCAATATAATGTTAGATAGATAGGTAGGCTAGAGTAAAGGATCTTATTAGGTGTGATGGTGGCTCAAGGGTAGAGAAACTGGCATAGAACACGGAGTCATTGAGTCTTGTCTCGCGAGATTGGTGTGAATGTAATGCACAATCTATGTAAAGCGTAGATTGTCCATTTTCAAAAAGCCAAGGTATAAAATAGGATTAAAGTGGTTAATGTTAGTTTTGTAATATTATAATTTACTTCTGCAAAGTCCAACATTATGAATTGCTCAGCGGCAGCTCCGACTGATGTGTGCAGCAATAACAGCCTACAATTAAAAGTCTTTAGCAACTCTATCATCAGAACCTTAAAAAGGGGCGGCCATAGCTGAATGGTTAGGGAGCCCGCTTGGGGAACCAGAGCCCCTAGTTGTCCCTGGTTCAATTCCAGACCATGGTAATAATGTTGATGTGTGTCCCTGAGCAAGACTCTTAACTCCTAATTGCTCACGCTCTCCTTGTGGGCAGCAAATCGGTTGGGCTGAAAATACAGATTTTCCCTTGTGCAAGGAGTAGTTATTCAAATGTAGTTGAAACTCTGATATAGGTAAGAAACCAATTCTGAATGTGATTGAATATAAGAATAAGAAAGAAACCAATTCTGAATGTGATTGAATATAAGAATAAGAAAGAGTTTTGACATTTTTAGACACAATATTTTCTTTAATCTTAATTAAAACATAATTTAGCTAAATTGCATGACTGTGGTGGGGAAAGAACAAACCAATCTGTTTCTGATTAACATTTGTATTTACTTTCCATAACATGCCATGGATAAATACTAGGGCTGTCAGTCGATTAAAATTTTTAATCCCATTAATCGCATGATTGTCCATAGTTAATCGCACGATTAATCGCAATTAATCGCATATTTTGTATTTGTTCTAAATCTACCTTAAACAGATATTAATACTCATATCAACATGGGAGTAGACAAATAGCCTACTTGCTTTATGCAAATACAGCATATTTATTATTATTTGGAATAATAACAAATACTGTCCATAATAGGCCTAACAAACATATAACAACTTGAGAAAATATCTGCTTCCATTAGGACAGATTAATAGTGAAAGGACCACCGCTCATCGAGGTGCTGCATGCCTGAAGGTCTATGACCAAAAGCTTGCACTTTATTAACTGAAAATAAAGAACATGATTTTGCACACTTTTGAGTGTGCAGAGGCTCCCTTAAATCTTTCATTAGGAGAGATTTAAAATAAACTTGGCATTCAATCACTAAACCTCAGCATCCCTATTCTAAGGGGATATTCACCAAAAGTAGCAGATTTAAAAGCTCATTACAAGATGCTACAAGAGCTTGTAGATCGGCTATTTTTGGTGAAGAAGCAAGCATGAGGCATTAGAGGGCCTGAATTGGTTTAACTGAAGTAATATTGATACATTCTAAATATTATCAAAGTATTCTGAGGCACCCTGGACTGGTGTTATTGGGCACCCTAGTTCACTATGAGAAACCCAGCTGTTATGATGTAGAGTGTACTAGAGACACTGATGGCTCGTTGGAGATGTGTGGCACACAAGCCATAGTCAGCCAGACTTGCCGGATTTCAGCCGGATTTGGGCCATAACAGGGCCCAAACCTGTTTGCCACTGAGGCAGCCAACTGGTGACACTGCCAATGTTAACTGCTAACCACTGTATGTGGGTTCTCTGGCCGTTGTTGCAAGCATTTGGTGGTCACTGTTAGCATGTTGGTGCAGGGGTCTGGGGAGGCAGAGCACTGTATAATAAAGGACGTCGTAGGCTACTATGTGCTCGTGTACAAGTTCTTGGGAGCGTGTGTGTATCTGGGGCTCGCGCTGTCTGCAGATGTGCCGTTTCAACACTTCGGTATTTGATGCGCGCGACGCCGTGAGCGGTGATATTGTGGTGGTCTGCTGCAAAAATCTCCGCCGTTTTGTCTGTCTCATACATAGAGTTATGGGGTCTCATACTATGACTAGCCCTGCTGCTAGCCGCATCACACACTGACTGACTGTTGTCAGCGCATTCGCTTCCTCACTCTCTATACTACGGAGCGCACCGAGGCTCAAACATCAGCTGCGTTAATCGCACGTTAAAAAAAATATCGGCATTAAAAGGATTGTGAGTTAACTAGTTAATAGCGCGCTAAATTCGACAGGTATAATAAATACATTTCTTGTATGAGACATTATATATCCTGCTGATGTTTGCTGACTCCTAAGTGCCACCCCGTGGCTGTATTTGAAACTACATTGCAAGACATAAGTGGGTGAAGGCAGTAGACCGTGTGAAGTAAGTGAGATGAAAAAACCTGAGTGAAATGTGACAAAGTCAACCAGAGACGACGGTACCTACCTACCTACCTACCAACATACCTACATACGCAGCATAACACAGTACTTGCACGCTCTGCTGGCGCAAGTAATGACATTAGTCTATTAACTAGACTGCACTCTGTCGAGGTGCCAACTTGCACCTCGTGCACTCATATCCAAATATGGCCTACTTGTGTGCCAGCAGAGCGTGCAAGTAGGGTGATGAGTGCTGTGGGTATGTGGCTCAGCTGTCTGTGAGTATGTGACTTGCCTGGCTCCAGCCCATAGACCCGCCCACTCTCTGAGCGGACTGGTTCTCTTGGTCTGGTGTTGTCATATGATGCTAAAGTGTCTCTGGTTTAGGCAGATCCAAGCCAATGAGAGTCGGAGGCTCGGAGGAAGGGGTGGGTCTAACTTTTGAAAATCAACAGAAACAGTGGAGGGAGGGGGAGCTCAGCCAAAGCTCTTAATTGCTCCCTTTGAACTTCAAAGGAGGTTGTGCACACCTCGTTAGCATCAAAGACAACGACCTGTTTGATGCCTGTTTGATACCATGTCATAGAGGGGAGGGGGAGGGGGGAATGTTTTTGTGTACAAGTCAAACACAACCCCTCCCACCAGATCTCTTGTGATTGGGAATTTCAAATCCCCTCCCCTTTGAAATCTCTTGTCAATGGGACAATGTCAGACTCAAGCTCAGCGCTGAGTCTGAAATCAGGCTAGTATGTGACAACACTTGTTGGTTGGTGCCGGTGGTGACATCACCTAGAATGCTTCTCCCACATTGGCTAAAGCCCCAGAACGCTGCTCCCTCATTGGCTAATGTTGACCACATACCCACATACAGACAGCACTCATCACCCTACTTGCACGCTCTGCTGGCACAAGTATCAAAGTCAAAACATAACAAGGATTCAAACTTTTCAATCCAATGGAGGCAACAAAGGTACAACTTAACGAGTCCAAAAGGAGTTTAACTTCTCAAACTGATGAATACAAACGTCCTCCTAGTAGTCGAACTTCAGGCCATGTCTTCAAAAGGTTGGAGCTGTAAGGGAGGCAGTCAGGCTGAGTGAAGACACCAAGAATGAAAGCAGGCCAGAAGAGCAACAGGCTATCAACCTAAAGATCTGCACACCTGGTGAACCAGACTGCACTCTGTTCAAGAGCCAACTTGAACTGTGGCCTCATAGCCATTAGTGGCCATATATGGAGCCACGACACCCATGACCATATGGCACCTGTCTCATCAGTTGCTATAACATGATAACACACTTCAAATTATAAATTCCTACATTATGGTGCTGTCATTGATGTCTTTCTTTCTTTCTTTCTTTCTTTCTTTCTTTCTTTGTTTATCAGATCTCATAACAAATGATGAAGAAATCCGTATTGTGATGGTGGGGAAGTCTGGAGCTGGAAAGAGTGCCACAGGAAACACCATCCTGCGTCGTGAAGCATTTATATCCATGTCTGCGTTCAAATCAGTAACAAAGACTTGTAATAAGGCCAGTGGTGAAGTGGCTGGTAGAAAGGTTTCTGTTATTGACACTCCAGGCTTGTTTGACACTGCGTTCAGTAATACTGAAACCATTAAAGAGGTCAGCAAGTGTATTACTTGTGCTGCTCCTGGTCCCCAAGTGTTCCTGGCTGTGATACCAATAGGGAGATACACAGAAGAGGAGAGGAAAGTTGTGGAAATGATTCAGAAAGCATTTGGAAAACGTTCAGACAAATACACCATGATTCTCTTTACTCATGGTGACCAGCTTGACCGTCCATTTAAAGAAATGATGGAAGAATCCCCTGAGATGCAAACATTAATCAAAAAATATCGCGGTCTTTATCATGTCTTTAACAACAAAAGCAAGGATCCCTCTCAGGTCACTGAGCTGCTGGAGAAAATCAAGCAGATGGTGGAGGACAACGGTGGAAGCCACTACACCAACCAGATGTTCCAAGAAGAAGTAAGGAGACAAGGTGAGAAAAACAAGTCATTACTCTTTAATGGAGATGTCAATGAGGACTAACTGGTAGGAGGAACTTGTCCCAATACGATTTGATTAGATTTATATGTGTCTGTTTCATTTGATTCTATGATGCATCTCAATTTTCTATATTACTGCACAACACACGTGGGTACTTTGTGTGTGCCTGAACACAATATATGCTCTGTGAGTAGACAGTAGACAGTAGACGTGGAATCCAGACAGAGCTCGTATTTTTATTTTTATTTACACTTTAAATCAGATGTAGATCTCACAGTCTTTTCAGGATCAACATAAGCCCACACAAACACCCACACGACCAAGGCATACACAATGGTCAAAAACTGTCCCAGAATTGTTCCCACACACCACCACCCTCAAAATAATATTGAGTGGAAATAGCTGACGACAAGCTCACAACGTGACATGTAGATCAGATATGTTTTGTTATGTGTCATACGAAGTGGTTAAGGCAATGATTTAATACATTACTAATATTGTATAATGTAAACTTGTCTGTTTCAGTGCTGGAAACATGAATTTACTCTAATATGAATTGTCTCTCTTGTTTCAGAGCTGAAAGCATTGATGGATTCATTGAACCTGACTGCAGCATCTTCAGGTGACTCCTTTCTTTATTGAACAAACTGATATTCAGACTTAGAATAAACGTTACTGTTTATTAGTGCAGGCCCACACCCAAGCCACATGCCTGTTTCATTGGTATTGTGATGATGTTGTGTAGTTGTGCTTGTGTCGTGATGCTGTTGTGTTGATGTTGTGTATTTGTGTTGGTCTGTGGTGAAAAGTCTGTGACGTGCATAGCGTTGTCCAGGGTGTTTTAGGGAAGGGAGAAGAGTCTGGGACGTGTGGAGCGTCGTCCAGGGTGTTTTAGGGAAGGGAGAAGAGTCTGGGACGTGTGGAGTGTTGTCCAGGGTGTTTTAGGGAAGGGAGAAGAGTCTGGGACGTGTGGAGTGTTGTCCAGGGTGTTTTAGGGAAGGGAGAAGAGTCTGGGACACGTGGAGCGTCGTCCAGGGTGTTTTAGGGAAGGTTCTGACAGCTTCCCTGTGTTGGCTGATTTGAGTGAGCAGGAGGGATTAGATCAGACTTTGAATGTATGGTGGTTCATACCTTTGGTTGCCTTGTAGGGGCACAGAGAAAAAAGAGACAAATCAATAAAAACAAATATTTACACAAAGTATATCCATTCACACAGTATTTAAATGAGGATAGACAAGGTTAAGGTACAGTATGTACATGAGGATAGACATAAGGTGTATCACTATACTGTTCATGATATTTAGATATTAAGAATATCAGCTCATTTAATAATCTTACATGCGTTTCTGTTTTGTTATATTTCATATCACCACATGATGACCCAACAACAACCTTCCTGAAACAGATGAAGAAAAAGGTGAGGTCTTTGACAGTTCAATACTAGAGGTAACCAGTGAGTAGGTTGTTGGCTGCTGCTACCTTTGGTTTACCAGGATGTACATCCTCTATATCTTGTTCCAAAACCATAAATGTACCAGTTGTTACACTAGTATTAATGTGTGGATGTAGAGATGCAGGAGCTTTGTTTTCTGTATTTATCTTAATCACTCTTATTTTTCTCTTCCTAACAGAACACTTTGTGATGCAGCAGAAGGAACAGTTGATTCAACTGGTTCCACCTTCCTCAGTCATGTCTCTAGTAGACAGTCTAGGAGGCACGGTCTCTCCTGAGCTCTCTGCTCAGATCCAAGCTGCAGAGATGAGCGAGGACCAGATAGAGCTCCTGTACACATCACTGCTAGAACCAGGAGGAACATCTGTTAGAGCAGCCTTTTACCATGCTCTGACACACCACCTCTCTGAGACGCCTGGTAAGATCCACATGTATTACTAAATTGTTTCACTTTAATTTAAAATAGGAAACACAATAACATCTTATAGCCTATTTTATACTACTATAATTGGATAGGCCAGGCATTTTTCAGGGGATGGCCAGTGCAGGAGCACTCAAATTCGACTGGGTTTTGAATCCTATGGTCTGGATATAGGATAGGCTTCCTTCCCTTGCCTGGCTGCAAGCGTCAGACTCTTCACACACTACGTTTCACTTCGCCACCAACAGGGGGTGGTAATGTGCGGACTGATTTATCAGGCTATTCCTTGCCCACCTTGAATTGACTTACAGAGTGTATAATGTAACTTTTTAGCATCCTTATTTTATTTTAGCCCCATATAAATGGTAAAATCTTTGCAGCACAATTTACAATTTAGGCATTTAGCAGACACTCTTAATCCAGAGCGATTTACAATAAGCAAGGTAATACATCAACATCAATACATCAAATGGAAATAAATAGTAGGCAAATCTAAGAGAAACTGGTGGACCAAGCACCTATTCAGTAAAAACCTTTATTATAACATTAAAAAAATAAAATAAAAACAAATTCTAACATAACAATTAAAAATGCTATCTAAATTGTTACGGTACACTGTACGATCTTGCGTGGTCGGCGAGTCATAAGATCATTAGAGTATTTCACACTGCACGAGTGACTTTGAAATCGGCTCGTTGTGGTTTTCGCAGACAAGATCGATCACCGACAGATCACCGACAGGGGGTCACACACTGCCAGATATTTGACTGGGATGCATCCCCCGATACATAGCCAATATTACATTTATTTTTATTCTAATTGTGCTCGAGAGCGGGTGCTATATGCACGGATAAGCTTTTGAAGTCATTCGAATCCATCCAAGCAAATTATCCAATTATCCATTATCCAACCACATTAATTATATTATCCAATTTAAATATAAGCATCCATCCTCATCCGCAGCTTCCATATTATTTTCTGGTAGGCCTACTTCCAGAAATGCATTAGTTTAGCCTACAGAATGTCTGTTCGTCTTTTTTTTGCTGCGCTATATGCGCAGATGCATTGATTGATTGATTGAAGACTTTATTAGAAGTTTGCATAGGAAAAGGTACAGTTTCATGACGGTACAGTTCACTGGTACAAGGTCTACTAAAAGGAGATCCATGAAAAGACTAAGCTTATTTCCACTGGAAACCATTGAAGTATCTCATATATGCAGTCAGACACACACACACACACACACACACACACACACACACACACACACACACACACACACACATAGCCTGATCGAGTGAGAAAGAGAACAAGAACGACAGAGAGAAAGAAACAAGCCCACAGCTTGTTAGTGGGATGTTTAACTCTATACTTGGCAATATGCGTGAGGAATCTATGAAAGAAATCTCAACTTTTTTTTAGCACAGCACAACCATAGAGGTGAGTTAACGAGCGCGACAAGTGGTCACAGGCTCGCAGCTGTTTCGTTTTACTGTGGATTGGAGCACTGGGCATTGCCTCGTCATGATAAATTAACAAATTAGACAAAATAACACACACTCACACACAGACACAAGCATTCAGAGATTTAGCTTTGTTATTGATAGATATATTATGTAATAATTAATCTCATGCATTATTTCATCCGCGGTTATCCAAAATTAATTAATAATTATATTTGATTGATCCAACCGCCATCCACGCATCTCTAGCGGGCGCTAATGATTTTCCTCTCTCGCTGTGGGTGCGTGCGCACACACACACACACACACACACACACACACACACACACACACACACACACACACATACACACACACACACACACACACACACACACACACACACACACACACACACACACACACACACACACATCCCGCACCTGTTCAATGTTCAATGCTGCTGTTGCGCACAACATAATGTGAGTCACGTTGATTTTATATTGCTATGAAACAGCTGCTATATTATTATGATGAAAGTCATGAAACAGACTATTAGGCCTATCTAACAGCAATATTAGCCTGGAATCGCGCACGGATTTGCTCGCAGAGCCTTTCATACACAGCGAGCAAAACGATCAGCGAGCAAAGCCCGATATCGAGTCAGATCACCGTTTTTGTCGGCGAGTGCCAAAAATGGTCGGCGACAGCACAATTGGCTCAAAAGGTCGGGCAATGTGTTCGAGCCATAAGAGGCCTCCCACACCTAGCAGATATTGCATCAGATCAGATCTCGTCCCCGGGGGGTTGATCGGTGATCATTTCAAACGACAGCGATCCTCTGTCTTGAATTCGGGCCCGGTATATCCCGCTGTGCCAAGTGAAATATCTGAGACCATAACACACGAGACCGACGTCTAGCGATTCTAGCCTCTTGGCGATCTCGGAGGGAATCTTTTTAGAGGAATAAAATCAAGAGTTGGGGATATATAATATCTTTATTATATTTATATAAGATAGGCTAATAATATATTTGGCTTGGAATTGGCTGTCGAATCATCTTTTACAGCATCACAACGGCGAGGTTTGGTTTGACAGTTAATTACCTTGAGTGCGCTGCATCTGTGATGTGATGTAGTCCACATTTTGAAGAATTAATCCGGTTTTTAGGTGAAAACAAGGGGAATGCATTAGGGTGGGATGAGGCGGTGGGAAAGTCAGACCGACAGAGTTCAAGTTTAACCTCTCTCTCTTTTTTTTGGCCTATTGAGCGCAGAGAAAGGCTCACAACACATCTTTGATGTGGTGCAGATGCACATCTGAAAGCATTCTCACTGATGGCCACTTTTAGAGCGGAGAGACACTGAGGAGGATGCCGTGTGTACGAAAAAGGTTCACGACTCAGCCCATTGAGCCTAATATATTAATTAATTAAAAGGGTTCTAAATCGACCTATAGGCCTACAAGTGCAACTCTGCAGGGCCGGATCTACAATATGGGCACTTTGGGCACGTGCCCAGGGGCCCTTGGCACCAAGGGGCCCTTGGCACCAAGGGGCCCTCCAAAAAAATAAAAAAACGAAAAAATGTCGAGAGAAAAAAAATAAGAAAAAAGAAAGACAACCCCCAGCTTCTTCTTCTTCTTTCGTATATCATCAGATGGCCAACTCAGTGTTCTGCAGCCACGCCCTCGTCTCTGGCCCTAAATCGAAAAGACCAGATTCTGAGGGTGGGCTGTATAAGGGGCAGCCGGTGATAATGTGCTCGGCAGTCTGTTCAGGCTCGCCACACTCGCATGCCGCACTGTCCGTTAGGCCCCACTTCTTCATAGAAGACTTGAAGCGCCCGACTCCAGTGCGCAGACGGTTCAGCGCAGTCCATAGATGGCGTGGCATATCTTCTCCTTTTACACCACCTCCTGGGTCCTGGATGTATCGCTGCATACGGGAGGGCCCAGCTGTCTCCCATGATCGTTTCCAGGATGCTGCCAGCCAGGCGTCTCTGGACAAGTCCTCAGGGATAGACTGTAGCATCTCTTGTGCTGCCTTGTTGTAGGGATGGCGAGACTTGAGCCTGCCTGGTCGTGCCGGTGTTGTTGTGGCTTTGTGCAGGATGTGCCAGTCGTACTTCTGGGCTTTTCTTGCCAGGGCGAGGGTAGCCGCATCCTGTCGTAGATTGGCTGGGGCGATTCCAGCCATTTAGTTATCTAATCCAAATGAAATGAATTAAATTATGCCCCCAAGACCCCCAATTTGATGGTCACAAATGGTATTTTGTAATTTTTTGGGGGAAGGATATGTCGTTATTTATTTTGATTGTCAGTGGCCACACTGCCACTGTTTCTTACCTCAGACTGTTATTGTCTTAAGTGTGTTCACTGGCTGCTGATATCGTTAAGTAACTTTTTAAAATATTGAAAGCGGTTAGTCTGGAGCCCTGTAGCGCGTACGCAGAGGGGGGCCCTTGGAGCTTCAGTGCCCAGGGGCCCTCAGAGGTGGTAATCCTGGCCTGCAACTCTGACAGTGTTGGTTGAAGGCTTGAGGTTGGCCAGTCACAGCCCGACAGAGTTCAAGTTTAACCTCTCTCTTTTTTTGGCTTATTGAGTGCGGAGAAAGGCTCACTTTGATGTAATGGGAAATTTCCCATATTATGCGCACATGCACCTGGCAAGCATTCACAATGATTAGCAGCTTATTAATGACCACTTTTGAGAGCGGAGAGACACTTGGATGCCGACGCTGTGTGTGTGTGTGTGTGTGTGTGTGTGTGTGTGTGTGTGTGTGTGTGTGTGTGTGTGTGTGTGTGTGTGTGTGTGTGTGTGTGTGTGTGTGTGTCGCTCTCTCTCTCAAAAAGAAAAAAGAGAGGGAGAGTGCAGTCAGTGCACGCGACAACGCAAGAGATGTTGTCTACCTTCTTCATCAATAAGTTGTTAAACTTGGTCACACATGATAGGTTTGAGTGATTACTTTGTTTGATGCGAAAGCATTGTGATGGATAAGCCCTGGATGTTACCTCTGTGATCCAGCATTTATTTGAGGTGAGGAGAAAGAAACCACTGAACGGGACAATACAAACCAAGGGGGTGCGGCAGTGCGCGGACGCACAGTTTATTTCAGCCGTAGTAAATTAGAAGGTAGAAGAGAGGCATTCCTCTCACATTTGGAAAACATGAACGCTATAACGTTTTTGAACAAGTGTGTAGGCCTAGTGTGTGTAGATCAACTCTCGGTGCGCACAGAACTGCTCTGGCCAATTATACAAGAGTGCGCTCCATCGTGATTACATAATAGCCTACAATTAATGAAAAAGGGAAGAAACACGCAAATCCAGAAATATTCTCCATATAGCCTAAATGACGTACCAACCTACATCTTCCAGGTGGCTTGTTTCGGAGTTTCACCTCGCCATTAATATAGTCTGCATGACTAGATATTAAGTTAACTATAAAAATAAGATATTGCATCTGTGATTAAGTGGAAAGGATCCCTGCGCGCTAAATTCAGTCTCATTTAAATCTCGTTAAACATGCTTGTCGCTCCTCTGGTAGGTGTAAATTACGCATAGTTTATAAGAAGGGCATAATAATGCAGCCGTCCAGTATGATTTCAGTCACTTTACTGTTCTAACCAATGGTTTGTACCCAAAACTTTCGCAGTGTGCAATGTGATGCGCATGCATCCAAGACACGGCTGAGAGTGTCGCATCTCCAACATCATTGATTTAATAAAATCCATTGGCTCATCCAAGCCTTCAACCAACTGTCCAAAAAGGAAAATGGACCTGTAGGGTTCATTTGGTTCCATTACACTGTCAAGCTGCACTAGGTCAATTAGAGCCCTCAATAGGACCCACGGGTGCCTGGCATACATGTGATTTGATTATATGGTAGAATTAGATGGTAGAAGAGAGGCATGCAACAGCCAACTCCAAGATGTATTATTATCTTACATAGCCTAAATATAAGCCATTCCTCTCAAATTTTGGAAAACATGAACGCTATAACGTTTTTGAACAAGTGTGTAGGACTACTGTGTGTATCAACTGTCGCTGCGCACAGAACTGCTCTGGCCAATACAAGAGTGCGCTCCATCGTGAGGCTCACAAAAACAGGTATAGTAGTAAAAATAACAATAATAATAATCCACCCCCACAATGTGAATGGGACCAACGATATGGACCATATGGAATAAGGCGAACTTCAAACTATCAAACTGAACCTCGCCGTTGTGACACCGTAATGATTTGACGGCCATGCCACCAAGCCAAATATATTATTAGCCTGTCTTATATAAATATAATACAGATATTATCCCCACGTGTTGTCGTGGGGAAAGGCTTTTTTGAGAGGTGATAGAATAGCCTACACTCTGCGCAGCAAAAAAAAAGGAGGAGGAGCTGGCTTGATATAATCTGAAGTAATCCCGTGGTCTCATTCAGACGACAATAATTGTAAAGGATTTCTACCCGATGGCCCGAGAATATCAAGCAAGTTTGATATTCTCGGAAGAGCTCCCGACGAGTCCCAAGGTCATAAAAAGGACATTAACATAATCCAATCGTGTCGGGGTTCCGTTCAAACCCAAGACCGAGTCCGGGGCAGACCGAACGATTTTCCCGGGGGGGGGTCATAAAATTCAGCACGAGATCTGATCGGCCACGGGATCTGCCCAGTGTGCACGGGGCTTAAGTGCTATGGGCTAAGATGGAGACTGAATAGGTGAGTCTTCAGACCACAGTGGAAGCTATAGGGAGTGAGTCTGCCATTCCAAGTGCAACTGGGAGTTTATTCCAGTTTGGGGGCCAGGAGGGCGAATAGTCTAGGACGAGTCGATCGTTGTGCTGGAGTTTTAGCGAGGGTTCTGTCAGCATTCCTGTGTTAGCTGATCTGAGTGAACGAGTGGCGTTGTAGGGTTCAATCAGGCTTTGAAGGAATGGAGGTGCCATACCTTTGGTGGCTTTAAAGGCCAGTATCAGTGTTTTGTTTTCTGTGCAGGCCGCAACCGTGAGCCAGTGGAGGGAGCGGAGAAAGGGGGAAACGTGTTAGCTGGTTGAAGACCAATCATGCTGCGGCATTTTGGATCAATTGGAGAGGCTTAAGTACACATGCCGGGAGGAGAGTTACAATGGTCAAGTTTTGATATGAGAGATGTCTGGATGAGGAGCTGGGCTGACTCCTTGGTGAGGAACGGTCTGATCCCAGAGATGTTATAGAGTGTGAACCTACAGGACCGGGTGACTGATGCAATGTGTGCCTTGAATGATAGCTGTCTGTCCAGGACCGCACCAAGGTTTCTAGCTGCTGGAACTGAAGTCACCATTGTGTTGTCAATAGAAATAGTGAGATCTTGCATGGGGCAAGACTTAGCTGGGAAGGAGAAGTTCTGTCTTGTCTGGGTTCAGCTTGAGGTGGTGGGATGACATCCACTGTGAGATGTCGGCCAGACATGCGTAAATTCACACTTCCACCTGGGTGGCAGAAGGGGGATGGGCAAAAACAGTTGAGTGTCATCGGCATTGCAGTGATAGGATAAGTTGTGAGCAGATATGAGAGCAGTTTAGAGTTTAGAGTTTAGGCATAGCAGATGCTTTTAATCCAAAGCGACTTACAATAAGTAGGTAATACATCACTATAATAAACAAGATAATGTCAGAACATTAACAACAATATAACAAATGCATAGGAATATCAATCTAGAAAAACAATAACATAGGTAGACCATGCACCTAATCAGTAAAAAAAGAAAAGAAAAAATCTAAAACCTAAAAATGCTATCTAGCTTCATGTATGGTCATTGAGGGAAGGGGAGTCTGAAGAGGTGAGTCTTCAGTCCACGGTGGAAGCTAGGGAGTGAGTCTGTAGTTCTAAGTGCGACAGGGAGTTTATTCCACAGTTTGGGGGCAAGGAGGGCAAATTGTCGTTGTGGTTGTCTGATTCTCCCCATTACTAACCCTATCCTTAATTAACCCATACTAATGCGAAGGGCGAGAAGCGACAAGAAATCTTGTGAAAGATTAGCCAAAATGTTAATAATGGATTGGAAGGCTAGTTTGCTAATAGACCTACCAGTGCTGGAAAAAGTAGGCTACCCACGTGTAATACTAAAAGTTTTAGTTAGTATCACTTTAGTTAATATCACTACAATATAGAAATACTCTGTTACAATAAGTCCTGAATTCAAAATGTTGGCATGCCTACTTAAGTAAAAGTGCAAAAGTAGGCCTATTGGTATAAAAAAAAGCAAAGTAGCCTACAAAAAGGAAAAGCTACAGTATTTAGGCTAAATGTGTTTAGGCTACATCAATTAAATTAAATTCAAACGAACTTTATTGGCATGAGAAAACATACATTTACATTGCCAAAGCAAGTATCCAAAATAAAATAAAAACAGCATTAACAGACCAGTAAGACTCCCTAATCGGGAGATAAGCGACCGTCAGGTCGCAGCATGATTTTAGGGCAAAATGTGTAGGAGCAGTGTCCAAAAATAAGGTTGAAAAAATCGGCCTGATGGTGGCGCTATATGGGACATCCATATTGATGACATGAGTGTAGACATACTGTGTAGCGATTGGCGTGATTTTAGGGCAAAATCTGTAGGAGTAGTGTCCAAAAATGTGTTTTGAAAAATCTGCCTGAAGATGGCGCTAAATGGGAGAGATCCATGTTGATGACTTGAGTGTAGAGCAAGTGTGTACCGATTTGTGTGATTTTAGGGCAAAATTTGTAGGAGCAGTGTCCAAAAATGTGTTTTGCAAGAATCGGCCTCACGGTGGCACTAGAAGAGGGCCATGTGAGAAATGATTGTGGTTTGGCAGGCAAGGAGTGTGTGTGCAAAATTTGGCATGGATCGGGGCAACGGTTGCGGAGATATGAGCAGGGCAAAAGTGTGACGTGTGACGTGTGACAGACAGACTGACTGACGGACTCACAGCTGGTCGAGGTTTTGACAGTAACTGCGACCTGACGGTCGCAATTAACAGTAGACATTATCTCAGTTTAAAAAATAATCTGTGGGTGATAAATCAGCAGTTTTCATCACTACATTGAAGTTGCTGCTATTAAAATGTCAAACTATTATTTACCACACACACACACACACACACACACACACACACACACACACACACACACACACACACACACACACACACACACACACACACACTGTTTTTCAATACTTTTCATAAGGGTTTATTTGGTTCATAACTATCATTTACCTGGGTACCCCCTGGAACTCCCTCAAGGACCCCTCGGGGTCCCCGGACCCCACTTTGAGAACCAATCCTACACACCAGTGGTGTAAAAAGTACAGTATCAACATTGTAATGTAGACATACTGTGTTACAAGTAGAAGTCTGGAATTAAAAATGTACTTGAGTAAAAGTACAAAAGTATTGGTAACAAAATATACTTAAGTACTAAAAGTATACATACTCAGTATACATAATAACAGTTTCCAAATGCATAAAAATCCTTTCAAAATAGCAGATCTACAAGCTCACAACACGTCGCTTTGTGAGTTTGTAGATCTGCTATTTTCAAATAGCCACCATGTCATAAATGTAGTGGAACAGAAGTAAAAGTATTCAGAATTTGAAATGACTAATACCTGGTCACTCAGTAGGCGTTCCTGCATAACTTCTGGGTATGATGATGATGTCACATGCATACCCTCTATTGAGTTTGTCTTGTTTTCATTTCTTACATTTCTTTTCTTTTTGTTCTATTTCATACAACCATGTGTATGAAATAATAAATTTGTTTTTGTCACTCAGTAGTCGTTCCCGCACAACTTCTGGGTATGATGATGATGTCACCCTATATTGAGTTTGTCTTGTATTTCTTACATTTCTTTTCTTTTTGTTCTATTTCATACAACCATGTGATGACTGAACATCCAGAGTCCCTGCCGACCGAGGTAAGAGTCTGATAGAACATAAATAATGTGTGATGTGACTCTCAGGAACGTTCATTTGGTGGACAGTGTGTTTATGGTTTCAGGTTGAAAACAAATACTGTAGTGTAAACAATACTGTACAAGACATACAGTAATGTATATTGTACAAGACATGTTGTTCAATAGCACTAAAGTATAGTGCTATTGTGTTCAACAGGATGATGATGATGATGAAGTTGATGGTGAAGAAGATAAACACCAACTTGGTAAGATCCAGATGCACTATTTTCAATTTGTCTGATTGGCATAGAACCGATGTTCTACGTTAATCAAAACACATGTGTTGGTCCTCAAAATGGCTGGTGTAGGACTACAAATGCAACCCATGAATTTTGTCCAAACTTCACCCAAATTTGTACACATTATCCCTGAAGTCAAGTTATCAAGATTCATCTGAAAGTAAATCGTAGGAATTAGAAAACCTGACAAAGTTTGCCACGTTTGCACAGAATGCCACAAGCATTGCTGGATCCAGAGGTGAGAAAGTTTGAACGCTCCCAGTAGGCCAAGGAAGAACCTCAATTCTAAAGTATTCACATTGTCAATGAGGTCTGTTTTATCTACCTGGCCTGGTAGAGACCTGTGCTCCGGGGAGCACTTTTCTAGTTTTATACTCAAAATCATCCTATCTTAGAATCCCAAAGGCTCTTCCACGCTGCATGGATGCCCGGCCAGTCTTGCAGTCTTGTAGCTGCTGCAGTTCATTGGTTAGGCACTAGAGGGGGACAAAGGTCTCTTAGCTCCACACACACACACACACACACACACACACACACACACACACACACACACACACACACACACACACACACACACACACACACACACACACACACACACACACACACACACACACACACACACATACACACACACACACACACACACACACACACCCATGCACGCACCCATGCACGCAAACACGCGCGTGCAATGGTTTGGAACAGTCGTCCATGTGAGCGTGCGTGTGTGCACTATAATGAATGTACTAATACATTTCTCTTTGTTTTGTTTGCCAGATCCTAACATCCAGCACCCTGGTGTGCAATGTGACGGCTGTCAGATGTATCCTATTGTGGGGACCAGGTATAAGTGTACAGTGTGTCCTGACTATGACCTGTGCTCTGCCTGTCAGTCCACTGGGGTTCATAAGGAACACCGTCTGAGGTCCATCCAGCACCCAAAGGTCAGAATATAATCATTGCTGTTGGCAGAAACCTCATTATTATGTAATTATGTCAATTCTTATTTGTTTCCCCCCCCCCCCCCCCCACCGCCCACCCCTCCCGTAAATCAATGTCTTACTTTGCCATACTAGTGGACACAAAGATAGCATAAATAGACAATCTGCAAGCTCACAACACATAGCGTTGCAACACATTGTGAGTTTGTAGTTCTGCTATTTTCGCTTTTTTGTTTGTGTGTGAAAGTGATTAAGTGTGTGGATTTTATAAATATTCAACCAATGAAAAGTATTAATATGAGCTTATGTGAAAATAATAGCTATACTGGATCCACTGGAACACATGTATTCTTCTTCTTCTACGTCTTCTTCTCCTTCTACTTCTTCTTATGTATTTTTTCATTTTATTTTTTCATTTCCTGAAAAATAATGGTTTCGGACATCGAGGTATACACCTGACAGCGACAATAAACGTTTTCATCCAAAAAACTGTGCTGTTGTAACTTTTAAATACCTCAGGGAATGTAGAAAAGGAACTAATGTTGAACATAAAAATGCAGTCACTGCCATTTCATCCTGTAATGTGGAAGCTGCTATACTGCAGCTGATGATGATGTATCTGTAGGCTACTTGTAACTTCCCTAGTTGCTGGTGATATTTATATTTGACTGTCCCCCCGAAATGCACAGAAAACTGCATTTGGCACAAACAAACACAACAGGTTACAAACACAACAGGTCTCACAACTGCACAGATGGATACTGGAATGGCATTTGTCTGTATAGCAGCATCAACAAAGAAAGACATACTGATAGTCAATTCTCTCTCTCTTTTGTCTTTAAGAAAGCAGACACGTCTGCAAGACCCCAGAAGGGAGGTGAAGGTATGTATCTTGCCAGAAGACACTAATTATCATTAGGGTCTGCGTACTTCACCAGTGCGACGCCCTATTCAATATTTTTCCCCGGATTCCTTTGGTCATGAGGCATCTCCACATATAGGCCCGCCCATTAGCGTCAGGATAGATTTTCCACCATTTAGAATTTTGTTGGGCAACCACACTCGCAATTTCCCAAAATTGACATGTTCTAGTTAGTGTGGTTGCCCTAACACGGTAACCACACTATAGTACAGGGCTACTCAACTTCAGATGGCTCAGGGGACACTCAGCAAAATATCAAAAGTCAAAGGGCCGCAAGCTAAAAATGACGGTCCTATTTTGGACGTTTACAATGATTTTGTAACACACTTCATGACAAGTCTAATAATTAAGGAAACACACAAAAAACAGCCACATATCCATCTATATACAGACAAGCCAGTAAGCCAGGACAAACCTCATTGAACCAAAAGATTGTCATGGATGGAATGATGAAATTATCAAATGTTATCAAATTATGCTTTATTCACAAAATGTGAAGTGAAAATGAACAGAAAATCTGGTTGAATCTTTTTGTAACCGCCCCTTGGAAATAAATAACACTGAGAAGGAACAGACTAATATCCACAGTTCTATTGTCTGGGTATGTGAGGCTAGTGAACTTTGGCAATGTAAAGGTATGTTTTCTCATGCCAATAAACCTCCTTTGAATTGAATTGAACAGATTGTAACAGTCAGAGTGCAACAATTCAAAACAATGACTCAAATGATATCCTTGAAATGAAATTAAGTCTTTCTTTTTTTGTAAAATAAAATAAAAACTAATAAAATAAATTATAAAATGAAATAAATGGGGGTTTGGAGAGAAAATGACATCATCTGACGTTCAGTCATATTACTGCTGTATTAAAAACAAATATTTTCATAAATCACTAAATCAGCTATAGGCCTACTTACATGTGATACTTCTTATTCACCACTAATCGGCCCAGGTCTGGCTGGTATGTGGAGGTTGCTGTGCGCAGTCAGTGAGAACGTTGTGCTGTTTTGACTTGATAATTCCCATTTTTTGTTCAAAGACTCTGTGTTCGTTTCCAATCTTTCTTTTACACATGGCCATGGTTGTTGACAGACCCGACGCGACACCCCTGTTTCTCTGTGCACGTTGTCACTGTGTTTGCACTTCCTCGTCCGGCGGTGTTGTTGAGTGCCGAACGCGCGACTCTACAAGTCCTCACCGCGTCGTGCATGCAACCCTTGTGGGCTTGTAAATCAGCAGTGTTTGTCACGGAACACTGTTGTGCGACTAGGGGCGTTATAGCGTCTTAGAGAGTGGGGGGGATGACATATCCGCGCCCTCATGCACGCGCGCTTGTACGTATCTTAGCGTTTTTTTATTCAGGTCTCCGCGGTTTATTTTTTTGCTAAACAATCGGGAAAGGCACACTACACTTTCCCTTTGCCTCTCTCCACATGCACCAGCCAGCAGGTACCAACAGACAGACAACACCGGTTTCATATAATCAGATCAGTTCCAAAAGCTTTTCAGTTAATCTACTTAATTTTACACCACTGTCTACTACAGCAAGCATGATGGTTCCCAAACGTTTTAGCCCGTGAACCAAGAGAAACTAAACCCAAACTAGTAGTAGTGAAAATAGCAGATCTACAAGCTCACAACGAGTCGCTTCGCGCTGCGTTGTGAACTTCTAGATCGGCTATTTTCAAGACCCATACAATGTGTCCACAACGCTAGCCGAACGGGCGGCTCTACAAGTCCTCACCGTGTCGTGCGTGCAACGCTTGTGGGCTTGTATATCGTCTGTTTATTGTGCGGAACGTCGCGCAACTAAGTATAAATCAGCACAACACACCCACTTCTGGTTCCTAGGCCACTGACTGCATACGCATGATCGCCCTCTTGAGGAGATTGTTAGAAATGATTTATTCAAAACCCTGATGAAGACTGGCAACAGTCGAAACGTTGGAAAATAAATTATTTGCATCGTGGCTGAAGAGTGTGCGGCCTCTTCCCTCTCTTTCATTGTTATCTGCGTGGTCAGCACCTCACTCACTTAGGTGTGCGCTCCTCCTTATGTGCTTTCTAGAAATGATTTATTCACAATAAGAAATGCTGCGTTCACTCTGAACATAGAAAAATCATATTTTTATTGGTATGATCATGACGGGGCCGACTTTATTAGTGTGGTGTAGAGCTAGGATTGGGCCCATTTTTTCAGTCTGGCCCGGATCGACGTCCAATCATTAATCATTAAAATGCGTCTGACCCACGCCGACCCTTATATTTCCCACCGCTTTTCCTCTCCTTTCTTTTTCATTGAGGAAGCCACTAATTAACACTGCCGATTGACTATCAAACTTGTTCTAATGTGCAGTGCATGCAGCTTGCCTGCTTGTTACGATTATTATGAATATTAAGCCACACTGTGGCTTGTGAAGTGTTTAAAGGTGATACACCATGCATTTAAAAAGTATTTATGTCATATTGTTTATGTCCCAAAAACTCTCTCATTTTTGAATGGCTCTCAGAGCATTTCAGCTGCAGTACCACCTTTGGTAATTCCATTACCATTTATGTCAGTAACGTCAAAAAGAGCACTACCTGCGATCTTGACAGTTTGTACTTTTACACCATTATTTTTTGGCTTGAAGCCCACACTGTTTCATTAAGGGACAGTAATTAGTGTGGTTGCCCAACCGGGCAACCACACTATAGTCATAGGCGGACTTTGCCATTTGCCCTAGGGGGGGCAGGCTTGAGCAGCAACAATTGTCAACCCCTCGACACTAACTTATCACACTGTCCAACTACTGTTATTCATTGTGTCCACCAGACCACTAGTGTACCAAATAAAACCTACAATTATGTGTGGTTAGAGCAGTGTCATTTTACAAATTGTGTTCATTATTAAGTAAAATAGCTACTTTCATTATTGGTAACACAGTTGCAGCTTACAAGAAATGCCAATAAGAATAAACCATTTGATAATTTCAGCTATAATTTCTAAATGGCTACAAAACATTTTGTTTGATGGAGGACAATAATTATTGTAATTTAATTTATTTTAAGTAATGAACAATAAGGGAATATCAGTGAATAATAACTTAAAACATAGATATTTTTACATTTTAAACCCCTTTTTAATTATTTATCAAGCCTAACACATAATCTTTGTGTACAGTTCGGATATTGCAGGTATTTATGTTCAGGTATATTCATAGTCTAACAACCCCCATTCTTAGCAATGCTATCTTCAGAGAGAGAGAGAGAGAGAGAGAGAGAGAGAGAGAGAGAGAGAATCTGATCACTTAACATTCCAATCAATCAACTTATTGTTGCCAGCTGGTATCTGTGTGATGGGGAGAAACCAGTGACTATTAGTTGGTTAATTCTTTAAAAAATCATAACTCTTGACAGGAATGGGCTAGAGACTTACTTTTTTTTCCTAAATGCTCAGAAATACCTGGGGGGTGCAGTGCACCCCCTGCACGCCCATAAAGTCCGCCTATGACTATAGTACTTGTCCGACTTTACTATACTAACTAGGGTAACCAAAAGTTTGGCACTACTCCTCCCAGTTTTTGCGCCACACACTCGAGCCATATGTCAAATCGACCGGCTTCATCGAGAATCATGTGCTTGCATTTCCTGTAGAGAAAAGTTGTATAGTTTAATTGATATTAATTTATTGAACTTGAAATAAATATAAAGTATATTTTTCTCAGAAACTGTACGGCTTAACAGTTACAACACTTGGAGGGGCGGTTCATAATAATTACGAGAATTAAGTAACAAATAATTATATCAGTCGGCCTCATGGTGGCGCTATAAAAGCCCACTTTATGTTTCGGCCTATCCAACAACTTTCCAAAGTTCCATCGTGCTTTGCGCAGAATGTGCAGGCAGCTTCCGGTGCCGCAGCCGAGTGTGATCTACAAGCTCACAGCGGCTGCAACTGCGACGCAACATGAGCTTGTATGTCTGCTGTTAACCGGAAGTGTCCCGCAAATAATGCTACAGTAAATTCTGGCGGAAACAGGTGGATAACTCTTGAACTTTAGGTCGGAAAATTTAAATGTATCTTGCCCTGGATTCCTTGGGCCATGACGCATCTCCCCATATAGGGGACCATTTGCGTCAAGATAGATTTTCCGCCATTTTGAATTGTCTTCAAAACACACTTTTTGTGTCTAGATCTACAAACATGTCACATTGCAACGTGTTGTGAGCTTGTAAATCTGCTATTTTCTCAAATAACCAATGCATAAATGATTTAAACCGGTTACACTGATTTTGCTATGTTCTGTTTTCAAAACATCTCACGGAATAAAAGTATTTGTTTAATTCTAACTACATTTTAAATTGTGGGTACTTGACATGTAAAGGTTTTAGAACAACTTGTCTAGAATAGCTCTGATACCTAGGTAGCCTTATAGAAGCAATAATGTTAGATTACTGTATGTTGCCTACTATGGGATATAGGCCTTATTGCGACCGTCAGGTCGCACTTACTACCAAAACCTCCACCGGCTGTCTGTCTGTCTGTCTGTCTGTCTGTCTGTCTGTCTGTCTGTCTGTCTGTCTGTCTGTCTGTCTGTCTGTCTGTCTGTCTGTCTGTCTGTCTGTCCGTCCGTCCGTCTGTCACATGTCACACGTCACACTTTTGCCCTGCTCATATCTCCGCAACCGTTGCCCAGATCCATGCCAAATTTTGCACACATACTCCTTGCCTGCCAAACCACAACCTCCACCATCAATTCTCACATGGCCCTCTTCTAGCGCCACCATGAGGCCGATTCTTGAAAAAGGCATTTTTGGACACTGCTCCTAAAATTTTTGCCCTAAAATCACGCAAATCGGTACACAGTATGTCTACACTCATCTCATCAACATGGATATGTCCCATTTAGCGCCACCTTCAGGACGATTTTTTAAAACACATTTTTGAAGTCAGACATATATGATGCCCATATATGGACAAATTGTGTCAGTGTCATGTGGTCTACGACATCAGACATCTATGATGTCAGATGTCAATTTGCAAGTGTCGTGGCCATATATGGAGCATGGGTTGTGACAGACAGAAAGACGGACATGAGCTGCAAGTTTTAATACTAAATAGCCACAGAAAATCTGGAAAAAAACAACAGGAAAGATACATGGCAGTTGATCTACATTTGTTATGGCAAAACTATGGCAGCCCAAAGGGGACTTGACACCACCATGTATTTATTGTACTTTATTAGTATCAATGGATGATTACAAAAAAAAGAAAAGAAAAAAAAACACCCACAAAATGTTCCATTCCAATGTCATTTTGTTATAGCGGGTATGCATATGCATAGAGTGAATGGTAAATCGAGTGGCAAAGTGAGTGTCAAAGTGAGTTTAACATTGTTTAACACCGTTTAATGCAATCAGATAGGACTTTATGGGTTTGGATGTATGGGCTGTAAAGGCCATAACATTGTGTCACTCAGTAGGCGTTCCCGCATAACTTCTGGGTATGATGATGATGTCACCCTATATTGAGTTTGTCTTGTATTTCTTACATTTCTTTTCTTTTTGTTCTATTTCATACAACCATGTGATGACTGAACATCCAGAGTCCCTGCCGACCGAGGTAAGAGTCTGATAGAACATAAATAATGTGTGATGTGACTCTCAGGAACGTTCATTTGGTGGACAGTGTGTTTATGGTTTCAGGTTGAAAACAAATACTGTAGTGTAAACAATACTGTACAAGACATACAGTAATGTATATTGTACAAGACATAATGTTGTTAAATAGCACTAAAGTATAACATGACTGGGTTCAACAGGATGATGATGATGATGATGATGATGATGATGGTGATGATGATGATGACGAAGACCAACTTGGTAAGATCCAGATGCACTGTTTTTCTTTTTTATTTATATTTATTTTAGGGCTGGGACTTTAACTGATTTAATTAAAAAATGTACGCGATTAAAAAAATGAACACATTTTAATTACACTTAGTTTTTGCACCACAGAACCTTCAGTTTCGGGCATAACGATCATAGCGTTGCACCAACCAAGAAGAGACAACAAACGCAAAGGGAGAAGTAGCCTATCAGAGCGCTTTGCTTGGCCCAGTGGATGCAAAATTTAGTTTTTAAAAACTCACTTATTGATTCAATGCTTCTCAGGTCAAATATTTATATGCGATTAAACATGCAATTAATTTCAATTAATTAATTACAAAGCCTTTTTAATCGAGTCCCAGCCCTAATTTATTTACTTATTAAAAGCAGGTATCACTTTAATTCAAAAGAAAAAGAAAAAGAAAAAAGGTAGTCTCATAGAGTGGACATGTTTCTTCTTCAACTGCCATCAAGTTCATTTCTAGACACACCTGCTATCAATTCCCCCATTAGAACAATAGTCATAAACAACATACATAATGAATAAATATTGAAAACTATGAAATACAATCAAGAAATTGTGTCCCAATGGGTCCAAGTTTTCCTTTGTGTTGCGACTTTGTTGCATGACAGCTTTTGTTGCTAGCGGTACTCCTACCAATGTTGTTCAAACTTTCCCCAAGATTATCAAGGGCCACATTTGCACAGAATGCCACAAGCATTGCTGGAGCTAGAGGTGAGAAAGTTTGAATGCTCCCAGTAGGCCAAGGAAGAAACTCAATTCAAAAGTATTCACATTGTCCATGAGGTCAGTTTTAGCTAGCGATTATTATGAATATAAGCCACACTGTGGCTTGTGAAAGTGTTTAAATTGTAAGTTGATTATTAAATAATATAAATAATATACGTCTGACTGCAGTGACTCGCTGCCGGCTGCACACTCATCCTGCAAGTTTCTGTGACTGGAAAATAGTTGTTCTGCAAGCTCACAACACGTTGTGGATGCGAGGTGTTATGAGCGTGTAGATCAGCCACCTTTGGCACAGACGACAGAGTGAGCATAACCCAGGATTTAGTTGGTAATGTGTGTTGGACAGACGAGGCTTGCACAGTGCACTGCACACAACCACAACCGTTGCAAAATAAACTCCAATTCAAGGGACAGTAGTGGGGAACACGGTGCCAACAAGCAGCGAGCTCCCTTCAGCACAACAACACGTTTACCTCAGCGTTTGGGACGTTCTCCATGCTTAAAGTTATGTCTCCATGCCTAGCATGAGCAGCACACAGTCACACACACAGTGCCACATACACAGGAGTTGTGCGCTGCACGCTTCATCAGAGAGAGTGCATGATATGTCCGACCCGATCGACGTCTGACAATTAATGATGAAAATGCGCCCGGCCCAAGCCCGAACCCTCGTGTTCCGACGGGCCCAGCGGGTTTTCGGTCAGGTAGCCCAGCTCTAGCGTGGTTACCCAAGAGGGTAACATACTATAGTACTTGTCCGACTTTATTAGTGTGGTTGCCAACAGGGCAAGTACTAGGGCGACTTTATTTGTTCTAACTAGAGTGACCAAAAGTTTTACACGCTACTCCTCCCACAGTTTTTGCGCCACACTCTTGCGCCATATGTCAAATCGTCCGGCTTCATCGAGAATCATGTGCTTGCATTTCCTGTAGAGAAGAGTTGTATAGAGCGTCACAGCAGAAGTGGTTCCCTGGTGCCACTCAATATTCCCCATTCATTTTTGCCATAGACTTTTACAAAAATATTTATAACAATTATGTTAAACCTCGAACCAAGCCATCAAGGATTGCAGTGAATCATGAACATACAACCTTTGATCCTAGGTGAACACATATTTTAATATTACATTATTTGATATATTACATTTAATAACTACCCTTTGTTTAGCGATTTTCAAAATGTTCTTTTCATAGAAACAAAGGTTTTATGGTCATGATTCACTGCAATCCTGGATGGCTTGGTTCGAGGCTTAACATAATTGTTATCAATATTTTTGTAAAAGTCTATTTTGCCCTGGATTCCTTGGGCCTTGACGCATCTCCCCATATAGGGGACCATTTGCGTCAAGATAGATTTTCCGCCATTTTGAATTGTCTTCAAAACACTGTTTGTGTCTAGATCTACAAACATGTCACATTGCAACGTGTTGTGAGCTTGTAAATCTGCTATTTTCAAATAACCAATGCATAAATGATTTAAACCGGTCACACTGATTTAGCTATTTTCTGTTTTCAAAACATCTTACAAAATAAAAGTATTTGTTTAATTATAACTACATTTTAATTTGGGCGTACTTGACATAAAAAGGTTTTAGAACAACTGGTCTAGAACAGCTCTGACAGCTAGATAGCCTTTATATAGATTGTTTGATATGGCACTCAATCAACAACACCTACAACAGCAACACTTGGAAAGAGAATGCACATTTTAGAGGGAAATAGTAGACTATTGCTCATCCACTGACTACTACAGTGATATATTATTACAGCATCACTGCACACCTTTTACTATTGTTACAGTATGTAGGCCAGGGCATATCTTCAACCTTATGTTCTCATTGAACTATAATTACTTGTTAGTAGAATGTAAACTATAAAACTCTCATAGCATGTTTCACAGCCTTTATGTATTAATACTGTTTCAAATGATACAACAACGCAGGGGTTCCATACAGAAGCTATAATGTTAGATTACTGTATGTAGCCTATGGGATATAGGCTTTATAAAACATCTGGCTGTGCTCTCATTTTGCACATTCATTGGAGCCATCTCCACCATTCTATTTCCTTGAGAATATACTTATTTTCACCTAGGAGTACTTCATGTCCATATCTAATAAGTATTGTGTTAGGCAGGCAATTCAAAAACATGTTGTCCCATCAACTAGCTCTGATGCACAAACTGTGTGACTCCAGGGGGTCCTGTGTCGGCAATGTTTGATTTTCTTCTTCTGAACATTGTGTGAAAAATGTAAAGGGAGTTGTGGTATCCTATTATGTCTGAGTTCCGACGGTATCTAGAACAATGAATGGATGTGTTGAAACAACCAGGGTTTATGCCAGCCTGCCTTGAATTTAACGCAGAGACACTCCTAGTTGGTAAGATGCATAGGCGTTTAACATGGAGCCGTGTTCACAATAAGGAACTACGTAGCCTCCATGTTAATTCACTGCATGCTGACAAATACAACCCAGTTTAAAAGGTTGTTACAACCTATCGATGCACAGTGTGTGTGTGTGTGTGTGTGTGTGTGTGTGTGTGTGTGTGCGTGCGCGCGACATCAATGTTAACAGATGTGTGGGTGTTGGTGATAACCATATGACTCATAAACTGTGTTTGTAGTTGGAAGAAGTTATATGAAGATAAACTTTTCTATTAAAATCTTTTACACAGATTGTTTCTGGTTTGACAAACAATTTGACCCGAAGGTCAAAATGTAATTTCCCCCAGAGAAAATAGGAAGGCTCTATTAACTCAGTGGTGTAAAAAAATGACAGCAATTGCACATACATTGGTGTTCAAATCTGGGGTAGAACAGTGACACAAGGGATATGGTTGCGCAGTTGGTAGAGCTGCATTTCGCCTCACAGTTAGAAGTTCCCGTTTTCGATTCCTGCTGGCTATCTGCGACACATTCGAGCCAAATGTCACATCCACCGGCTTCATCGGAAATTGTGTGCTTGCATTTTGCTAAAAGATTGTTGTATATTATAGTATTGTTGTATGGTTTCACGAGGAATCCGCTGGGAAAGGAACTCTGTCTTACCATTGCTAACTGCTCCTGGCTTTGTCTGTTTGTACAGTATGGCCTGTTTTGTACATACAGTATGGCCAAGGTCACATTGGCCGGGAGCGTGTCGCTGTTTCTACATGTCATCTTTTCGACAACCAAACCTAACCCAAACCCTAACCCTAACCTCTGTGGGTTGAGGCGCTATCCTGCCGACACTCCGTTGTCAAAATGTTGTGTTGTCCAAAGAGCGAGATTTCGCCCATTGGCCAAGCTTCACTGAATGAAACAAGAAATGCAGTTCCTAGAGAAACTGCGTGGGCACTCACTGAAATATATTATGGTCAGAACAAAAAGTACACATCCACATTCTGTGACAACATGGCAGTAATATAAAAGGTGATACAAAATTAATTTCCCATAGGGAAACTGGGAAAGTTTTTCTTTTTTTTCACAAAGAGTATAAAATATTGTATCAAGAAAAATAAGTTGAAGTTTGAAAAAAGAAATTTTAGCTCAAAAACAAAAGACAGGTTTTAGGTACCAAAAAATGGAGATGGGATAACTAAGTGTGCTAAAGAGAGCGCAAAATTAACTCATAAATAGCTATTATATCATAATACCTATTATATGGATATCCCTGATATTTTGCCACCAAAACTGTTGGAGGAGTGGTGCGGCAAAATAACGTTTATCTGGAAAGATGGAATAATACATTATCATATATGGCCGACCTGTGCTCCAGCAGAGTATGCAAGTACTGCGATCAGTGCTGTCTGTATGTATGTGGGTGGGCAAGTTGGCACTCTCGAGTAATATATACATCTTATATAGCACGGTCATATTTTAACTTTATATGCTTTCATAATATAATGCCCGTCTGTCTTTCTCTCTCTTTTCTCTCTCTCTCTCTCTCTCTCTCTCTCAGATGTCAGTGATGTTGGAGAGTCTTCAGGTCTCTCCTATCATGCTCTACCAGCAGGTAATCATTATTATTACTAGAAAAGAAAATTCCTACAAAATGTTAAGTGTGCCTGCAGCTAGTGTATGCATTTGCATTTTTAATATTAGCATTTGTAGCATTAGCATTAACATTTTTTAACATTAGCATTAGCATTTTAGCATTAGCATTTTACACATTAGCGGAAGTAGCGTTTAGCATTAGCGGTTAGCCGTTAGGTCTGTCGGACCACCCACAGAGTTTGAGAAGAGTAACATGTTGAGAACTAGAGTTATGGCTGTTTAAAGCCCAGCCAATAGGAAGCTGGGGGGGTTTAGCAATTACAGCTCGTCCCTATTGGCCATCTAAGTACACATGCCAAGTTTCGAGACAGTACCATGCTGCAAACTGGAGTTATACCTGTTTAAAGCTCAGCCAATAGGAAGACAGGGCAGGGCTTACGAGGGGCGGGGCTTATATATATATATACACACAGTGTTTATACAGTATATATATATATATATACACACACACACACACACACACACACACACACACACACACACACCCAAGTCTAGCCCAGTCCAGCCTGGTGGGAGAACAGACTAGGGGAGGGGGCTATAGGCTATACTGGGATGGGTCAGGCTGGACTAGACTACTAGTGTGTACTAGGTTGTACTAGACTTTAATAGCCTCTATTAAGCTCTACAAGTAGGGCAGTCACGATTAATACATAATCGTCTAATCGCGATTATTTTTCATATTCGCGAATATTTTTCATATTCGCGATTATCGTCAATTATCTAATTTAATTAAAAAAGTAGTGAGTTTTGACAATAAAACCATTCTTAAACAAGTTAAACTTCACGTCAACACTTGCATTCTTGAATGCGCCTCCCCCTTGTTGCCACGGGGACCCGTGAACGCTCAATGCTGGTCCTCCTCAGTCAGTCAACACAACAGCAGCACGGCACGCACAACGCACTGCCGTCACACAGCACAGGCAGGCTGGCTGGCTAACTAAAAATGCTTAAAAAGTTTGTTTCAACAGATCCGATCAATTACCTTTTCCAGGCGGTCGGAACAGACACATGTACCATACACATCCCGGGACTATATTCCTTTTGATACAGAAAAAGGCGTTCACTTCACTTTCGTTTCAACACAGAGGACTGGAGTCAATGCCTTTACCGCAGCTTAGCTTAGCATAGCTCTGGTCCATAGCATTAGTGGAGTTCTCCCTCCACTAACGCTATGGACCAGAGCTAAGCTTAGCACTGCTGCTCTGCTGTGGAGGATGATGATGATGATGATTACACACAGACACAGACCGTGTCGTGATAAACATTATAGGCTACTGTCGCTATGTTCAGCTGTCGGCTATTTTTGCAGTTGTCTGCTATTTTCACAACGCACCGCGACGCGTTGTGAGCTTGTAGATCGGCTATTTTCACAACGCACCGCGACGCGTTGTGAGCTTGTAGATCGGCTATTTACGCAACGCGACGCGTTGTGAGCTTGTAGATCGGCTATTTTCACAACACACCGCAACGCGCTGTGAGCTTGTAGATCGGCTATTTTCACAACACACCGCGACGCGTTGTGAGCTTGTAGATCGGCTATTTTCACAACACACCGCGACGCGTTGTGAGCTTGTAGATCGGCTATTTTCAAATAGCTACGGTATAAAATAGGGCTAAAGTTAGCAAGTAAATGTACTTAATAGTTACTTTACAGTTTACACCACTAAACTGATGTTTAAAAAGCAATTAAATTGCTCTTCATTAAGGTACAGTAAGAGTATGAGCTCAAAGCCTATTATCATAGTGGCATAAAATGAAGGGGGGAAAAAAGACGATATATTCGTCAATCGCCGATTATTTGTATGCCAATTAATCGTCTGGAGAAAGTCCCAATCGTGACAGCCCTATCTACAAGGCTCTCTTAAGCTCTCAGCCCTGTAGATACTCACACCATAGGGACTAACCACTGTGTACACGGGCAATAGTTTGTGTGTGCACGGGCAATAGTTTGACATGACCTTTTCTAGGCCATAGTACAGTACTGTCTTGCACAGTCTAATAATAATAATAATGAATCGCATTTTTATAGCGCTTTTTCCAAGTGCTCAAAACGCTTTACAATGGTTCATTCATTGATACATTGGAGCCTAGTACAGCCTAGCACAGCCAACTAGAGCCTAAAACAGCCTATTACAACCCAGTAGAGTCTAGTAGAGTACAGCCTATTACACCCATGTCTAGCTTAATCCAGCCTGGTGGGAGAACAGACTAGGGGAGGGGGGTACCAGGCTATACTAGAATGGATCAGGCTGGACTAGGGTGTACTAGACTCTAATAGGCTCTCTAGCATCTCACACCATAGGGACTAACCACTGTGTACAGGCAATAGCTTTTGTGTGCATGACCAATAGTTTTACGTGAATTTCTAGACCATAGTACAGTTCTGCCTTGTACAGCCTAATAGAGCCTAGTACAGCCTATCACAGCCTACTAGAGATGAAAACAACCTATTAGAGCCCAGTAGAGTCTAGTATAGTGCAGCCTAGTACACACAAGTGTAGTTTCGTCCAACCCAGTGGGAGAACAGACTAGTGCAGGGGGTTACTAGGATGGAGTAGGCTGGACTAGGCAAGACTATGGTGTACTATGCTGTACTAGCCTCTAATAGGCTCTGTTAGACTGTACTACATTCTGTAGAGCCTCCCACTGTGTACACGGGCAATAGTTTTGTGTGCACAGCCAATAGATTTACATGAACATTTCTAGGCCATAGTACAGTACTGCCTTGCACAATCTAATAGAGCCTAGTACAGCCTACTCGAGCCGAAAACAGCCTATTACACCAAAGTCTGGCCCTGTCCAGACTAGGGGAGGGGGCTATATAGGCTATACTGGGATAGATCAGGCTGGACTAGGCTAGACTAGGGTGTACAAGGTTGTACTAGACTTTAATAGCCTCTATTAAGCTGTACTAGGCTCTTGTCAGCCCTGTAGATCCTCACACCATAGGGACTAACCACTGTGTACACGGGCAATAGTTTGTGTGTGCACGAGCAATACTTTTACATGACCTTTTCTAGACCATAGTACAGGTCTGCCTTGTACAGCCTAATATAGCCTAGTACAGCCTAGCACAGTCTACTAGAGCAACCTATTAGAGCCCAGTAGAGTCTAGTACAGTACAGCCTAGTACACCAAGGTCTAGCTTAATCCAGTTTTTTGGGAGAACAGACTAGGGGAGGGTGGTATAGGCTATACTAGCATGGAACAGTCTGGACTAGGCTAGACTAAGTTGTACTAGGCTGGACTAGACTCTAATAGGCTCTATTAGGCTGTACTAGGCTCTTTTCAGCCCTGTAGATGCTCACAACATAGGGACTAACCACTGTGTACACGGGCACTAGTTTGTGTGCACAACCCATAGTTTTACATGAACATATCCAGGCCAAAGTAAAGTACTACTGCCTTGTACGGCCTAATAGAGCCTAGTACAGCCTAACACAGCCAACTAGAGCAAAAACAGCATATTAGAGCCCAGTAATGTCTAGTGCAGGGTGTCAAGCCAATTCTAGCCTAGTCCAGGCTATACTACTACTATTATTAATAATCCTGGGTGGCGCTGTACAAGGCAGGGATTTTAGATCTCTGGAAATAGATCTTCAAATCATGGAGATGCACTGTCTGAAATTAGAACAAAAATCAGGTGGATGGCTTGTCTATGGAATTGGATCTACAAATCATGGGGGTGGGACTGGTATAGGAATTAGACTTAAACATCATGGGGATGGGACAGGTGTTGGAACTAGACCTACAAATCATTGGAATGGAACTGGCAATGGAATTAGACCAACAAATCATGGGGATGGGACTGACAATAAAATAAGATCTCCAAATCATGTCAAATCATGTGGATGGGACTATCAAATTAGACCTTCAAATCATGGAGATGTGACTTTCTATCAAATTAGATCATGCACATGGGACTGGTGATGGAATTAGATCTAAAAATCATGGGGATGTGACAGGTGATGTATTTAGAGCTACACATTATGGGATGGAACTGCCGATGGAATTAGATCTACAAATCATGGGGATGCGACTGGTTTTGGAATTAGATCTACAAATCATGGGGATGTGACAGGTGATGGATTTAGAGCAGGGATGTCAAACATACGGCCCGCGGGCCGGATCCGGCCCGCGAAGTGATTCAATCCGGCCCCAGGCTTGTAGAGCATACATTTCTGAGCATTAAGGAAAAAAAGTAAGTCTCTAGCCCATTCCTGTCAAGAGTTATGATTATTTTAAGAACTGCAGGCTAGGTTTCTCCGACCAGCTGGCAGTGATTGAGTTGATTGATTGGAATGTTAAGTGACCAGCTCTCTCTCTCTCTGAAGATGACAGCATTGCCAGGAATGGGGTGGGGGATCTGGCTATGAATAATACCTGAACATACCTACAATATTCGAACTGTACTCAAAGATTACACATATTAGACATGGAAATTAATGTTGTTTTATTCAGATATTTTCTGAATATGCCATTATTGTTCATTACTTTTATTCTTTTTATTATAAAATACAATAAAAATAATGATTGTCCTGCATCAATAATATTTTTTTAGCCATTTACAAATTATAGCAGAGACTATCAGGAATTGAATTATTCTATTATCAAATGGTTTATTCTTCTTGGCACTTCTTAAAGGAGTAGTTCACCCCCAAAATGCCATGGAGCCAATGTAGACTCATTCCTAAAACAGAAATTTGATTACAATAAATGCATGCCTATTGATTCCGGATGGGGACCCAAATGCATTTGGGTCCCCATCCGGAATCAATGGGGGGAAGTGTACTATTATCACATTTTTGTCTTAGTAATGCGACAAATAAAGTAAAAATATATTATTGAACTCAAGTCTCCATGGCGTGAGTAATCAAAGAAAAAAAAAGTTATTTTGGGGATGAACTACTCCTTTAAACAAATAGCATCTCTCGTACCTAACTGCAACTGTAATACCAATAATGAAAGTAGCTATTTTACTCAATAATTAACACAATTTATAAAATGATACACTGCTATCCTGCTAGCTATAGCAGTGGCTGAGACGACAGGAAGAAAAACAGAGCGAACATGTGCGCGAGTGTGCATGCCATCCGATCCGCGACTGGTTGCGGTCCTCATCAAGTCGCCTTTCATCCAATCCGGCCCTCACCCCAAAATGAGTTCGACACCCCTGATTTAGAGCTACCAATTATGGGATGGAACTGCTGATGGAATTAGATCTACACATCATGGGGATGGGACTGGTTTTGGAATTAGATATACAAATCATGGGCATGTGACAGGTGATGGATTTAGAGCTACAAATTATGGGATGATACTGCCAATGGAATTAGATATACAAATCATGGGGATCAGACGGTCTATGAAATTAGATCTATTAATTATGGAGATAGGACTGTTTATGGAATTAGATCTGCATATTATGGGGATGGGGATGGAATTTGATATACAAATCATATAAATGAACTGTCTGTAAAATTAGATCTACAAACCACGGAGATGGGATTGTCTATCAAATTAGAGAGTACATTTTCCATTGAGTAATGCTGGCTGTGTACACATGTACACTTCCAATAGTTTGGGAAAATAGCCTGCCACCCTGTGGAATTATGCTTGAACTGCAGGAAAGGACCCTAAATACAAAAAAAGCAAACAAAAATCATCTGTGGGACTCATGTCATGGGCGAACAAGTGGTGTCCACACGCAGAGGGGGCCCCAGAGGACGTTTAGAGTCCACCCGGTGAATTTTCATGCCCCCACAGTCCACACCGTGGGGCCCGGAAATTTGGCTGTGTACACCGGCAATAGCTTTTTGACTTTGGGAACGCTAAAAACAATAGGGGTAATAACAATAATAATAACAATAATAATACTATTTAACCTCATTTGTATATGCATGAAATGCATCTCAAAGTGCTTTACACAGCAATAATTAAGCATGAGTGCTTTACATGCTGATGATGATTAGTAGTAGCCCAGAGCAATATTATTATCATGGTTTTGATGATGATAATAGCAGCAGTGTAAAGTTAATATTAATATTATTATTATTCTATATTTTTAGGTCCTGACCTGAGAATTGTTTTGATTGGAAAAAACGGCGTGGGGAAGAGTGCCGTCGGCAACACCATCCTTGGAGACCCAAAGGCATTTAAAAGTGTACTCTCTGCTTCCTCAGTGACAAAGAGTTGTGCAAAGGGTAGCATAACATGGTGCGCCAGAAAGATTAGTGTGATAGATACACCAGGCTTGTTGGACGCAAAAAATGAATTCATCACAGATGAAATTGTGAGATGCATCCAGTACTCAAGCCCGGGCCCTCATGCATTTGTGATCGTCATGAAACCTGGTCGATTCACCCTAGAAGAGAAGAATTCTGTGAATGCCCTGCAAATGCTGTTTGGGGAAATGGCTGACATGTACATGATTGTGCTGTTCACCGATGGCGATTATTTGAAACGTGGAAAAAAAAACATTCAGGAGTTTGTGCGTGAGTCCCCGTCAGGGCTTCACGACGTAGTCCAACGCTGTGGAGCCAGGTTCCATGTCTTTGACAACGTAAGCAAAGACAGAAATCAAGTAGTTGAGCTAATCAAGAAAATTGATGGCATGGTGGCAGCAAATGGAAACAGATGCTTCACCAATGAGATGTTCCAAGAGGCAGAGAGGTGCATTCAACAAGAAGAACAACAACACAACATGCCAAGAGAAGAGGCTGAAAAGAAAACACATGAAGAATTGAAGAAATTAGTCGTACATTTCCTGTACGAACTTGGTAGCCCACACTCAGCCTGAATTGACAATTCGTTTCACTCCATTTTTAAAGGGGTGTGGCTAGCGATTCAGGGTCTGGAACCAGGCTACGAACTTGGCCTATCAAGAGAGAATATCGATATAGGGCCTAGGATAGCACATCATGCCAATAGAGCAGCTGACGGACACGTTTATGCTGTGAAATTATAGCTAACAAAATCACCTGCATATTCTATTTTATCATTGTGTATAAAGATGATTGAATTTATATAATAAAATTAAGTAAAGTAGATTGTTCAATCTTTAATTATTTTATAAATGTTTGAAGAGCTGGTGATTCAGACTGTTCACGAGATGTACTAAGGCTGCATGCATTCCTGTGTGATAAAATGCAATTAAAAATCAATAATGACTGGAAAAGCAGTTTTTTTTACTGAATAATTTACAACAGCAACTCATTTAATTAACTTAAAATCATGAATGGGGGGGGGGGAAGAGAGAGAGAGAGAGAGAGAGATAACATTCCTAACTGTGAGAGAGGTGTGTGTGAGCCCGGGGCTACAGATCCCATGGCCTGGAGGAACGGACCGTAACCCTGACAACAGGCTGTAGAGCTGTAGAGAGGAGAAACGCTAATAAATAGCTTGAATTCGGGAAAAATGAAATTCGGGCTCCGTCACCGTGTGTATAATGCTAATGGCCAATGCCATGTTAAATTTTAGATCAGTCGCTGAAGCGAGTGAATAGATAATGCATTGTGTGACTGACCTACTGACTGACCTCTCTCTCTAATTATAGTATGGATAATAAGGGTAATAATAATAACTAGAAGCAGTGCTCTTCCGAGCACAGGTCTCCAGCAGGTCAGGTAGGTCCTGGTGGTGCTAAATAAGGATGAAGGAAAGGTATAGCCCGCACTCACTTTTAAGAGTCTTTTTTTATTTCAGCAGCAGCAGTCATCATCACAGATGCATTTCGGCTCAAGCCATCATCAGTGTAACTGAGTGGTTACAGGCAGGAAGTGACATATATAGGCAGTGATAATTACACAATTCCAACAGCTGTATGTATCTACAAAAGACTTCAATAATAAAAGGAAAAACAATAAACAATTATAAAAAATAATTATAAACAAATAACAAACTGACACAATTTACTACAACAGCAGTTAAAGATAACAGTTCAACACCAACTCTTCATTAAGTCCTTAAGGATATACTGTATTCAATGTGTGGATCCAAAATGCCTCTCTTTGTAGTAGCAGACGATCTTTATCCCCTCCTCTTCTAAGAGGATTGACTAGTTCTATACCTTGGTATTTTAAAGTGCAAATGTCATGTCCTATGCTATTGAAATGTCTAGCTATAGGGGATTTTTCATCTTTAGTTCTAATATTACTTTTATGTTCTGTTCTGTTCTGTTCTTCTAATTCTCAACTCTCTTTTTGTCTTTCCAACATAGCATAAGCCACATGGGCACTTAATAAGATGAACTGCATATTTAGATCTGCAAGTAATTCTTCCTTTAACTTTAGGTTTTCTTACCCGTATGAGGGGTGTAAGAAGTATTGGCCTTTTATCATAAGCGTAATTACCTGGAGGTATATCAGATAAAAATGTACAGGTTGAATATGAGTGTCATATATTCTTAACCAAGGTATCTGTGAGGTTCTTAGACCTTTTATTAGTAAAGATGGGAGGAGCAATGAAAGCTTTACCTATAGAAGGATCACTAAATAATACCAATACTTTTTAACTATTTGTTTTATATGCTGAGAGAGAGTAGAGAAAGTGGTCGATAAAATAATAGATTGCCCTGTAGGGACTTGAGAGGATTTCAGGGTAAGAAGGTCTGCTCTCTTAACTTTTTCAGTGCCAGATGTTGTTATTTATTATTGGGTTTTGTGCCAGCAAAAGCACCTTACCTTTGCGATGTTATAGACAAAGATGTATTATTATTTTTTCATCATTATTATTTTATTTTCTCCTTAAATAGGTGTACCGTGGCTCTACCAGCAGTAGTAGCCTGCCGTAGCCTGCCGTCCGTCAAGGCAGCAGCTCAGTCGCTACAGAGCAATAGATCCAGAGAAAATAACAAGGAAGTGTTTTGTTACTCCATTGATGCTAACGTCCAGTGGGTTTTTGAGAGTACTTTTACGGGAGCTGTCTCTACGGTACACACCCGCCCGACCCCTCATCAGTTTACAGACATCAAACCAAGGTACAAAAGAACGAGCCAAAGAACGTACAATTGGCATTGCGCCGCCGTCAAAAATGGGGCGAACGGGAACGTCCAAAGCGTGGATAGAGTTAAGAGGCTCTATTCTGGACAAACAAGTGTTCAAAGTGACATCATCGTACCCTCTAGCTTTGAACCTGTCCCTCATTTCTGAGGCTTGCCTCTCAAAGTCAGATTCCGTACTGCAAATTCTTTTCAGTCTTAACATTTGACTATAGGGTAACCCTCTTTTTAGGCTGGGAGAATGGTAATCTGAACAGTGCAGGAAGTTATTTCTATCGGTTTGTTTTCTAAATACTGTGGTTTGAATGCCTTCAGCAGTTTTTTTTAACCCAAACGTCTAGAAAAGATACAGATTCCAAGTTAGCTTCCAGGATAAATGTAATAGAGGGAAGTCTAGAGTTAAGGTAAGTAGTAAATTCATTCCGTGTATCCAATGTACCAGTAAAATTGAAGAAAATGTCATCAATATATCTGAACCAACCTTTTATTCACCATATTCCTGGCCTCGCCCCCGGCTTCCTGTTCATATCCTGAAAGAGGCGGAGTCTGTAAAAGCTGGCCTGAAAAACATCATTTGGTTTCCTGTTGTCCTTGCATTAAAGTGTCAGTAGTTGGCGTTCTGGGCTCTGGGCTCCGAATTAACCTGTGTAGCCATGTCTGCTTATAATAAGCAATTTGTGTCTTTTAAACAAAATAGTGTGGTTGCCTATTGGGCTGCCTTTCTTTCTAATATTCTTTGAACCAGTGGTTCCCAAATCCTTTCATATCAAGGACCCCAGATTAACATATTTGTCCACAGTCGCAGACCCCCACCTGAAAATATGTGGTGCCAGGGACCTCCACACAGATTTGTCAAAAATATTCAAAATATATATATTTTTCCCTCAATATTTTTTAAATAGCAAATATACAAGCTTGCTGATCTGCTATTAATGTAAATGTAAAGTAGTAAAACTGAGTCTAGTTGCTTCTGTTGGGCTTATTTCTTTGGCAAAAAACAGACAATTCCATGTCACTTCCTTACTTGGGAGGAAGTGAAATTAAAAGATGTTTTTGAAGCAGCACGCCCTCTGTAAAAGGCAATGGCAGCCTCCATAGAGAGGGCCAGGAATATGGTGAATAGAGGCAATGGAAGGATTATTATTATATACATAGTCGTCTTCAAATTTTCCCATGAATAAATAGGCATTGCTAGGGGAGAAAGGGCTGCCCATAGAGACACCTTGTTTCTGCAGGTAAAAGTCATTATCAAATTTAAAATAGTTTTTTGTAAGTATCTCTTTGGCTAAAGCCATAATCAAGTCAGTACAAGGTGACTGAACTTCTCTTAACTCCATGTACAATTGAAGTGCTTCTAGGCCTTCTTTATGAGGCACATTTGTTTTTGATTCTACTAAGTTACCAATAGAGTACAATTTGTTAAGAAAATCAGTAGTAGGCCTATCTCGCACACAAGATGGTAACTTATGAACCACATTTTTAATATGAGCATCAACAAATTGAGAGAGAGGTTAAGCTGGCCGCACACTAGCCGATAATCGGGCTATTTAATTACCCCCCCGACAATCGGGCTGCCACCGACTGAAACGGGCCCGACAATCGGGCATGAACGTCGTCTAGCGTGAGGTCTCACAGATCCACTCGGTGCCCAGCCGAGTGGCTCGGAGGACGATCGGGGGTAGCCCGACTCTTTTCAAACATGTTTGATATTTTCCTGGATCAGTACTTGTCTGGAAGACTGGAAGGGCAGCAGGGGACTGAGAGAAAATAGCCGCTGATAGACGCAAGTCTCTGAGCATACATCTGACTGAGTGACAGATCCATCTCTTTTTTTTTCTCTCCACCTCTCCCGGCCTCTGCCTCTCTCACACACACACACACACACACACACACACACACACACACACACACACACACACACACACACACACACACACACAAGCGCGCCCGCACACAGACACACTTTTCATAGCGTCCGTCCGTCCGTCCGTCCATCAGGTTGTATCATGAATGATTGGGATTTAAATTAAAACTCAACGGCAGCGCATATCAAACATACAGAAGAAAGACCGCGACCAGCACACATCCCTTGCAAGTAGGTGGGACGTTCGCGAACGAATCGAGTATTTTGAACGGCTCTTTGAAATGAACGATGGGATCCGGTTCGCAGTAGGGAGCCGTTCCTTTCTAATGAACAGTGGTGGGAAAATAGCCTACTGCAATCAATGTGGAAATACTCTGCCACAAGTAGAGGTTTTTGGAATGCTAATATACTTGAGTAAAAGTACAAACGTATTGGTATCATTCAATATTTAATTAATGTAGCCTGAGAATAATCTGATTTACGAGTTCCAATCTGGATTCAGAAAATCTCATTCCACTGACACATGCCTTCTCTATTTGACTGACCAAATCAAACGCGAAGCGGATGACGGCAAATATAGCGGCATGGTCATGATGGACCTCCAGAAGGCATTTGACACCGTAAATCATTCTATTCTGATTGAGAAACTAAAAGCCATCGGTCTTGACAGCGCAGCATTGAGGTGGATGCAGTCTTACCTGGTGGGGAGGGAACAGGTGGTGGAGATTAACGGTACCCTGTCCCCCCCCCTCCCGGTAAACTGTGGTGTTCCTCAAGGTAGCATACTGGGACCTCTGTTGTTCCTAATATACGTGAACGACATGGCATCTGCTTGTGACTGCAACCTGTTCCTGTTCGCGGATGACTCGGCTCTCCTAGTCTCGGGCAAGGACCACTTGCAGGTTGAGAAGACACTTAACTCTGAACTAAGTAAGATCTGCACATGGCTTAACGACAACAAATTATCAATTCACCTGGGTAAAACAGAGTCCATCCTCTTTGGATCAAATCATAACCTCAAAAAAGTTGATAACTTCACAATCAAAGTGGGTGACAAGGTCATAACACGAAAAAACGAAATCTCTTACTTAGGATGTATCCTTGAAGCTAATCTTTCCAGTGAAAAGATGACTTCTAAAGTAATAAATAAAATCAACCAACGAACTCGTTTCCTACAGAGGATCGCCCCGATGGTCAATTCCAACACACTGAAGACCATAGCTGGTGCAATAATCCAGCCCCTCTTTGACTACGGAGTCCACGTATGGTATTGTGACGCCCCACAAGCCCTGAAAACTAAACTACAAACAGCCCAAAATAAACTAATTAGGGTCCTGCTTAGACTTCCCTATCAGACTCACCTCACCGCTACTCACCAGTTAAGAGTGGGGTGGCTCAGAGTAGTTGACAGAGTACAGCAACTTGCAATGGGCCTGGTGTACAAGATACACTACACCACTATGATACCCAAGTACCTGTCAAAATACTTTATAAACATTAAGGATGTCCATAATTACAACACCAGAGGCAGCGCCACAGATCACTTTCAACCCAGAGTCAAAACCAACAAAGGGTCAAACTCTTTTTTCTGCTATACCACCAAAATGTGGAAAGCCTTACCGAAGGCCACAAAGGAGTGTGGATCACTAGCATCCTTTAAAATTGCCCTGAAAAACCACTTACAGGCAGCAGCCGTTCGCAACTGGTAAAAAAAGAATCTAGCCCAACCCTACCCTCCCCTGCCCCTTCTTTGTATATACTGTTTGTTTTTGACTTACTGTCTTCTATTTTGTTTTTCTTTACATATCTACTGCATAGTACTGTGTTCTATTTGTCTGTCATTCAATGTTATATGAGATACTTCAATGGTTTCCAGTGGAAATAAGCTTAGTCTTTTCATGGATCTCCTTTTAGTAGACCTTGTACCAGTGAACTGTACCGTCATGAAACTGTACCTTTTCCTATGCAAACTTCTAATAAAGTCTTCAATCAATCAATCAATCAGAGTACCAATAGTAGAAAGTAGGCAGAATGTCCTGTTTCACAGATTTTCCAATGAATAAAATGTAGAAAAATCTTTTGAAAATAGCCGATCTACAAGCTCACAATGCAACAAATGGCAGGTATGTAGGCCTACCTATATATGGCAGAAATAAATGTATATAGGGTTGAAGTTATTTGTAATTATAATCAAAATCTACAAAGTAACTAATGAGCCAGTCTTTTGAACGGCTCTTTGAAAGGAACGGATCCCAGAGATCCGGTTCACTTCAAAGGACCATAAATCCCATCTCTAGGAGTCAAAGAAGTACACGCCCATCCTGATCTACAAGCTTACAACGTGGCACGGGACAGACACAGTTTGGTCTTGGAGATCTTGTTCTGGGTGCGCTACACAGTCATACGACTAATCATCAGGCCTGTCAACTCTCCTGGATTTCCCAGGAGTCTCCTGGATTTTGAACCCCTCTCCTGGGAGTCTCCTGGATTGGCAAATCTCCTGGATTTCTCCTGGATTTTGTATCAAACTCCCAAAATTCACCAGAACACAGGAAATTACATCTACTATGTTAAAATTTTTCTGGGGGAGGACCCCCAGACACCCCGCTTTAGGGGTGGGGGCAATGCATGCAAGAAAGATCATACAGATATTCACTTAAGTAATGACTTAAAGATGAGAAATCATTATTAAAGATGTCCTTTTGCTTCAGTCATCAAATCTGTACAACAACATTTGGCATTTTAAGGCTGAAATTGTACCCATGCTAGTAAAGTAAGCCTGATAAATGTATCAAACATGCACAAAATTCAACAGAACACAGGAAAAAAATATCTATTAATACATTTTGGGGAGAGGACCCCCCAGACCCCGGTTGGGGAGTTCCGCGCGCCCCCCAAAAATAAATCTCCTGGATTCTGACAGTCCAATGTTGACAACCCTGCTAATCATAAATCAGGCACCATCAGCCACTGGACGGGCGGGGATATCAGTTGCCCTCTCTATTATTATTATAGCTCTATGCCATCAGCCTGTTCAGCCATGAGAAGGACGGAGCGGTGCTTTAGCGCAGGAGAGAGAGGGGATGTCAGAGTTGGATGTACATGAAACGTGTCAAGTGAACTCATATCGTCAAAATAGGACACAACTTCCATATTGAAGCTTTTTTTTTTTCGTTGCGTGAGGCGGTGTTGTGTGTTGAGTCAGTGGATAACGTCATGTGTTGTGCGTGTGCGTGCGTGTTGCAAAGCACAGCTCTCAGAACACCCCCGTGGCATCTTGTATTCATTATATTATTTATTATTGCTGTGTGCGAGCCCGACTCAATCGGGATAGAATCCTGTAGCGTGCGGAGCGCCCGACTGTTCAAAACGGCTAGTCTGAGTCCGTTTAGATTATCTGGTAAAATAATCTGAAAAAATGATCCTGTAGTGTTTAATTCTACCCGATTCAGTCGGGCCCGATTATCGGCTAGTGTATGGCCAGCTTCATTGCCAGCCACTATGGGGCGCCCTGGAACAGGTGCAACACAACTCTTATGTATTTTAGGTAAAGTGTATAGTATGGGGCGCACTGGGTTTTCATTTACCATGAAGTTATACTCATCCTTAGTTATAAATTGATCCGACAAAGCTTTATCTAAGGTATGTCTTATTTCTTTAGCAAGTTTAATAGTAGGGTCAAAAGACAATAAAGTATAACATTCTGAGTTCCCCAATTGTCTTTTTATTTCAGTTGTATAGGATTCTTTATCTTGTAAAACAATTCCGTCTGTGATGATGACTGCTGCTGCTGAAATAAAAATAATAAAAAAAGACTCTTAAAAGTGAGTGCAGGCTATACCTTTCCTTCATGTTGTACCTGATCCTGCACCCTAAGAACTTTAAAGCTATTTAAAAGAAGAAACTGCCTTGAGTAGAGCGAACCTTCCTTTGTATTGTGCTAAATAAGGACGCCATGTGTTCTTTGGACTTTAACGGCAATGTGACATGATTGCATGCATGATTTTAGGCATTTTGATCCAAAAATGTGTTTGGCAAAAGTCAACCTGCTGGTGGCGCTATAACAGGCCAATGTGAAAAGGGTGGCATTTGTTCCTTGACCTAATGGGAATGTGTGTGCAGAATGTCTCTGTAATCACAAGCTGCGTTCATGATTTAAGTCATTTTGTTCAAAATGGACCAATCTTGCAAACTTTGGAAGCCAATTTTGGCCAATTAGGATGGAATATGAAATATCGGACAGATCTGTCTTGATCAAATGACTATAGAGATACTGTCCCACTGAGCAATAGACGGATATAAGACGTCTAGTTTTTTTCTAGACGCAATTTCAACCGTCTAGTTTATTCTATTCTATATTTAGACCGAAATTAGACTTTGCCTTTTTTCCCCACAATTCAATAACTATTTATCAAAAAAACTACAGTAAGCTGCATAACTGATCTCCTAGTATTGGACTATAATAATAATAACATGCGCTGGTCAATTTAAAGTATAGTTTAGACTTAGCCGTGATTTAGACGTCTAAATCAATACCGCGTATCAACATCTAGACCAAATTTAGATGATTAAACTTAATCCATATTTCAATAAATATATAATTAAAAAAATAACTGCACGTTGCAGAATGATCTCCAAATATTGCTTTAAAATTATTTTAACAGTCATTCGTCAATATAAGGTATCCGTCTAGATGTACACGTCTATTATACCGCTTTTCAACGTCTATGTTTAGACCATTATATAAGTCATTTGTTTTCAACCGGTGGTACGTGGACCACTAGTGGTCCGCAGAGGTATAGCAGGTGGTCCGGCTATGCATTCATTAAACAAAAGGTACTTTAACTTTTTTAACTTTCCTTATATTTTAATTCTGAACTCTACTTTCTTTTTTGTATGTGAATATGAAGAAAGATCTTTGGGAATAATAATAATAATAATAAAAAAAAAAAACTGATAGAATGATATAGGCTTATGCGCCTATCAATACAATTAGTTTCCTCAACAATGCGTACTACCCTAAAATTAACACAGGTGGTGTGAGTCTCATTGATTAAACAAAATAATTGTAATCGATAGGCTTATGCTGCGCCTATCAATACATTTAGTTTCCTCGACAATACTACCCTAAAATTAACACAGGTGGTGTGAGTCTCATTGATTAAACAAAATAATTGTAATCGATAGGCTTATGCTGCGCCTATCAATACATTTAGTTTCCTCAACATGAGCACAGGTGGGCAACGTCACCTTCTAATAGGGCCAGAAAGACAATATTAACATGTCTGCATTGATGGCTCAGTGGACTGTGCTTGGGACTTGAAAGCCAGAGATCGTCAGTTGGAACCCCGCCGACAACCTTGATTTTCACTATTTTCAACGGCCCGTTATGGATCAATATTGATCCATTTACCGTTTACAGTATATTTTTTTAGACCTCATTTAGACGTTTAATCCACATCTATAATTATACCACGTTAGAATTATTTTAAATAACCTTTTTATTCGTTGTTTTAAGAAAAATAAATGAAGCCGGAAACAGCTCTTGTCTATAAAGTGCTCCTCGTGTGCCTATTCAATATATATTGATTAAATAAAATCATTTTAATAGCTATTCATCAATACAGCTAAAGTGGGTACTCGGGACCAGCCTGGTTCCCCCGGGGGGTCCCTGGAATGCCTGGCCGGGCCCCGGCGCTCGGTTGTCGGCTAGGGACCACTGGAAGGCCCCCCTGGAGGAGCGGCGGCCTAGTTGTGCGCCGGCAGCCGGCCAGAGTGCGTGGAGCCCCCGGCCGGGTCCGGGGCGGCGAGCCGGACGCGTGGGCGCCTGGTTCGAATCCGCACGGCAGTGGAGCTGCGGTCGGAGAAAGCCTGGAGCTCGGAGCGTGTTCAATCGCTACACCTAGGCTAATTTTCCCACGTTTAGAATTTTTTACATTTTCTCCTGGGACCCGCGAACGGCGTGGCGGGGCACCGGCGCTCCATGGGCTGCCAGGGACCCCCAGAGAACCCCCCCCTGAGAAGCGGACCCCTACCCGGCCGGGCCACGCCGCGTGGAGTGGAGCATTGGCTTGTAGATCGGCTACTTTTGGCTATTTTTCCATATTTTTTTCCAGGGGGTCCCCGGAACTCCGGGGGTGCCAGCCCCGTTCCTCCCGGTCACACGGGGGCCGAGTTACGGCCTTTTTAGCTGGCTGCAGTGGCGGGGGTCGACCACTAGGTGGCGCTCTACGAGCGGCATGCTCTGGGGCGCAGAGGCCAACGCGTGGGTACCACCCCCGGCTCTCCCGGCTGCTCCTAGCCCGAGTTATGCCATTTTATGCGTGCTGCAGTGGCGGGGTTCTGCCAATAGGCGGCGCTCTACACGCGGCCGGCTAAGGGGCGCCGAGGCGGACGTGTGGGTACCGGCCCCGGCTCTCCCGGCCGCTCCTAGCCCGAGTTTTGCCATTTTTTAGCTCTTTGGCGGTGCCGCCAGGGGGTCCCCGGGGGTCCGGGGGGTCCGGGGGCCCCCAGCCACTCTGCGGCTCCAGGCCGAGGCCCCAAAGTCGGACAGGAGCGGAGCGGCGGCCCACCTGGTTCTCCATAGCCATATCCCCAGGTCCACGGTCATATCGCCAGGGGTCCCTGGAGGTGGTCCCCGACCGGGGGTCCCTGGAGGTGGTCCCCGAGCGGGGGTCCCTGGACTCTGCGGTCCGAGGCCGAGGCCCTGGAGTCGGATTCGAGTCGAGCAGCGAAGGCCTCTCAAATCCTACTCATGTTGTCAATGATGTCATATTCAAATAGGACGAAACACCCATTTTAACTAACAGGTTCCAGTGGAGCAGAGGATGAGTACAGGACCAAAGCACCAGAGGTAGTAAGTTCGAATCCCACTCACAATGTCGATGATAATGTCACAATCTAATATGGTCAAATACCCATGGAGCAGAGTATCAGAACAGAACTAAAGCACCTGAGGTAGTGAGACAATCAGTTTTTCACTACTTTTGACGGCCGTTAAGGTCAGTTTTTCACTACTTTTGCTGGCCGTTAAGGTCTAAATATAGACGTCTATTAGACGTCTAAATTTAGACCCAGGTATAAACTTAGACGTCTATTGGACGTCTATTAGACGTCTAGTCTAAATATAGTGTTGAGAACCCGGACATGTCCATGCCCGGGGTCAGAGGAATGGCCGCTCGCCAGGTGGAGAGTTTAGGACATGATGAAATGAGGTTTATGATGTAGTAATATATCTGATTAAATAGGTAGGGATGTGTGTTTCTTAACAATACACATCTGAGAAACCCAATGATAATAATGTTCACTGTTGTAACTGAGTTATCAGAGTATTGCATGCAGTTACACTGTAAGGTTGGAAACAACGAATTGACTTTGTGCATGAACAGACAACGAAATATTAAGTGATAATGGAGGGGTTTGCACATCTTGTAACTTCCTGTATGTACTGTCTGTCTCCTTTGAAGAATGTTCCACACAGCCCGTGAGCGAGTGATTGCTAGAGAGGCGCTTAACCTGGGGTTATAGCGGGGGCATAAAGACAGTCATACTGTAGTGTATGAACTTTGACAAAAATGAGTTGTGTCACTCAATGTTGCATCATGATGGAAAAAGTGTCTTTGTCTTCGTCCTGCCGATCTCGCAGGGCGGCTAACTGTCACGTACACTCTGAACGGATGGGTGGGGGGGCTGTGCCGCCCCCCCATGCATCTCTGGGGTATAAAAAAGGAAAGTGCCTAAAATACAGGCTCTCTCTTCTTTTGGTTCTGACAGACAAGGAAACTATATTTTTACTGTGTTGCCTTTTGTTTCATTTTTATACTCTTTTCTCTTTAATAAAACAATAAAAGCCCTTTTTACTTGGGAACCAAATACTGTGTTGCGCGGCTGCTCCATCCTCGGTCAAAGGTCATCTGCCATTTCTATCTCTTTGTAGGATTATTCCTGAGTTTGGGTGAGTCAAGATATACTGTATTATCTAGATTTTCATAGCCAAACGGTTTATTCTGTTGTCATTTTAACGGTCTTGCATCGTCCTGTCCCTCTGGGAGCTCAGGACTGCTGCTGGTCAGCAGGCGGCGGAGGGGGGCTTTGCTCTCAGGAGAGCGAGGTTTACCCGGCCTGGTGATCACCGGTGGGAGCTCTAAATCCAAACAGAGGGATTTGGATTGCGAGACCAGCGTGGCTGAAACAAAGCCTGCACTCTGATTATCACAGGTGGTAATCTTTAGTACAGTGATACTGAGAAGGGAGACACGGAGAAGAAAGTGTGTCAGGATACACTCTCTCGCAGGTGCATAAAAACATCCTTCATTCATTGAGTGTCAGAAACAGCTCTGTTCTCATCCATGTGTAAAGTCACTTTGCTCGGAGATAACTCAGTCTATAAAGAGTGCGACAGGAGTAGATTATGAGACGTTGATGCAGTGGTGTTTTTACTTGGTCTACTCTATGACGATAAAGTAGCCCTTTAAATACATCAGACGAATTCAGCCGAAGCACAGATATAAGTGAACTGTGGTGTGTGTGACCCCATAGTTGTAATTTTGGAGGAAATCCCCTCAGCCGATTGTAGTAGCGCACAGTCGTGGTCTGAGGGTGGGGTATGCCACCAGTGAACCCCTGAAGTCACCGCTCAGCAGCAGAACAGTATTGTAAACCCGACCGCATGAGGTGCTGGTGTGCTGCGAGCTGGGGCGTGTGCCTGTCGGGGGGGTCATTTGACTGGCTTATTCTCAACATGGCGTCCCATGGGTGTCTTGCCCCTCTCTTTAATGGTGTGAATAATTGACAGGTTGATTATTTTGGCAATCATTCAGAGGGGGGTATTAGTAACCTAAGGTCACAACATATAATCTACTCCGCATGGTGGTAGGATTGTTATTGACGGGGACTTCTTATTATATGTGTGGCATAGGCTAAAGTGAGGTGCAGCAAACCAACACTTATAGAGCCGGGTAAAATAGCCGTAGAGGCCGGGCTATATGTTGTTGGATGTTTTTCTTTATGCAGTAGATTAGTTCGTTTTTGTTTTGATTCTCTGTTTATATTATTTTTTTATAGTGGGCCAGTTAGATTATTTTAGTTTTCTGGTATAGACCCAAGGGCGTGTTTTCAATTAGTTATTGCGTTTTTGGCCGTTATTGTTGTTGCTTAGTTCAGTTCACAAAACTGGTGATTTTTGCGTTGTTGTTAGTTGTGTTGTTGCGTTGTTATAAATGGTAATAATTATAATAATCATAGTTAAAATAAGTAAATAAATAAATACCTAATAAATAGTGATAATGATAGTAATAAATAATTTAAATAAATGTTAATATTAGGTCATGATTCCCACTGGAATTTGAAATGGGCTGGCGAAATGTTCGCCATAAAGACCCCTAAGGGGGCGGGAGAAACATAGTGCATAGACCACTTTGGAACAGTCCAGCCCAGATCCAGTGGTCTCGGTATTCCTTCGCAGAGCCGGCGAAGGGGAGCTACCAGGTATTAATATACCGCAGAACATAAGTTCAAATAGGCCGGCGAAGGCACCGGTCTGCTTCATGAAAATTGATGAAGCTGCAGGAGGGCCCACGGGACCTACCGGGCCCTCTCAAGATGCAGGTAACCTAGAAAGGGAGAGAAAGAGAAATCCACCGGTTAATGGGTCTTTCTCTTTCCCTGATCCCCAGGTGAAGTCTTGGGGGTGCACAGGGAATTGCGCGCCAGGAATCCGGCGCCGAGGTACGAAGCCAAGGACGAGATCATGGATCATAGCCCTATTCTTGAATAGAGCAGTCCTTGGCCCTAACCGACAGCAGTGGAAGATTTTGGTATAAGTCCACGTAGATCAGGTTGGGAAGACTGAGTGAGTAGCATGGCTGCTGCCGAGGATCTTAAGTGCGGCCTAGCCCGAGGCCCTGACGCTGACCTGTCGGGGTGTAGCAGTGCTATGCCGGGTCAGTGCCTTGGTCTCCTGTGGGGCGGGGATGGTCTGCCTTTCGCTCTGAGGTGCGCAGGGATGAAGGTTTTTATTGCACTGTCTCCTGGTATAGATGGTAAAAACGTTTGGCTTGCGATAGAGGATGGAGTGGCGAAATCAACAAAATTGGGGTATCTCCCCAGAGAGGAGTATCGCAAACGCCCACTAAGGTGGACGTTGATGATGTTAGGTGATTGTGTTTTGTGTTCCCTGCCAGTGGGCGTGACCCGGTGGAGTGGACCACAGAGGGCCAAACCGAGGGAGGTCCCCCCAGGCGGGGCGACCAAGCTGGGGGCCGGTGGTTTAGAGCTCATCGGGGCACGTGAAGGCCCTAGAGGGTGCCGCGTGCTGCTGTGCAGGGATTGTTATCTTGCGTGGGGTGGCCGGACGGCCATCTCCAGTTATCCTCCCATGCCCAGCAGCCGAGTCAAAGAGTGTAAGTGTTGCTGGGATGGGACACATCTGTTCCCTTGCCCTCTCCATGAGGGGGTCAGAGTTTTCTCTGGAATACATATAAATCGGGGTGAAGGCTTCTTGCACCCTGGAAAAGCCCTGGCACGGGAAACTTTGCTAGGAAAAGACAAAATATGGTTCCACGGGAGCACGGAGGACCTTGACTTCCTCCTGCTCTCGGAAATCGAGAGGATGGTGAACGGGCATTTTCCCCCGTGGAATCCATCCCGGAAGAGTCAGGTTAACACGATGAAGGGGTCAGAAATGCTGTTAATTGCAAACACACCTCCTCGTGCATTGGTGCTGGGCAGGACTCCTGATGGTCTAGAGAACGAGGCCATTAGGGGAAAAGCCGTTTGTATGTCGGTCCCTGTTCTGATCAAGAGCATGTTAGCTGCTCGGCACCAGTTAAAGATACAGTGTGAGCCCAACGAATTCGCTACCGGACGTAGTGGGACGGGCGGAGAATGGGATTGGCTGACTGAACATTCCCGATACAAGCACCAGAGGTTGCTGAGGGAATGTTTGGTATGGCACTTTAAGGTGAAGGAGGCCCCGTTTGGGAAGAAGGGCACCGCAAGTGAACTTATGACCAACGGCGGTGTTAGCTTGGATAACCACAAGGGTTTTGTCTGGGCGAAATGTGTGATTGCGCTCGACACCACCAGTGATGGGAGCGTAGTGTCGATGTCCACCAGCTTTTCGCTGGAAGGGCCCGAGGACGGTACCAAAGCAGAGACACCGAAGAAACTGGAGAAGAAGGTTAGGATTAGGGAACCCAGTGGCAGGGGCGGTTGCTGGAGGAGGTTTTTGTCCAAAGGAAAGGGGATGTCAGAGTAGGGATTGATCCTGTTTTTCCCTGTGTTCCATCCTCTCTGCAGGAGGACGGAAAGGGGGGGGGGGGGCGGATGACACAGGATCAGCCCGAAATGGAGCTTAGGCTACTAGAACCTGAACCTCCCCAGCCCGAACCTGCCTCTCCTCCAGGGATATCACCGGAGGCGGATATGAAGAAAGAAAGGAAGAAAAGTGTCACATTACAGATATTTAAATTGTCTTGTAAAATAGCGGGGGTTGCTATTGCTCTGGTGATAGCCTTCGGGCTGTCTAAAGCGATGGTTAATCCCCAAACGCGAATGCAATGGCAGTACACCCCACCTGTGCTTAGTACTCGCATGGGGTGGGAGGTCCAGTACTTAACGCTGTTGTACCCAATCCCTTGCAAACCTCACGAAGTGGGCCTGAAACAGGCCTACTGGGAAGAGTGGCAGAGTTTGCAAAAAGGGATGAGAGGACTTAGCCTCAGAAACTCCTCTGTGACCGAGGAGGAGGCGATGTGTCAGGCTGAAATCCAGGTGAATGAGCCGGTCTGCTGGGTGCTGTTCCCGGAGGAGTGCAATTCCCACTCCTCCTGGGAAGGGGCCCGAATGTTGTTACTAGCTAAGCTGGCAGAGGCCCGCAGCTATGTGATTCAAGCCATCCGCCCCGTAGACCAACGGGGAGAGCTAGAGATGCAGGTGAAATATGTGTCTAAACAGCGGAGAAAATGGATCTGTTTAGAAACTAGAGCGAGGCAGAGACTACAGGGGGAAGAAGAATGGGACGAATGGGTCAAAATTTCTAACTGCTCCCTGACCAATGTTAACGGGACTAGAGCGTTAGAAACCAGTGTCTCAGTAACCTCCCTTAGCGTGCCTCCGAATGTAACTGTTTGTGAAAACACAGTAGTGACACCATGGCCTCGCAACCGTGAGGTAGAACTACGTGTTTTCCTCGCAACAGTGACCAAAACAGTGAGAGCCCCTAGAGAACTGAAAAGCTCCAACCGGACACGGTCCCCAGGTCCTTCTCCCCCGAAGGGGGAGAAGGACCAAAAGAGCAAGTGGACCAAAAGAGCAAGTGTTCTCCAGGCAACTCCCACAGATCGTGAAACTGAGGCGGCAGGCTGCCCCAGGAAGATGAAAAGGGACTGGTTTCACTGGCTGGTAGCCAAGGCTAAGCCTGGAGGAGTGGTGAAACCCTACCCTCCAGGTCTGCCGTGGATACGAAACGTGTCCATGGAAGGTGGGTTCACGTTGTTCACAATGTTGGTCCCACTATTGACCCCCACCCAAGTGAAGGCCCTGAGCGGAGACTATGCCACAGGCGTTGTAGACCAGCTGTTGGACTGTGTTGACACGGCCCTGACTCCCACTGATAGGCTGTGGAGAGATCTGGATCGAAGGGCATTCCTTCGGAGAGCCGTGAACAAGACAGGAATTCTGGTGCCTGTGTGTAGGACAGCCATGAACATGGGGCTGGGTCGAGATGGCACGGTGGGGCAAAATGCGTCCTGTCGCAGAGACTTCCGTGCGAACTTCAGACGATATCGCTTCACTCTGCCCAATACGACCGCCCTGAATTCATGGGACAAGTATGTGGGTTTAGGGTTAACTCACAGTGAAGTACTGGCTATCCAGAAACAAGGTTGCTGGCACCGAAAGGTGGACACGGAAATGGACAGAATTACAATGTTCATTCACCAACAATTTGCGGCCATGTTTACTGGATTCCACTTATATACTGAACGGGTGTTTCTGACCAGAACGAAACCTTATCCCGGATCACTGAATGTTATGGTGGGTAAAACTAACAAAGAGAAACCGACCGCAAATATGCCAATAGGGTCTCGCACTCTCGCCACCACCGTTACTCTGCCCCCTCCGCTTATACTGACCAAGCCTACTGAGGACGGATATAAGCTGAGGTGGGGAATGGAACCCACGTTTGGGGCCGAAGGAGCGAGGTTGGGAGAGTACCCTGATACCACCTATGGCTACTATAAAAAGGGCCAGTGCACACCGGCTGATCAGTATTACTGTTATGAGCAGGACTCATTTCCCGAACAACATGTTGATGAGGCGACCTCCGCTCTGTTCGATTTAGCTACTACGCGGAGGGTGACTCTCAACTCATCCGGGAAATGGGTGACATGGGGCACGCTTCCCCTGGCCATCGCGGAGCCAATGGGTTGTGATCCCGAGAAACTGGTCAGCCGCTACTATACACAGAGAGATCCACCCCCGCAGAGAAACGGGTGGGTGAATATGCATTGGTATGACGCTCCCGTGGCACGGGACTCGACAGATCCTAGCCGATGGAGAGCACTCACCGGCACTCGGAATTCAGACTATGTGAATCCGATGGCCGTCCGACACGTGGGCGGCCCCGCCATAATGTATGAGTGTCGAGGGACGTATCCCTCCGGCGGTATTGGCGTGCGAAGGTCAGAGGTCAAGTGGCGAGGCAGAACAGGGGGCTGTGGAACACTGGCCAGCATGCATGAGATGTTTTTTGTGAAGGGATTCCCAGTCATGATGCCCCCTAATGCCTACCTTTTGAACCGCTGGGCCTATGCCAATAGACAGTTTTGTAACAATTGGGGAAAAGGCAATTTCCACCTGTTTTATGGCTGCAAGATATACAACCGATATGCAGCCATGACAGGAGGTTGCAATGTGGGGGATTTTGACTATAGGAATCCCTGGAAAGAACCGTCTGCTTATCTGATGAATGGGGGAGGCCTGACCGATCAGGGAGAGGGCTGGACCCCTAAGAGTTTCACTCTGCATCATGTGTGGCCAGACGCGTTCATGTTGAACCTTACTCGTGGAAACTGCTCTGAAGCTAGACGAAAGCCATACATCTGGTCCCCGAGTTTCCGAGGTGTAATGTGGGTCATAACATCTGCGATAGGCTCTGTTGCTAGTGACATGGGAGAAGCCATTCGAGATGGAGCTGAAAATGTAGCACGGGCAGCAAGGTCTCTCTTTCAAACTGCCTGGGAAACCGTTGTACTGGTGTTTAAGTGGCTCGTTCCTGCCCTGTTGATCATAGGCCTAGCTGTGCTCACCTCTATTTTGCATAGGCTAGGCCTGTTGCCGATTGTCGTTGAGACAATGAAAAGGTTAGCACATGCACTGTTGCATGTGCGAGAATGGAAATTCTCTCCTCGCCAGAGAGGTGAGGGGGGGAGAGGAGGTAGAGATAAGCTTTAAGTAGGTCATGACCTATGGCAGGTGCAGAGTGAGCACACGTCATGGATCTCACTGATCTCACTGAGCATTTCCCCCGCCCCCCCATCTGGGGGGGAGGGGGAAGAGTGGTGTGTCAATAAGAGCAGATTGTCACAGAGGCAGGAGGAGAGCTGTGAAACATTGCAGCCACTGCCGAAGGACAGTAAATGGCAGCTGTCGAAGGGGCCGAGGGACCTCTTTCCCCCCGTGCGGGGGGAGGCATGTCATTTGACGAATTTGGTCGGGAGTTGGAGCTCCTTATGTCCAGCCTCCCGGACGCTCAGAAGGTGCGGGTGATAGGAGTTATCCAGAGGAGCCTGAGGCGATCCTATACGCGACATTCGGAACCGGGGCTGCAGGACCCGACGGTCTCGTCAACGGAGAGTAATGGTCCGATAGGGACGCCTCAGCGAGCTGCCTGGACCCCAGGCCGGGGCCCGAGAAGTCACATCCTCCCTCTGAGGGGGAGGAGTGAGTGGAGACAGACTATAAGTAGGTCGCCACAGATGCCAGAATAGAGTGAGTGAGCACAGAACCGCAGTGCTCGCTGAAAGTAGGTGACAGTAGCTCGCTGAAGAGAATGCTACAAGTGTCGAATACTGGGGAGGCTGAGGTCATCCACCTCCACGCGGAGGAGGAGAGCGGCCTTCTGAGTTCCGAACCACAGGAGCCCGAGAGCTCCGAACCGAGTGAGACACGGACAGGCCCGGGGAGTCCACTGCAGATTGTGGGTGGACCCATTCCGGCGCCGTCCTCCGTGTCCGAAGTGGTCCTGGTGGACCCCCCACCCTCCGGAGGAGGAAATGCAGCGCCCAAGGGGGCTTGGCTCCATCGGAAGGTGCAGACGGGGACCATGGGGAAGAAGCAGCGTTTGCAGCTCTGTACCCTGCAAGGTGTAAGATTGCAGGACAGTGCGCTGGAAAATCCGAAAGTCTGGGAAACCATTGCTGGAGTTATTCCCGGACGAAGGCCATACTGGAGCCCTTTCAACGAGATGGGGCCACGGGCGTTAGCCACCCTGGACACACAGTCCGAGAGGAAAGGTGTCATGTTCGCGTTCCTTGAGGGGGAGGGCTGGGGTGACATCACCCCGGCCAGAGTGACCACCTACATGGTACTCGAAGGTGACATTAAGAGAGGCCAGATTTGGGCGAGCGTGGATGCGTTGCTACCTAAAGAGGGTGGCTTGTTCGAGACAGTCGCCATCTTGGGACCATGCCCACAGCCCTTGGGTTTCGAGTTTGTTACCGGCTGCAGTTACATGCCTGGTAGAGGCCCTAAAGAGAAGGAGGTAGAAGTTCCAGCCGTCCCTAAGCCCGTACCGAAGGCAGTGGTGGCTCGCCCGGCTGGAGATGGACCCCCACAGGGGTCAGGGGGGGGCCACACTGTTGGGACCTCAGAGCAGGCCACACCGGGTGGCTCAGGCCGACGCAAGAAGAAGAAAAAGAAGCGCCAGGGCGATCACCTCGAGCCGCCGAACCGAGAGGACAGTACTGGACAGGGGCCCTGCCCGCCCCGCCCGGAGTGGGGCGGAGACCAGGGAGGCTACCGGGCTCCCCGCCCAGAGTGGGGCGGCGACCAAGGAGGCTACCGTCCTTACCGCCAGGAGTGGGGTGGCGACCAGGGAGGCTACCGTCCTTCTCGCCAAGAGTGGGGTGGGGACCAGGGAGGCTACCGTCCGTCACGCCACGAGTGGAGTGGTGACCATGGTGACTACCGGGCCTCCAGACAGGACCGGAGCGGTTGGACCCACCCTCATCCTCCGGCTCACCAGCAGGTCAACCCACAACCACCTCCCCAGCAGGGCAACCCACAAACACCCGTCCAGCAGGTCCACCCGCAACCAGCTCAGCAGCCGGTCAATCCGCCACCACCTTCAACACAGGTCTACGCCACACAGGCATATGGCTCATCTGCAGCCAGCGGGGCGGCCCAGCCGATCTACTATGACCCTTATGGGGGTCAGGGATGGCCTTCATATGGGACTTCGTACCAGAATGGTGCGGGGTTTGAGGGTCGAAGCCCGAATCACATGTGATGTGTGGAAGAAAAGAAAGAAAAAAAAAAGAGAAAAGAAAAAGAAAGAAAATGGAAAGATTATAATAATAATGATAATAATACCATTGATATTGTGATGTTTTCTTATATAGGATATGACATGTATAATGGAGATGTGCTGTATGCTTAGATTTAGAATGAAACATGACCTGATGTTCCCATCCAATACTTGTGCTGAATTCTATAGAATGAGTATGTGTTGTCTTAGCTCAGGCCTGGGGGTGTACAAGGAGGATCTGCCGTGGAGAGGCAACCGGCCATGAGGGGGTGTTGAGAACCCGGACATGTCCATGCCCGGGGTCAGAGGAATGGCCGCTCGCCAGGTGGAGAGTTTAGGACATGATGAAATGAGGTTTATGATGTAGTAATATATCTGATTAAATAGGTAGGGATGTGTGTTTCTTAACAATACACATCTGAGAAACCCAATGATAATAATGTTCACTGTTGTAACTGAGTTATCAGAGTATTGCATGCAGTTACACTGTAAGGTTGGAAACAACGAATTGACTTTGTGCATGAACAGACAACGAAATATTAAGTGATAATGGAGGGGTTTGCACATCTTGTAACTTCCTGTATGTACTGTCTGTCTCCTTTGAAGAATGTTCCACACAGCCCGTGAGCGAGTGATTGCTAGAGAGGCGCTTAACCACAGGCCACCTGGGGTTATAGCGGGGGCATAAAGACAGTCATACTGTAGTGTATGAACTTTGACAAAAATGAGTTGTGTCACTCAATGTTGCATCATGATGGAAAAAGTGTCTTTGTCTTCGTCCTGCCGATCTCGCAGGGCGGCTAACTGTCACGTACACTCTGAACGGATGGGTGGGGGGGCTGTGCCGCCCCCCCATGCATCTCTGGGGTATAAAAAAGGAAAGTGCCTAAAATACAGGCTCTCTCTTCTTTTGGTTCTGACAGACAAGGAAACTATATTTTTACTGTGTTGCCTTTTGTTTCATTTTTATACTCTTTTCTCTTTAATAAAACAATAAAAGCCCTTTTTACTTGGGAACCAAATACTGTGTTGCGCGGCTGCTCCATCCTCGGTCAAAGGTCACCTGCCATTTCTATCTCTTTGTAGGATTATTCCTGAGTTTGGGTGAGTCAAGATATACTGTATTATCTAGATTTTCATAGCCAAACGGTTTAGTCTGTTGTTATTTTAACGGTCTTGCATCGTCCTGTCCCTCTGGGAGCTCAGGACTGCTGCTGGTCAGCAGGCGGCGGAGGGGGGCTTTGCTCTCAGGAGAGCGAGGTTTACCCGGCCTGGTGATCACCGGTGGGAGCTCTAAATCCAAACAGAGGGATTTGGATTGCGAGACCAGCGTGGCTGAAACAAAGCCTGCACTCTGATTATCACAGGTGGTAATCTTTAGTACAGTGATACTGAGAAGGGAGACACGGAGAAGAAAGTGTGTCAGGATACACTCTCTCGCAGGTGCATAAAAACATCCTTCATTCATTGAGTGTCAGAAACAGCTCTGTTCTCATCCATGTGTAAAGTCACTTTGCTCGGAGATAACTCAGTCTATAAAGAGTGCGACAGGAGTAGATTATGAGACGTTGATGCAGTGGTGTTTTTACTTGGTCTACTCTATGACGATAAAGTAGCCCTTTAAATACATCAGACGAATTCAGCCGAAGCACAGATATAAGTGAACTGTGGTGTGTGTGACCCCATAGTTGTAATTTTGGAGGAAATCCCCTCAGCCGATTGTAGTAGCGCACAGTCGTGGTCTGAGGGTGGGGTATGCCACCAGTGAACCCCTGAAGTCACCGCTCAGCAGCAGAACAGTATTGTAAACCCGACCGCATGAGGTGCTGGTGTGCTGCGAGCTGGGGCGTGTGCCTGTCGGGGGGGTCATTTGACTGGCTTATTCTCAACATATAGTCTAATAAATTTCCATTTCTAGACCATTTTTAAACCATTTCTAGACGCGTCGTCTAGGTGACATATAGACGTCTAATAGACGTCTAATAGACCTAAAAATGCTCAGTGGGGTGTACTGATTTGCATGATTTGTTGATAAAAGGAATAATTGAAGAAAAAAAAAGTTTTACATAAGTCGGCCTCCTGGTGGCGCTATAAAAGGCAGATATGAAAAATGCAGGGTAAAGGTTTTTCCTAGGGAGTATGCATACAAAGTTGTACACTGATCAGTGGAGTTATAGGTAAAAACACGAATCGGCCTGTTATAGCGCCACCATGAGGCTGATTTGAATTTCTTCGCACACTGCATTCATGATTTCAGGCATTTTAGTCAAAACAGACCAATCCTGCAAACTTTGGAAGCCAGTTTTAGCCAATCAGGATAGAACTAGACCTTACCCGTTCGAATATATGTGCTGCAAACTCTCCTTTCTTTTCTTTTTGTTGTGGAATGATTACGCCCTCTACTGGGCTGTATTGGTCACTGCAGTATAATGCATTTTGTGACTGAGTGACTGAGTGACTGACCTCATCTCTAAAATTATATGTAGGATATGGAAAATCAGACAGATGTCGATCACATGACTAGAGATACTGTCTACCGATTTGCGAGATTTTTGGACAAAATCTGTAGGAGTACTGGCAAAAGTAGTTTTACAAAAATCTGCCTCCTGGTGGCGCTAGAATAGGCCCATGAGAAAAATGTGGGGCAGAGGTTCTGAATTGGTATCCAGGGAGTGTGTGTGGCAGTGACCGGGCCAATGGCGTGAGAGATTAGCTGGTAACAGACGGATATACGCACGCGTGCACGGACGGACAGACGGAGGCGAAAACATAGTCTCTCCCTTTCGGCTGGTGGAGACAATTATGATTTGATTTTTGAACTTCATGTCAAGTAGTTGTGCATGAGGTGATTTAGCCATTGTTGTGTTCTGCCGCTAGATGGCAGTGTAAACCCATATGATGAGTCAAATGTTCACTAATGGAACAGTGAATGTAGGCCTATTAGATGTTTTTATTAGTTTGTGTTCATATTCTCTGGTGTTGTGTAGCCTAGAGCTTCTTTATTCCAGTGTGGAATGGTTATTAGTTGTGTAATAATTGACAGAACAACATAACAACAGAAGCAGTTATAATTTAACAATCAATATAGAATCCATCACACCTGGAAGTGATTGACATCCACAAACAGGAAGCTGTTCAAAGAGGAAAGATGTTTGTAAGTGTGTTCAGCTGACATGTCAGAAACATAATTCATTCTACTGGACATTTAAAACATGGATTAACACACATGTAGCTGGAATGATGAGCATGGAACCAAATGGACCCTTATGTCTGTAACTCTTGAGAGGGTACAAATGGAACCAAATCGACCCTTATGTCTGTAACTCTGAAAGTGTACAAATGGAACCAAATGGACCCTTATGTCTGTAACTCTGAGAGGGTACAAATGGAACCAAATGGACCCTTATGTCTGTAACTCTGAAAGTGTACAAGTGGAACCAAATGGACCCTTATGTCTGTAACTCTGAAAGGGTACAAATCGAACCAAATGGACCTTTACAAGTATTTAACTCTGAGTGTACAAATGGAACCAAATGGACCCTTACAGGTCTGTAACTCTGAGTACAAATGGAACCAAATGGACCCTTGTGTCTGTAACTCTGAGAGAGTACAAATGGAACCAAATGGACCCTTATGTCTGTAACTCAGGGAGAGTACAAATGGAACCAAATGGACCCTAACTCTGAGAGTGTAAATGGAACCAAATGGACCCTTATGTCTGTAACTCAGAGAGTACAAATGGAACCAAATGGACTATGTCTGTAACTCTGAGAGTGTACAAATGGACCTTTATGTCTGTAACTCTGAGAGGGTACAAATAGAACCAAATGGACCCTTATGTCTGTAACTCTGAGAGGGTACAAATGGAACCAAACAGTGTGGAATCCAAGGCTGTATGTTTGGTGTTTCCTCCATCAGGTAAGACATGGATTTATTTACTAAGTGCTGCTACTGCTGTGCAGTGAATGTGTTTATATTAATATGATGCTCCTGCTGTTTGTCTTTGTTACATTGATGCTGTTGTTGTTGTTGTTGTTGTTGTTGTTGTTGTTGTTGTGTCAGTGTACAACAGTGTGTAAGTGGTTGTTTACAACCATTGTGTTGGTATGTTGTTGTTTACAACCAGTTTGTAATGCACATGGCTTTGCTGTGAACAGTGGACTGAATGGACTTCTAGCAACACAAACAAAAACAAAAAAACAAAAAAAGATATTGAAGTAGAGTAGGCCTACAATACAAGGTCTGCTAAAAGGATGTTTCCAAGAAAGCCTATTGTTTCACCTATTAATGTTATTGGGTGGATATGAATGTCAACAGGACTATAGTAGAGACTTCAGTTGGAGTGGTGACTGTAGTCAGTGTGATATGAATGTCAACAGGACTATAGTAGAGACTTCAGTTGGAGTGGTGACTGTAGTCAGTGTGATATGGCACTATAGTTAGAGACTTCAGTTGGAGTGGTGACTGTAGTCAGTGTGATATGAATGTCAAAAGGACTATAGTAGAGACTTCAGTTGGAGTGGTGACTGTAGTCAGTGTGATATGAATGTCAACAGGACTATAGTAGATACTTCAGTTGGAGTGGTGACTGTAGTCAGTGTGATATGAATGTCAACAGGACTATAGTAGAGACTTCAGTTGGAGTGGTGACTGTAGTCAGTGTGATATGAATGTCAACAGGACTATAGTAGAGACTTCAGTTGGAGTGGTGACTGTAGTCAGTGTGTTATGAATGTCAACAGGACTATAGTAGAGACTTCAGTTGGAGTGGTGACTGTAGTCAGTGTGATATGAATGTCAACAGGACTATAGTAGAGACTTCAGTTGGAGTGGTGACTGTAGTCGGTGTGATATGAATGTCAACAGGACTATAGTAGAGACTTCAGTTGGAGTGGTGACTGTAGTCGGTGTGATATGAATGTCAACAGGACTATAGTAGAGACTTCAGTTGGAGTGGTGACTGTAGTCAGTGTGTTTGTTGTGTTTAGTGTTCATTGAACTGCTGAAATATCCTGCATCTTGGCCAGTGCATACAATATGGATTTTTACTGCTGACATATTTGAAATTTGCAGAATCTACAAGCTCACAATGTAATGTGTTCTTCATACATGTACATTTATGTACTTTTATTAATGTTGTATCTAAATGAACAACAACTACTCTGAAACATTGTGAACTGAAGATGATATGAAGAGAAAACTGCTCCAGTCTGGAGACAGTAACTCCTTGAAGGCTGCAGTTGCTCAATATAACCAACAGGTGTCATCAGAAAACCTTTTCATAGACTGATAGACATAGACTACAGCAAGAGAGAGAGAATGCCTAACCCTACAACTATAAATAACCCTTAACCTTAGAACTAACTTTTGGATCATATTCATATTGTTATAATGTGTTTAAATCAACACAGTAGAGGTTATGTATTGTTATAATGTGTTCTCTGTACTAACTTCACTCGGGGTGGATTTTCACACCTTTTTTTTCTTCTTTTTGCCTCAGTGGAAACAATGCATGTTGCAATCTCTCTCTCTCTCTCTCACTCACACACACACACACACACACACACACACACACACACACACACACACACACACACACACACACTCTTTCTTTGACTTCTTGGAATTGTGTATGTGTGTGTACATGTGTGATTGTGTGCATTGTGGTTGTGTGGTTGTTCTGTGAGTGTGTGCTTCAAACATCACGTGTCATGTAGACACTCATGGCAGAGTTTAGTGGTTTTACTGAGCAAGTGCTGTGTGTGTGTGTGTGTGTGTGTGTACTGTGCATTTGATGCCTTTATTCAGTGCACGTGACCTACATACTTGTGTTTCTGTGCTCCTGTGGTTTTGACGCTTACAGATCGTGTCCAGGCCTGTAGGCTAAGTCCTTTGTGTGTGCGTGTGTGTGTGTGTGTGTGTGTGTGTGTGTGTGTGTGTGTGTGTGTGTGTGTGTGTGTGTGTGTGTGTGTGTGTGTGTGTGTGTGTGTGTGTGTGTGTGTGTGTGTGTGTGTGTGTGTGTGTGTGTGTGTGTGCACGTGTGACTTCTTCTTTCATGTATCATCATCCTTGATGACTGGTTAATGATTTCACAAGATGTCTTGTTACTTAGGGGAGGGCCGAGGCCATGGGGCTCCGCTGGCTGGCGTCTTCTCCCCCCTGCTGACGTTGGCTTAGGCAGGGTGGGAGGCCTTAACAACATGGAGGAAGGAACACTGCTGGTTTAACAGTGTATAAAATAATAGGTTTATTTACAACATAAAGAATGGCATGGAGTGTTCAGTGGAATCAGTAGTGTCAGCTACAGTTGTGGCTAAAAGTATTGGCACCCTAGCATTTGTAAAACAGAAAAAAGCTAAAAAAGAAAAAGAAAAAAAAGAAATAAAAATCTTCCAGAACCTTGGCAAATGAAAACATATTTTGCATCAACATACAGTATTCGGTTTGCAGAGAAACACAACATAAAACTGGAATAAATACAGAATCCTAGCTCATTCTACAAAGAAACTGGCAGACGTACTTAAGTACACTGTACTTGAATTTCACCTGGAACTCACTTGTGGTGAGTCCAAGGTGACTTTAATCTTTATTAACCACTAATCAAACCAGTTTAAATGGAGTAAAGCCCTCATCTCCTGTTTTGTGTCACACACTGAGCATGGACCAAATTGAAAAGAAGAGAATTGTCAGGAGGTCAGAGGTCAGATTGTAGCCAAGCATAGACAATCTGAAGGCTCCAAGTCCACTACAGAGATCTTGATGTTCCTTCACTGTGTGCAATCTATAGATAATTGTGTGTTGTGTGTTTTTTTTGTTTTTTTTTAACAAATGCAAGGGTGCCAATACTTTTAGCCACGACTGTATGTGTGGTGTTGAATGGTACACACCTAAGACTAAACTAATGTAGTGTGTGGTGTTGAATGGTAACATAAGACTAAACTAATGTAGTGTGAGGTGTTGAATGGTACAAACCATTTTTCATAACAGACAATCTTGTCCTTTCTTCCTACCCGACCATGGCTTCAAACTGGTGATTTGGTTTTATTGTTAAAGACCGCTGAAATGGCTTTTTTGGTCATTTAATTTTGAAGTATCAGTCTGAAACGGAGACCTGTGTGTTTCTGAACCAATCAGAAGGGCGATGGGATGGTAAAATGGGACACATGTGATGCCTAATGTTATTGTAGCCTCACTGAACCAATCAGAAGGGCGATGGGATGGTAAAATGGGACACATGTGATGCCTAATGTTATTGTAGCCTCACTAGCCTGCAGACGGCAGGCAGAGAGGCCACCTGGTGTTTCCCAGGAACCCTGAGTGCAACGGTGGGGGCCAGTGGTGGGTAAGGAGGTAGGGAGCGCTTTGCTGTGTTCACCTGGACCGCGCGGGGGTGCCGAAAGTCGGGGCCGGGGCGAAGATTTATTATCCTGTCCATAACGGCACATAACTCGGTAATGGTGCTGAGTCGGCTTTTTTTTTTTTTGCATCTATTATTCTGGCCCCCTGGCGCCGAGTCGGCTCAAGTGGACTTCACAACGCTCGACACGGCGACTCATTCGTTGTAGCTCGCTCAGTGGTGTCTCACGTGGCTCAATAAGTCTGCCTGAGACGGCGTCGTTGTCTCCACGTTAACTGAGGTGCTTTTTAGATACACGCAGACTGAAAGATCTGCAGAAAAGGGACTCTCATAATGTGAACAGGGTTTAGCCATTGTTGTTGTTAAAACGTAGATCTGGCCTGCGGTGCTCCCTACCTGAATGGAAACCCAATGACCAGCCTGCTGCGCCTGCTGACAGACAGACAAGCAAGCAGGCAGGCAGGCAGGCAGGCAGGCAGGCAGTGAGGGGTTGTGAGCGTGGCAATGTTTTTTTTTTTGTTTTTTTATCAAACCTCTAACTCTGTGTGAGCAATATCGAAACTAGAGCTAAGCACAGGATGTGTATGAGTGGGAGGGGGGGTGCGGGTGATATGGTAGGGTGGGGGGTGGTATTGTGGTATTGTTTCTCATAAACACTCTTCTTATCTTGTCTCCGCCAGGCCGAAGGCATGGCCTAGACCAGTGATACTCAAACTCCGGCCCCCGGGCCACTACCGGCCCACGGCACAATTTTGACTTGCCCACCAGCTTAAAGTCGCACATCCAACAAGCTTTTAGTCTGGCGTGGCCGGACTGTTGACTCCTGTGATTTGCAAATGCTCCCGTCGTACAGTCTGGGGAAACGGAAGACTTCGGATGAGTATGGGATAAAGCAGATGTGACAGACCCGCTCCCTTGGTGCAGTAGCGATAATAAGTCCTACTGGAAGCGTTATGTCTTCTTTCAATATTTTTGGGGGCGTTATTTCGTCTTTCTCTGGTGTTGTTGGTGTTACTTCCATGATGTTTTCAAATGTTTTCTTAAACTGCACACGCATAACAAGAATTATGCTTGCTCGAATGACTCTGGTCTGTGCTAGTGTGTTCATGTTATGTTTCTAATGGGACTACAGTTCATTAGAATGACTCTGTCTGTGTTAGTGTGCTTCTGTTATGTTTCTAATGGGACTACAGTTCATTATAATGACTCTGTCTGTGTGTTCATGTTATGTTTCCAATGGGACTACAGTTCAGTGCAGCAGTGACTACGCCTGGTACTCACCTTTCAGGAGCTGTAGTTCCAGACTCTATATAGCATTCAGAGATTGTGGGATAGTTGTCTGGCTACACAAGACTAACAAGATTTAAACTGAGCAGATTGGACCTTCCGTTCCAGAGATAATGGCCAAAATCGCATATTTTTTACCAGAGGCATTGTAGGCCTAGTTCTAATGTAAATGAAAGAGAGAGGTACTGTAAATCTACTTAAAGGACCACTTCACCTCTGGGACAACCAGATCTTATTTTATTGTTGTTTGGGACACGATCAACACAATCCTTATTATTTCGTAACACACGCACGCACGCACGCACGCACACACGCACACACCCACACACCCACACACACACACACACTGTTATTTTTTTTTTGTTCAATCTGTGTTTTTAGATATTTTAGTATTTCAGCATGTTACAACTGGTCATATGATGCATTTTGAACTATTTCTTTAAATGACATAATAATGTATTATTTTTCATAAGATTTGAGACATAGTAAACCACTTGTTTCTAATTAATTGGAATTGGAGATTCTATTTTTACTATTTAAAAAGGTTCTTTTTTTATTATATATACCCCCCCCCCCCCCCCCCCCCCTCCACATCTAAACCACAACAACACATCTATGATGCTGTTCTTTAGTTCATGGTAACATCCTGTCACATGACTTCCCGTTCTCTACACAGTAAGAGCCCATATCTCTGCACCCTCACTGACTGACGTGACGTCAGCTGGACAGGGCTTGAGGCTGTGAGGCTGCAAGGGCTCCAAAATGGAACAGTGTTTCATTCATGACACTTTACATCACATTTAGAACTCTTTACTGTCCTTATTTACTGTCATGGCTTTAAAGGCTGTGATTGTTGATTATTATTATCATAATATTTACTTTACATTTACATTAATCTGTTTAGATAATGTTATTCATTTTAAATTGTATTTCTATATATATTTCTTATCACTAGTCCTGTGCCGAGGGCGGACGGTGGACGGACATTCACTAAATGAATAGTTACACGTGTCCCCTTATTTTTTTTTTAACAAATGTATATCTTCCATTCCGTCTCCCTTTGAGAACAGTGAGAAAGCACTACTGCTTGTTGACGTTCTAACTGTGATTCATGACTAATTTGCATACTTTAATGATTGGCATTCCCCTGGTAACGCTAGGAACTGTGGGTAATTCCCTTTGCCAAAGTCTGCATAAATGCTGACTTAAGGAAAGGATGCATAAAAGGGCCTGAGCTCTCACTGACAGACAGACAGACAGACAGACAGACAGACAGACAGACAGACAGACAGACAGACAGACAGACAGACAGCTACAGCACTACTGTAACACTCCCCATTCCCTCAATGACCATACATGAAGCTAGATAGCATTTTCTTTTTTAGGTTTTAAGCTTTCTACTAATTAGGTGCGTGGTCTACCTATGTTATTGTTTTTCTAGATTAATATATATTCCTATGCATTTGTTATAGAGGGTATGCACATACATAAAGTGAATGGCAAATCGAATGGCAAAGTGAGTGTCAAAGTGAGTTTAACGTTGTTTAATGCAATCAGATAGGACTTTTCTGTTTGGATGTGTGGGCTGTCGAGGCCAGAAAGTAGTTTTTCGCCCTCAGTAGACGTTCACGCATATTCCGGGTATGATGATGATGTCACACGCATACCCTCTATTGTTATATTGTTGTTAATGTACTGACATATTATCTTGTGCTTATTATATTGATATTACCTGCTTATTGTAAGTCACTTTGGATTAAAAGCGTCTGCTAAATGCCTAAACTGTAACAGCTCTTCATGTGAACGTGTGAGTCAGTGAGGGATGAGTTAACCATTAGTCAGTTCCTTCATAATTATTCCTTGCACATGCACTTAATGTCTTTCATAGAAAATCTTTATTATTAAATACATTTTTGCAGAAAAGAACAATAGACATTGCTTATAATGATCAATAATGAATGTTTATAATGATTAATAATGGATCATTAGTACAGACATGAAAACTTGAAGCATTAAAAAATTGTTTTAACGCTTTAACCAATGTGACCCCGGACGACCCTTTTCTCTGGACAAAGCCAGATGTAGGAGCGAAACTAGACTTTTAAACTCCCTGCTGGAACCAATCACGTCCCTGGAAAAACCTGCCCTCCTCTCCACACTAAGTTAAAACATTAACATTATCTCCAAAGAAATGTTTAATTTCACATCATAGAAATAAGAAATATAAAAGATCACATGGAACTGAACCTCACCTCTCATCTCGTCTCTACCACGACCTCATCTCTTCATCTCATATCATATCTCCACATTACATTACAACCTCATCTCTTCATCTCATATCATATCATATATCCACATTACAGTACATTACAACCTCATCTCTCATCTCATATCATATCTCCACATTACAGTAACTCCCCAAAAAACACAAACCAAGTCTCCTTACAGTTAAATCCTACTGAAAACAAAAGAAAGCTTTAAAGATGATAATTTCGCCAACTTCACATAAGTGTGAACAACAAGTTGTATTACATGCTTCAGGCAGTAGCTCATAACACAAAGTAACCAGAAAGTTAAGTATAAGTAAGGCAGTAGCTCTGACAACAACATCCTAGTTTAAGTTGTGTTCAACTCAGTGTCATCACCATCTCACTGCAGAGGGACACTAAAAGGGCCCTAATTTGCACCTTATGTCTAATATTTTCATGCATTTGTTATAATTTTGAAAAAGGTTTGTGAAATGGTGAAAACATGTCAATGTTGCCTGCCCTCTCTAACTCCCTACTAGATATGATATGAACTATGTACATTCATTTTTAGACATTATAACTCTAAATGTGAACTCTAGATTTGTATTTTTTTTATGACTCAATATTTATTTAGTTTTATATTTTTCACAATAACATTGAACACATTTGTATTGTTATGCTACAGCAGTTGGAGGGAAATAACAAATATATAAATGTTGAACAAAGAAAGCTCCTGTAGACATTTAATCATACAGGATGTATAGAATATACAGTATTTACATCACATGAAATATGACTTTGGTTTATCCAATAGCATATTCATGCTTTTATTTTTATATTTCTTTTCTTTTCTCTCCACACCCCCCAACCAGATTAAATGTGTTAAAAAACACATGCAATATAAAATAATCTTATGTTAAAAAATATTTTAACAAAATATCTATTCAGAACAGAGGCAACATACAGTGAGACCATTTGCTCCCTGAAACAATTGAAATCAGCTGGCTGCCATCAGTCAATTTTAGTTTACTTTTAGTAGACTTTTTAGTAGACAATTTTTTAGGGTAGCCAATAATTTTCTTACCTAATTATTTTTGCCCAATTTAATCATTATGCCAATAAGTTCCTCCCCACACACATGTCAGTGTTGTCACTGATGTTGTTTTCTACACCTGCCACCCAGTCAGTCCTAGTCCTCCCACCCACCAGGGTAGGATTACATGCAGTGACCAATATATCCTTCCCTCCCCCTTCCCTCCTCCCCCTTCCCTCCCCTGAACACAGGCCAATTGTGTTCATGTAGACGCCCGACAAAGCCAGATGCACCACTATGGATTTGAACCCACAACCTCCGTGGTGGTGGGCAGGGACTTTACCTCCGTCGTCTCCACCAAAAACAAGCACTCCTTTACAAGAACCAGCCTTAACCCAGCTGCTTTTTGGATACGCGAACATAACAGTCTTTGACCTGAAGTCAAGTGAGCTTCAATATGCCAGAACCACTTTATAAATGTATTCCTGAAATGAGCTTCAATATGCCAGAACCACATTATAAATGTTGTATTCCTGAAGTGAGCTTCACTATGCCAGAGCCACATTATAAATGTTGTATTCCTGAAGTGAGCTTCAATAAGCCAGAGCCACATTATAAATGTATTCCTGAAGTGAGCTTCAATATGCCAAAACCACATTATAAATGTTGTATTCCTGGTTAACAAAGGTTTTTAGTCATGAAAATATTCATGTTGAGATCAGGGTTAGGGTTAGACTTTTAGAGGTTTTCTTTAGGTTGGAGTTAGGCTTAGTAATTAAATAATTAATCATTTAGAACTATTTGATCTCATTGGGGAAATTACTTATTCTTAAACCTTTTAGGGATTTTATTTTTTTCATATTTTGAAAAATATTGTAAAATAATTCAAATAGCCACTGAGCTACAAGCTCACAATGTGTTGATGTTGCTTGGCTATTTTCACTATTTAAAAATGACTTTTCAAAATCAACGCTTCTGATTGGCTACTCGGCTACCTCCATGATGACAGCATTGTTGTCTCTCCTCCTCCTCCTCGCATTGGCTGCTGCAGCAGCAGCTGAGAGAGAGAGAGAGAGAGAGAGAGAGAGAGAGAGAGAGAGAGAGAGAGAGAGAGAGAGGGAGAGGGAGAGGGAGAGAGATATCACAATCACAGACATCTAACATATAATTCACCAAATGTCTGAGTGTCTGTCTGTCACAGCGTTTCTCCTCAGTGGCTTGAGCAATTGATCTGAAATCGCATCACCATTAGCATATGAACACACCTGACATAACTGTGAAGCCCGTTTGTCACTTTCACAAATCATATGCTGTATATTAGCATTTTTATGGTGTATCTATATCTATTTAGCCTACAGTACCTTTTGTGACCACACATGTTAAGGGAGGGGCGCTGTTGTGCCATGCACAATCACACACACACACACACACACACACACACACACACACACACACACACACACACACACACACACGGGGGGGGGGGGGGGGGGGGGGTGTGTGTGTGTGTGTGTGTGCAGGCGGGCGGGGGGGGGGGGGGGGGTTCTGGCCCTGTTACAGATGTTGTCCAAAAATCATGCAGATCGGTACACAGTATCTCTGTAGCCGTTAAATGGAACGGGTATTTCTTACATTGATGCTCCTACATATTAGCATGCAAGCACCAGTTAAAGTTACTTTCCATCCCTCATATACTGTGTGCACAGTGCACATCCCATAACCCACACACTGCACATCATTTCGGAGCTCATATCTTTGAACGGGTAAGGGCTAGTATCATTTAAAATGTGGTTTATAATAATGGAAGTCTTTGTCACCTCTAGCTCTGTCTCTCAGTATAGAGAAGGTTTTATATAACTCATAGTGATGCACGGGTCAGGTTTTTTTCATAACCCGCACGGCCCACAGCCCGCACGGAACGTAACCCGCCCGCTCGCGCCGCAGAACAATATACAAATCAACGAATCCGCCCGCCCCGCATTTAAACAAAAGATGATAGGCCTATATCATCTCCACAATAGCTCATCTTTAGAGCTCTTCTAAGTACCCAAAGTCGCTTTACAGAAAGGTCTACAGTAGCACAATATTGTCATAGGCTAAATAAACAAACATGGTGTTCAAAATGGGGTTCTTTACTATTATTTGACAGCAAAAAGACAAAGACGTTCATTCTCTCTAAATCGGGGGCATCGTCGGGGTAAGAATGGCGTTTCAGGTTTATGTCAATCATGTTCATACAGCGCCTTGCACTTCAAACAGACAGCAAAAGACAGACAATATTAAATCCTGTTGGTTATTGATTTAATCACCTTGAGACGAGAGATGGGGCGGCTCGAGGTGAGCGTGGTTAATTCAGTCAAAAATCCGTCTCACTTGCAAAAGTTGCGTTTCAAATCGTGTCCGTTGACTGGCTGGTGACAAAGTATTTATAAACGGACTTGTGTGGATGACATTTAAGTGAAATCCTGATCAGCGACACACGCTGAATTGTTTGTGCATTCTTCTCTGCTCACGTTGTGTGTCTGACAGGCTGCTATGTGCACAAAAATGGTGGCAAATGTGGTTCGCGGCCCCAGCAGGAGCGGAATTGGGATGGTCCTCTAACTAGGAGCGGAGGAGAAACCTTGTTCCAAGCCTCTCTGGCGCATTTTAAAACTCGCTTGCTCATGCTCAACTCAAGTGTATTCAAACCGTTGTATTCTTATTGTTAGGCCTATACTGTATTAAGAATAAAAGGCAAATAAGAGCAGGTGATTATTCTTATTTATTTTTTGCACATGAGAGTGGCGATAACCCGCCCGCCCCGCCGCCCGCCAATTGAGCCTGAAGTCTTGACAGGTCGGCCCGCGCGTCTAATAACTCACCTCTAGCTCTAGCTCTGTCGTTCAGGATAGAGGTTTTATTGAACTCACCTCTAGCTCTGGCTCTCAGTAGAAGGTTTTATAGAACTCACCTCTAGCTCTGTCTCTCAGTAGAAGGTTTTATAGAACTCACCTCTAGCTCTAGCTCTGTCGTTCAGGATAGAGAAGTAGAGCAGAGTTGACACAAAGTAAGGAGTGAACACCAGCAGCTTAATGATCACTTGCTTCCAAGTGATGAGAGGTTCTTCTGCAGCCTCGCTGGTTGGATTGGAGGAAGATGAATCTGTAAAGAGAACAATATGTATTTTTGAGTTTCAATAAATAAAAAAATTACTATTTTCACATATCAGTCTTTATCATATGTTTTAAAAATGCAACTAAACTAAACTAAACTAAACTTAACGAGGGTTTTCAGTTTCCAAACACTGGCTTATCTACTCATGGTGATAATGTTCAAATAATCTGACACAGACTCACTTGTCACGTCCATCCAGATCTCTGGAGACTCTCCAGTGCCAGAGATGGAACACTTGTAGAATCCTTCATCAGACTTGGAGACATGGGGGATGGTCATCTGTCCTGTAGACTCAGCCCTGAAGAGGGAGCCGTTTCTATAGAAGTCAGCTGGGAGGTTGGAGGATGTTTGACCATCCTTGTCTTTGTACAGGCAGCGGAACGTGGCGTTACCTCCCTCTGGCACAGGATGTACAGGACTCTCAAGGATCACATCTAGAAGCAACATGTTGAGTTATGATCATCTATAGAACCAACATGTTGAGTTATAAACATCTATAGAACCAACATGTTGACTTATGATCATCTATAGAACCAACATGTTGAGTTATGAACATCTATAGAACCAACAACTAGGGATGGGTATCGTTCACCTTTTAATCGATACGATGCCTTTTTCGATACGTGGGAATCGATACAATACCTTTTTCGATACCATTTTCGATACTTTTTATTTATTATTATTATTATAATTATTATTTGCCTTTTTCTATGGGCTATTTTATAGACGTTGGATCATTATCATAATAATTAACATTATAGGCTATTCTCGGCTATTTTCACAGTAACGAGTAAAGCATTAAACTTTCAGTAGCCCAACTGTTACAGATGAGACCGGCAAGGGGTGCATTCAAAAGTATCGAAACAAGGTATCGTTCGTTTTTACGTGAACCGATACTCGATAGTATCGTTTCAGTGAATCGATACCATTAAAAGTATCGCCGACGATACCCAACCCTACCAACAACAGTGAGTTATGAACATGTGATGTTTGCTTGCTTGCTCTTCAAGCTGATATTTAGATCAGTGGTTCTGGAACTTTTCAGGCCGTGACCCCCTAAATAATCATATTTGAACTGGGGACCCCCCATTCTGACGAGCACTGTATACTTGGGAGTTGGAAGATTTGAGGCATTACGTTTTGTTTAACACAGTTCTATGTGAAAATAGCCGATCTACATGCTCACAACGTCTCACGTTGTGAGGCGCTGTGAGCATGTAGATCGGCTATTTTCACAATTTCTGAAAGACTTAAAAGCCCTTAAATTGTCACTTTAGAAATGTGCAGATACCCTCATATACACATAAACTGTCTGTGTGTTGGTTTATTTACTGTTGAGTGAGAAAACAATGTTACAAATTAAGCTAATCATCTGGCGACCCACCCACAGGTTGAGAACCACTGATTTAGATAAGAACAGTAGTTTTCATGATCCAATCATCACAGCGTGAAAGATATATAATAACAGAGTGACATAATGATGATTCAGTGGTGCTGATATGCAGAGTAACAGAATGACCTCCCGTGTTTTACTGTAAATCAAATTTCAATCCTCCAGAACCACCAATTAATCCTTGTTGACAGTAGTTTAGCACCTTAGGCATTTTAGGGCCATGTTTGTACTTTTGTCAGTTTCTTCATTTAATTATATATCTAGTGTTTTTACTGCACTGTTGGATTTATGCAACGAAATGCAGCGTTTTAGCACTTAAATGTGTAATTATATTTACCAGAGATGTGAATGAGGATGGACCGGCTTTTGTCTCCCGTGGACTCAGACTGACACCAGTAAACTGCACTGTCTCCACGATACATGGTGACGGAACAGGAAACTCCTGCACAATCATAATGAAAAGAAAGAGGGTTTTCACATTATATAAATCAAACTACAACTACAAAAGGGGCCAGGTTAGGTTATTTAGGGTTCAGCTATGTTAGGAATTCAGTCATGGTTATATACACTGCTCAAAGAAATGAAGGGAACAAAATGTTCCCTTCATTCTTTGAGCTTTCTTTGAGCAGTACTACAGTATACTTTACTCAAATAAAATCAAATAAATTAAGGGAACATTTTGTTCCCTTCATTTCTTTGAGCAGTATATGTGATCTATTTGTGTGATTTGGACAAATGTGTACAAGACAAAATGTGCGTGCAAATTTTCACAATTGTAGGTGTTTGGTTCAAAATGAGCCACTCCTGCAAACTTTATATGCCAATCAGGATGGATTCGACCCTAAATGTATACATGGGCCATGATACCATTCAGGGCAGATACACAGGGCAGATACAGTATATCATACAGTAGGTACAGTCGCACGGTCTTATATATATATATATATATATATATATATATATATATATATATATATATATATATATATATATATATATACATATATATATACATACATACATACATATACATATACATATGTATATCTATATGTATATGTGTGTTTTGAATGATGCCAGCGAGCTAGTGTTTTAAGAGAGGTAGTCAAGGAATTCCACACCTGGGTGGCAGTGTTGTAGAAGGAGAATTTACCCATATTTGTCTTATGGGTTTGTGTTATCAGATCGTTGTGTGCGCTCCCTGGTGTTGTGGCTGTGCTGTGGGTGTCGCTAACTTTCACCTGATATTAAACTGATATTTAGTCAGATATGCGGTTACTGAGGGGAGGGCAGATTTGCATTGACTATTAAAAATACTATGCCTAAACCTAACCCTAACCTCAGTAAAACTATGCCTAAACCTAACCCAAACCCTAACCTCAGTAAAGCGATGCCTAAACCTAACCCCTAAAACCTAACCCTAACTAAATTCGGACTAATGAGATGTAGGACTAATGATATTTCTGACTTATGGGCAGTCCCTGCCAATTTAGGCTAGCAAAATGTGTGGGAGAAACATGGGTCATGGGCCCCAGTTGGAGAAGTAGCCAAATCAGTTTGTTTTGGGAGGTTTGGAGCTTAGTCTTTAATGGCTTTTTCAGTCACTGCTATATAATCTACCTTCAGTGGACCCCCAGTCACTGCTATATAATCTACCTTCAGTGGACCCCCAGTCACTGCTATATAATCTACCTTCAGTGGACCCCCAGTCACTGCTATATAATCTACCTTCAGTGGACCCCCAGTCTTTGCCACAGGCAGTTGTACTGCTGTTTCTCCTCACAGTCCATCCCACCACAGCCTGCTGGTCTTCATCACAGCTCAGTACGATGGGGTCGTTTGGAAAGAAGTGAGGTCTGTCTGTGTCTGTTTCAGTGTGTCTGATTTTCAAAGACACTGGAAAGAAAGAAAGAAAGAAAGAAAGAAAGAAAGAAAGAAAGAAAGAAAGAAAGAGATATGTTGAGGATGTACACTCAATCTTTTTCATGATTTTTTTGTTATCATGATAAATCAACTTTATCTAGCTTTGTGGTGCGTGCGTGTGTGCGTGCGTGCGTGCGTGTGTGCGTGTGTGTGTGTGTGTGTGGGACTGTTAGGCTGATATACAAAGGGATGTACATAGCACACCACAATAGAATAGTGGAACTCATGGATCCAAGTTTTGGTAGTACTTTCAGGCCGCAACCCCCAAATTAAGGATATTTTAACTGGGGAGACGATGTCAGTAGGTAGAATGTTCCAGATAATACCTCACTGATAGAGATCGTTGTTCTGTGCAAGCGTTGTGCATCTAAACCTCCCTCAATCCTCTCTGGTTTCAAAACCTTAACAAAAACTAAAATACAAAATATAAAAATAAGATGTAGCAGTGATGGTCCAAATGTGTATTTTTGACAGATACCTTTCATGTGTCTCTCGTACAGCTGTATAAGGACTTAAGTGTCTGTCTAAACCATAATGCAATGCACTGAAGTTGTCTCACCTTCTGGTTGAACAGGTCCACAACAGAGGAGGAGATACACCACTGGAGGGAGAGAGAGAGAGAGAGAGAGAGAGGGGAGAGAGGGAGAGAGAGAGAGAGAGAGAGAGAGAGAGGGAGAGACAGACAGACAGGTTATTACATGTGTCCAGAGGTGGATGAGCGTCTGGCAACGCAAGACCAGTCAGAAGGGGTCTGATAGTTCTTTTTATAAAGTTGTATGAAAAAATATATATTTATATATTAATAAATACTGTCTGATTATGATAGAAGAGATGACACTAGCGGTGTTGAAACTCTTTCTTTGATGTTTTTATTCCCTATAGGCTAATATAATTATCTGACACTTGCTCCAGTTAAAAAGAAATAATGAATACATTGACAAGAGTAAAGATATACATGTGTGTAACCCTAATGGACCCTGATGGACCTAAAGGTGAAATGCTCCATTATGTCCTGAACTTGTAATAGGGGGAGCACGGGGTAAGATGAACCACTTTGTGCTTATGTTGCCCTGGAAGCAAGAAAAAGTGAGATGGCAGTAAATTCAAAACATCTAGACATATTTCAGGATGTCTGCTATCATTTGAAATTATGAGTAAGTGTCTATGACAAAGGACCATAAAAATATGACTTAGATCAGTGGTTCTGGAACTTTTCAGGCCGTGACCCGGACCCCCTAAATAATCATATTTGAACTGGGGACCCCCCTGTTAGATATGAATTATGATACATAATTCTATGTTTGTGTATGAAGCTCATATGACCATAAGGTTATACATTATGAACTGAGCGTACAGTATAGAGACCACATTTTGGTCGGATACTGTAGGTTCAGGTTAATATAGATTACAGGTCATAGTAACTTTGGTTGCCCTGGCTACGTAATCATGATATACTGTATGTCTGTGGAAAATTACAAGCACTACGTGGCACTACTTCCTTGTTTTGATTTGGGAACAAATGAATAAGTTCCACGCTTCTTACTGTCATAACTGTATGTCTTTATATACTGAATGTAACTTCCATTTTGGGAGAGAGAATGCTCGACCTGCCACTAGTGGTGGAGAGAGATTTAGAAAGCTGCCGCTATGGTACGCTCACTGTTTGTCTCCTCTGTCTGACTCTCTTTCAATACAGCAATCTAAGATCAGTCCTTTGGCTCGTCTCTTCTTATTTTAACTATGGATTTAGAGATCCATAATTTATTTATTAATTGGTCCTTCGAGAATGGTCAAGCTGCGGTGCGTTTGACCAGCCAGGGGGGGACTTGAGACCGGTACTGTACGGTCCTTCTCTCACCAGGGCTGGTCAAAACGCTCCGACACGCTTTAAAAGAACCAGACATTTGGAATTTATCTCTACATTGCTGTATTTTCAGACAAAGGATTTTATTTGACAACAGTGTTATGAGTTTTGGATTAATGTGGAACCGCGTGGACATCCGGGAGCAGCGGACCGTGTTGGACCGTCGGACAAGAGGTTGGATACTCCCCCGGTCCTGGGCTGCACCTGGATCTCTGCGCTTGGCAAATTCCTAAGTTATTAAGATAAGTACATATTTACTAAGTCCCCGTAACGTGTCGTGTCTTTGAATTTTGAATTAACGATGTTAATGTGATGATAATTAATTGAATATGAATGATGTTCTCCCTCTGTCTGGAGGAGTCTAATAATGTTTTGGTTTGACACGCATCGTAAATTAACCCTTATCTACTAGATTCAGAATGGTCGTACTCGTAAATTTCTTTGTTTCATCTTACAAAGTTTCAGGGAAGTGTGTACAAACTCCCTATTCTATTTTTTTGATCTATTTCTCTGGTCTCTGCCTCTCATTGACATGAGGAGAGACAAATATTTTCAGACTTTTAACTTTTTCGGTACAGTCATGTCGTTGTCTTTTGTCTGGACCCTATGAATGGTCATTATATGTTTGGCTTATAACCTAGGGCAAGTACTTCTAGTCGGCCTGAATTTAACGAGTACTTCTAGTGTCATGACTGGCTCAGGTCACAACAAAAGATTGGGGAGAGGAGACATGGCAAAAGTGTAACAAGGTGTATTTATTAAATAAAGGCTAACATAACAACTAAAGGTGGTCAACAACATGCCAAAAGGATCCTATGAAGTGTGGAGTCAGTAATCAGTGGTGTAAATGTGGATGTGTGGAACATGGTGTTGTGCAGGGTGTTGGATGGAAAGTAAAGCTAGAACTAACTAAACATAACAGAACATAAAGCAACAGGGCTGGTGGAGACAGGTCAGCCTCCTCTGGATCTCTGCTTCAGAATGGCATGGGCTGGCTTTTTATAGACTCCTGGAGGCACCGGGCCCAGGTGCTCTCCAATGAGCCATTAGACCAACGAGCCAATGAGGCCCCACCCAGCTCACCTATTAGGACACAGTTAAGCAAGGCAACGAGCCCCAATGACTCAGACTTAATGTGTGGGGCATCACACCCCCCCCCTTAAAGTCGTGGCTCCCACTAGGATCCATGACTCAGTAAATAAACTATTTACTTTAAGGTACTCATTTAATTCAATTAAGGATAACAAAATGATAACAAACCCCATTAAACCAAAATGCAATAATATACCCCCCAATCAGTGCATTCTACATAAGCAATTTTAACATTAATGTATACCATGGTTTTACTACATTTTAAGTACTTTTCAATGATTCGTCTACCAATAGAGCACTAGTAACAATCTATACTATAGCCCTGGCCCTGCAATACTCCTGGACTCTCCTCCCCCCTCAACGGCTGGATCAGTTGTTTCAGCTATAGCAATGATGCCGTCAAGGAGCAGGACAGGCCAGGGATTGCAACACCAGGCACTAAAAAAAAACAAGAGACAGCAAGCATTAGATATGGACACTCGTACACTGGTTTAACAGCTCTACATCTCAACCATTTAGTCCTCTACCTCAGTCACTGCCACTGACTGAGAAGATGGACTGACTCACGAGTCACGACCATGGCAAGGTCGCAACAGGTTTACATGACATAACTGAGTAGTTTTGTGAAAATTAGGAGTTGAAATGAGGTAGGTGACCTCTGACATGCGCTCAACAACAGTGTATGGACCTGTAAGCTTTGCTTGAAAAGGTAAAAGAGCAAACACCTGCTCACCCGGTCTGAATTTCCGACGTTCAGACCGCTGACCAAATGAACGCTTCATTTTTACTTTAGCATTTTCACAGATCACATTAGTAGGCTTAGAGGAGATAATGCGATTCAACAATGGAGGTGCTGACACATTTTCCCACACACGAGCCCCAGCATGCTCGTTACCCAGGAGAACATCAACCCCAGCCACCGGTAATGCAGTACGCAACGCCACCTCCACCGGGCCCTGAACCAGGCCACATTCTAAATTGATTTTGTGTATAGGAGAAGGGATTACGGACATGCCCATACCACGGCTCAACATGGCATCCCCCGTAGCAGACTGTGAAGAAAATGGTAGGAGTGAGTCAAGAACATACGTGCTCATCGCCGCTGTGTCTCTCAGAATTGTCACAGGTACTTTTTCCTGTGAGCCCACAAGAGAGATAAACCCCCTTTCCACAACCGGTCGAAACGCCTCATCTACACCGCCGAGACTACTCTCGCTCTCATGTAGAGGACCTACCGACCTCACATTTGACACAGGCCCAATGGCCGCAGTCGACTTCACCTCCATCGTTCCATCTCTTTGTTTCCATGAATAACAGTCTGCTTTAATGTGACCTTTCTTGCCACAGTATTGACATGTTTTTTCACCGTCACGGGCAGCCCAACTTCTCCCATCCTCCGGTTTCGAATTCCTATGGAAAGGCGCGCTGTGACCACCCTCCCCATGGCTGGATGTGACACCCTCCCGGTGCGTAACTTGGGCGCCTTGCGGTACCCAGTCTCTGTGTGTCAACACATACTGATCAGCTAACGCAGCAGCTTCTGCCACAGTTTTAGTCTGCTGTTCAGTGACATAAGTAGCAATACGACTTTGAATGGCAATTTTAAACTGCTCTAACAGTATTAAGTCACATAACTTCTCCATTGTGTCCCCACCTGCAGCCATACGCCACCGGTTAAAGTTTATGACCAGTTCCCGCGAGAACTCCAAATATGACTGGTCGTAAGTTTTCCTATTATTCCTAAAGCGCTGCCGATAACTTTCAGGCACCATCTCGTACGCTTTAAGGACAGCAGCTTTAACAGTAGCATAGGTTAAACTATCAGTTACTGATAACGCGGAATATGCATCTTGTGCCTTCCCGGTTAGAACGCACTGTAGCATCACAGTCAGGTCAGCCGCAGGCCAACCTCTTGAGTCTGCCAACCTTTCAAACAAAGAAAAAAAAGTTTCAGGCTCTTTTTCATTGAATTTTGGCATTAACCTCAAATTGTTAACCAGGTCAAAAGGCCGCTTTTCTACAGCTGGGCCTCCACCAGGATCTAACAGCCTCTGATCCATTTTACCTTCTTTTACCAGTTCTACCCTTTCCCTCTGCAAATTAATCCTGAGTTTTTCCATTTCAATTTTCCCTTTTTCAATTCCAACCCTTTCTTTTTCAATTACCCCCTGTTGCTTTGTCCTCTCCATTTCGAGCTGAATAAGCAACAGTTCTTTTTGTTGTTCAAATGAAAACTGACCCTGACTAGGTTTCGGCAACACATTGCTTTTGCTTCCCTCTGTTTCAACTTCTGACTCTGGCAAGATGCCAATCTCTCCTAAATTGGCCATTAACACCAATTTAATGGTTTGGGTTTTGCGTCTCCTGTCCCCAACGTCAACCTTATAATGATCAGCAATTTCCAAAAGCTGCTCCTTACTACAACCATCCAAAAAGTCATCGGACGGTGACGCCACAAACTTGTCAATTTGAGCCATAGTTACGTTTGAATGTTACAGACAAAATTAAGTGAAACACCAATACAATTTTGAGCACACAGGAGCGTCCCCTAACTGCCTAGCCAAAGCTTATCTAACTCACCCCTAGCTCTTCATGAGGTCTGCGTGGGTATTTACGCACTTGCTATACCTGGGGACAACGCAACCGGTTGATAGCTGCGCTGCCACACCAAGTACTGTGCCCCCGGAAGGCGCGTAGGTGACCCCAACACTACCAGAAAAATAACAAACCCCACGAAGGTTTAAAGAAACACAGCGTGGCTTTGCCTTACATGGGACAACAGCAGAAGCTCCGTACAAATGTCTACTCAAAATATGCAGTATAAGTGTGTCACAAAACTCAGCCCAACATTCAAATAACTCCAATGCCCAACGGAAAAATACGGTAACTCAAAAAATGCATTTTAACGGTAACAAAACAGCAAACAAGACTGCACCCACCGAAAAATAATTTGAAAACCGCGTCAAAATAGACAATGGGGAATCCAGAGCCAAACTCCCCAACCGCATCTAATTGGCAAAAATTTGCCCCACAGGGAAACCCCAATTACTTCTAGTTACAGACCGGCTATCAAAAACACCTCTGTAGGTGCGCGCACAAAATATTTAACTTTAACCAAACTTTAAAGTTCAAATACTCACGTTAAGACGAGCCCCCATTTGTCATGACTGGCTCAGGTCACAACAAAAGATTGGGGAGAGGAGACATGGCAAAAGTGTAACAAGGTGTATTTATTAAATAAAGGCTAACATAACAACTAAAGGTGGTCAACAACATGCCAAAAGGATCCTATGAAGTGTGGAGTCAGTAATCAGTGGTGTAAATGTGGATGTGTGGAACATGGTGTTGTGCAGGGTGTTGGATGGAAAGTAAAGCTAGAACTAACTAAACATAACAGAACATAAAGCAACAGGGCTGGTGGAGACAGGTCAGCCTCCTCTGGATCTCTGCTTCAGAATGGCATGGGCTGGCTTTTTATAGACTCCTGGAGGCACCGGGCCCAGGTGCTCTCCAATGAGCCATTAGACCAACGAGCCAATGAGGCCCCACCCAGCTCACCTATTAGGACACAGTTAAGCAAGGCAACGAGCCCCAATGACTCAGACTTAATGTGTGGGGCATCACACTAGTCAGTTGCGGTTATAGCTTTTTACTGTTATGTCTGGACCCTATGAAGGGTCAGTATTTGTCAGTTTGTTACTGTTATGTTCACTGTACCGATAATACTGTGTTTATTTAGGTCTCTCACTTTCATGGCTTGGCCCAGCCATCGGAAATTGAGAAACAATATTTTTATCTTTGACTATGTTACTGACCAGTTCTGTTTTCTGTAATATTAAGTACTTTTAAGACGTTTTAAAATGTCTCTGAGAAATTAAAGTTAAGATTTAAGACTAAGAATAACTAACTCAAATTATTGATGCCTAAATTAATTTAAACTGTTGTAACTTTAAGATTTTAGAGCCCTCCATAGGATTATGGTCGTTTACAGTATTGATAATTCCTGTTTACTCTTATCTGTCCCTCACTCCCTCGCTGTAGTCGACACAGGTGGGGGAGTCAGGAACTAGCCTAAATTCATTTAAACTGTTGTAACGTTAAGATTTAAAACCTGCTAGAGGCTTCTGGCTGTGTATTATACTATAATTTCATTTATTTGATGACTTTTCTGTGAGAATGAATTTACCGTACTGTATGTGTGTGCGAGCAGAAGATTTGCGTGTGGGTGCTGCTTCAGTAAACCCCCCCCCCTCTCTGACTCCCATCTCTGTGAGCATGAGTGCGTGTGCGTGCGTGCGTGCACTTGTGTGTGTGTTCCAATACTGTATGTGTGAGTGCGGGCATGCGCCTGTGTGTGCGTAAATGTCGCTTTAACCCCTTATCTGTTCCACTCCCTCTCCATCACTCTTGTGTGAGTGTGTGCGTGAGCGTGCATGTGACTATGATTCATGCCTGTTGAGGTGTGTGCGTATGTGTGCCTGTGTGCCTGTGAGACATCTGCAGCCTTCAAGGTCAGATGGTCTGTGTGTGAGAGAATTGTTTTGAGAACAAGTGTCTCTGTCTCTTCCATTTTCAACAACATTCTGACTGTTTACTGTCTATGGTATTTTGTTTAAGTTCTATCCTGTCTTGTTATGAATACATTTTAGAAAAACTCCATTACCCATAAATCTCTTGTTTTGGAACGTCATGTTCCCTGGTTACCATAGCAACCTTTAGATTCCATTGCTGGGAAGGACAAAGTCACTTCCCCTTGTTTTCGCCTTGGGCGTCTTACTGGTACTAGACACAGTGTCTAGTAACTCACTATCCCTTCCTCACTGCTATACTGTATGTGTACAGTGTATGATTTAAAGCCCTTTTTATTGATTTAAATAATTTAAATTATTTATTTAACTTTAAATGTCACAACCTGTTGTAACATCAGAGGGGTGTGATGTATCTTTTGTTTTTTCATTTTAACATTTTTAACATTCATTTAATTTGGTTTTTCATTGATTTATGATTTCAATTTGAAACTTAATTTGAAATATTTCTGTTTACATGGGCTGACGGTGAGAGAGGAGGACCGCAGTGTGGGGAAGGAAGAATCGGGTCATCATCGAAAACCACCTGACTGATGGGGTGCAGACGAACCACGACCTGAGGCCAGGCCAGACCAGTGCACGAGCCAATCCACCGCAATCGGCACGATGTAAAAATCGTGCCTTGTCGGTGAGTTTTCTGTTGCACTGTTGTGATGCCATGTAGTAGTACAAACGCTACCTGAAGAACTAAATTGTTATGAACAAATGACTGGCCAAGGTTTCGTCCCCCGTAGGAAACTACCTGAGAAGAAAGAAGAGAGACCCAGAAGAACGACCCCACATCAACTGCATCCTGCGTCCTCCTCCCTCACGTCTCTACAATGCCCCACCACGTCATCATCATCATCATCATCACCACCTCATCATCATCATCATCATCATCATCATCATCATCATCAAGCCATCGTCATCCGATCACTGGACTTATGGACTTTTTTTTTTAATTAATCTTTTATTACAGGTTTTCATTTTTCATTCTTTATTTTTATCTGTTTATTACATTTTAATTCTGTCTTCATTCATCTGTAAAAAACGATGAAATATTTTTATTTGGTGTCATATTTCTTTAACTTTAAGGATTTATTACAGTTCCCTTTTGAAAATTTGAATTTCTTATTATTATTATTACCCTGATAAAATGTTTAATATGGAGGTCATATGAACCTCATACAAAAATGAAAAGGATAGATTGTTAGATATGAATTATGATACATAATTCTATGTTTGTGTATGAAGCTCATATGACCATAAGGTTATATATTATGAACTGAGCGTACAGTATAGAGACCACATTTTGGTCGGATACTGTAGGTTCAGGTTAATATAGATTACAGGTCATAGTAACTTTGGTTGCCCTGGCTACGTAATCATGATATACTGTATGTCTGTGGAAAATTACAAGCACTACGTGGCACTACTTCCTTGTTTTGATTTGGGAACAAATGAATAAGTTCCACGCTTCTTACTGTCATAACTGTATGTCTTTATATACTGAATGTAACTTCCATTTTGGGAGAGAGAATGCTCGACCTGCCACTAGTGGTGGAGAGAGATTTAGAAAGCTGCCGCTATGGTACGCTCACTGTTTGTCTCCTCTGTCTGACTCTCTTTCAATACAGCAATCTAAGATCAGTCCTTTGGCTCGTCTCTTCTTATTTTAACTATGGATTTAGAGATCCATAATTTATTTATTACCCCCATTCTGACGAGCACTGTATACTTAATAAGTGGTCTTGTGGTTCAACTTGCCCCAGGTGAGGGGTAAGTTGATCCAAGTAAAGGGGTAAGTTGACCCATGTGATATTCTAAGCTAAACTTGGTCCTTTGTTTACATTTACGGGGCCCGTAAATGTAAACAAAGGGCCAAAATGATTATTTTATCATTATTTTTCCGCTTTTTGTGGTCATTTTTTAATTGAAATATATATATGAAGCTTATTTTTTTATAAAATATTTTCCAAACATTATTTTTATTTTAGCATCCGTTTTTCAAGAAAAAGTTGACTATAGCTCCTTTAAGGCTTAAGGCTCATATTTAGCTAAATGATTCACATAGTTTCATACATTGGGATATCACCAACATGCATGATATACCAGTAAGACTCCCTAATCGGGAGATAAGCGACCGTAGGTCACATGTATACACAAAGAGTAGGGAGCAGTGTCCCCAAAAAATGTGGACGGATCCATGTTGATGACATGAGCGTAGACATACTGTGTAGCGATTTGCGTGATTTTAGGGCAAAAATTGGAGGAGCAGTGTCCAAAAATGTGCTTTCAAAAATCGGCCTGAAGGTGGCGATAGAAGAGGGGCATGTGAGAAATGATGGGTGGGGTCTCCGCGCCGGCGAGGCGGACGAATAGGTACCGGCCCCGGCTCTCCCGGTCGCTCCTAGCCCAAGTTACGGCATTTTATGTGCACTGCAGTGGCAGGGGGTCCTCCACTGGGGGCGCCACCACTTTTGCATCCGTTCTGGAGCACAAGGAGTGAGCAGCCCCGTTGGGGTGGTCATTTGGTCATTTTTGCACATTTGGAATTTTTTTACATCTGGGGGTCCCCCAGGGACCTGGGGGTCCCTGGAGCTCCGGGGGTCCTTGGAGGTTTTAGTTTGGCAGGTAAGGAGTGTGTGTGCAAAATCTGGCATGGATCGGGGCAACGGTTGCGGAGATATGAGCAGGGCAAAAGTGTGACGTGTGACGTGTGACGGACTGACGGACAGACACCTGGTGGAGCTTTCTGTAGTAAATGCGACCTACGGTCGCAATAAATTTAGACCTGGGTACATCTGCTTTAATATAAAAATCATTATACTACTAAAGTAAAAGATTTACTTCGACCAGCAAAAAACACTTTTTGGGGTAGAAATATGCTTTCCACTTCTGACAGCCAGGTGGAAATGATGTTTGTGTTCTTATTTTAAGGTCAAATGACAACTCACGTGTATAGTTTTAAAGATAAAGAGGGTGGTTCATCTTACCCAGCGGTTCATCTTACCCCATCTCCATTGTATTTCACAATGATAAAGCTGTCTGTGTAGGCTACATGATGAAAAAAGTCTAGTAGTTTTGGCAACATATTTTGGTTAAATATGCTAGTTTGTGTAGAGAAACACTTGCTTTAATATTGTAGCATTTCGTACCCCGTTCTCTAGCTCAGGTAACAAAGCTACGCCACCAAAACCAGCTGGCGTGGGGGGATGAGTGGTGACTGCATGAGTCAGGGTACCATTCCAGTTTGGGGCTCTAAAACTCTACGCCAATGTTTCTGTACACACATTTATTAAATATACACAGAGACCCCTCCAGCGTCAATTTACCGGCGTAAATTTAACTCAGAGAGGGTACCTTCTCACTCTTGGACAAACAAAAACAACCAAAATGGCTCTTTTATGCCACCCCCTCATATTGAACATGATTCCTGTAGATAAGTAAATGGTTTGTGTGTGTGCGTGTGCGTGTGCGTGTGCGTGTGCGTGTGCGTGTGTGTGTGTGTGTGTGGTCAAGTGGCGGCCTTTGACGTCCTTGTTACGTTGGTCGCGACGGCACCACTTCTTTTCTACCGTGTCTTGATTCAAAAATATTTCTTATTTTTTTGTTTGTTTTTTGTTCCCAATGCCCACATGATCCCAGTACGCATGATGTTGCGACACAGATTACTACTGAGATCATCTCAGGTGAATTAATGTCAAATCTTAACCTCAGAAGCAGTCTTTTGTAGTTTATTCATTTGCAGCCTGAGCCTCCAATTTTCTCTGACACAAAAAGAAAATCCAGCACTTGTATAATATTAAAACAAGGACTTCTGTCTCATTAAAGTACATGCACATGAATATGTGTGCAAAGCAGAGTAAAATAAGATAAATAAAGTACTTACATGCTATTATAGGCCTACAGGATGGTGTAAATGTCATGATGCCAAACTGACTGCCTGACACTGACTGAGAGCAGAGCTGTGTGGTTTCATTTATAGACCCTCTGATGCTAGATGGAACAACAGTCCATTTCCTTTGTGGTAAGATGCACACAACTGTCTCACATGTAGGCCTACTGGTTGTGTACGTTGCCTGTTTGTTTATTTATTTAATAACTTACTGTATGCAAAGTATAGGACTTTGGACAGAATACATATTATCATTTATGAACTCGAGGACAGGGTTTGCACCCCAGTTTTTATGAGCACACATCTTAGTTCTTTAACGCTGGCAACCAGTAGTTCCGAAAAAGCAAGCGCAAAGATCTGTTCCACTCGTTGCCGTGCAACAACCATCGGTTTAACAACACTTTTAACAGCTATTAGGCTCTTTAACTCCATGGCCAGCCGCTATCCCCACTATGTTTTAACTAACATGCCTATACTGTATGAGCTATGGGATATCTGAATGTCTCCTCTGGGATTAATATCTATTTGTCTGTCTGTCTGTCTGTCTGTCTGTCTGTCTGTCTGTCTGTCTGTCTGTCTGTCTGTCTGTCTGTTTATGTATGTCTGTCACTGTCAGGGCTGTACATCTAGCCGACCCGAACAATATGTGTAGCCTACATGCCCAAATATGTGCAGCCTACCTGCCCATATATGTGTAACCTACATGCCCATATACTGTATGTGTAGGCTATATATATATTATAGGCCTACTGACCGACCAACTTAACTCCCTGTGTGTATCATCCACTCACTACCTGAGAGAGAGTTGAAGTCGCTCTAATATGATAGATAATGTCTAATATTATTTATATATACAGCTGACAACGTAAGAAAGATAACTACTGTCCTCCACATCTCTTTGTGGTCCTATCAACTCTTTTTTTTTCCCATGGGGGAACTTCAGTTCCAGCTTCACCCAGCTGAGTGCTGGCTGCCCAGAGAGGAGCGCGGGGGGAGGGGAGCAGGGTTTAGGTGTCTTGCTCAGAGACACTTCCACACATTGCTGACCTGGCCTGGAATCGTACCTGCGACAACCAGAGGCTCTGGTTCTAGGCGAGCTCACTATAGCCCATAATAGTTGGATACAGTTTAAATCATTAAATATAAGGCTACAGAGAACTCTCCAGTTACTGTGGCTTCAATATGACTCAACTCTGACACCTGGTGATAGAATACCTACAGACATATCATTACATCAGTTCCTAAAGACAACTTTGTTTTTTTACAACAAGGGTTCATATTTTAGATTGCAATTAGAGAAAACAAAAGATCAGAGTTTTCTTTTTTTTTTTTTTTTTTTTTTTTTTTTTTTACTGCTTTCTATTGCTTTAGTGATGCATGTGTGGTGGCTAAATATGTTTTTTTTTTAGACACAATAAGCCGGCGATTTATTTATTGCATTTACAGTAACACTACTGGCCCCCATAAGTCACATCTGCCCATGAAAGTCTGCGGTGCATTTTGGGAATGGGTTTATTGTGTCTAAAAATACTACTAATACTACTAATATTCCAGTAGCCGAGGGTGATTTTTATTTCTATTCTAAAACATATAATGTTCAGAAACATGCTGAAATATGTTCCACCTACTATCAAATCTAATCTAATCTAATCCAGCCTAACCTGACCTTAGCTTGTGTGGTGTGGTGTGGTGTGGTGTGGTGTGGTGTGGTGTGGTGTGGAGTGGTGTGGTGTGAGTGGAGTGGTGTGGAGTGGAGTGGAGTGGTGTTGTGTGGTGTGGTGTCTTCACCTTTCAGGAGAAGATAATTGACCTCTATGACCTCCTGAGGTTCAGTGGGCCAAGAGCCAAAGATATTTTCTTTTTTTCTTTTTTTTTTGCGTGCCAGTGTGGAGATGTAATCGTCTATAACAGTTCTCAACCTTTTCAGGCCACAACCCCCAAAATAATCATATTTGAACTGGGGACCCCCCACCCTGCACAAGCACTTGAAAAGGAGTTGGCATTACATTTAGTTTGACTCTGTCTATACCACTGTGAAAATAGCCGATCTACAAGCTCACAACGCCTCGCAACATGATTTTTCACAATTTCTGCCTCTAATATTTGACAATTTGACCAATGTTTGACCAGAGGTACTAACAAGGTCTTTAAAGTCATTACTGTTACCTGTGCAGATGCCCTGGATACACTTCTACTGTATGTTGGTTTGTTTACTGTTGAGTGAGAAAACAATGTTAGCTAAACATCTGGGGTCCCCCAAAAATAATTTGGGGACCCCTCTGGGGGTCCCAACCAACATGTTGAGAACTATTGGTCTATAATGTCATGCCCAAATTAGGAATGTCAACTTGAAAGTGGTTCATTCTAGTGTAATAGTTACAGATAGCAGATAGAATTACATTTTCATGATGAGGTTGTGGTTGTTTTTAATGTGGTGTTAACTTTATGGAATCAATATAATCATCATATTATTGGATCTGAATTTTAAATCCTATATTTTGTGATCCACAATTAGACAATCCAGGTACAGTCTGTAATTCAAGTAATTCAGGATAGCATTCAGCCTGTTCAACCCTAGCCTGGGGCCAGCCTAGATACTGGTGCTAACTAGTTGTTGTTTTAACATGGCTGGGATGTCTAGCTCAGCTAGGCTACAGTGAACCCAGGAGACATGCAGCCTACTGTACTGTACAGTATAGTCACATTCCATATGCTACTGTTTTATTGATTGATTGAAGTATTTATTAGAAGTTTGCATAGGGAAAGGTACAGTTTCATGACAGTACAGTTCACTGATACAAGGTCAACTAAAAGGAAACACAGGTAAGCCTTGAGGCTTATTTACATTGAGATCCTGCTCTTTATCTCATATGACAGACAGCTAGAACACAGTACTATGCAGTAGGTATCATCAGGAAAAAAAATTGTAAACTAAAATAATAATGATAAATAAAAGGTATTTACAAGAAGGGTCAGGGGGAGGGTAAGGTTAGGCTAGGTTTATTTAGTGCAGAAGGCCACACGTTATGTCACTTTCATTGTTTGTTTCTATCTTATTTTTGGTTCACTGTCTGTAGACTGTTGTAGACCTTATTGTACTGTTTTTTTAACATTGCCTTTTATTGTTAACTGGTTATTGCATTGTTTGTGTGATTATTGAATTACTTGAATGTTAATGGAAATTATTTGTATGTTCTTTGACAGTTTTCACAGTAAAAGCCCTTGAGAAACGGTTGGAGATACGTCTAAACTGTATGAAGAAGACAGTTTAGGAGCAGTTAAAACGTCCAACTCAGATTTGGCTCAAACAAAGGGTTAAATTTGTTCGCCACAGTTGTGTTCCAGTCCCTAGCCTTCTTTTATCACAACAGTTCACAAATCTTGCGGCTGTGTTCGCACATTGTTGTATTTCTCCCAGAAGGTATGAGAATTTTTTTCTCGTTGGTCATGTTTTCAAACTCACTTCGGGTGTGTGTAATCTGTGGGAAGTATGTGTCTCTGATGTCTTGGTATAGTGGGCAGGTGGTTAGAAAGTGTAGCTCTGTTTCCACCACATTGTGTGTGCAGTGGGTGCATAGTCTGTCTTCCCTTGGGAGAGGGGTCTGTCTGTGGCGGCCTTTCTCTATTGCAAGGCTGTGTTCGCCGAGTCTGTACCTAGTCAAGGCTTTCCTAAGTTTTGGGTTGTTTACTGTGCTCAGATATTCTGCTAATGTATATTCTCTTTTTAGGGCCAGATAGCATTCCGTTTAGCTTTGGTTTCTCTTTCCAGTATGTCAGGTAGCCACAGTGAATACAATACAAGGTCTGCTAAAATGATTTTTCCAAGAAAGCCTATTGTTATTGTGGTGAATCTTAATGTCACACAGGACTATAGTTAGACTTCATTTGGAGTGGTGACGGCAGTCTCTAAGGCTGTAGACTGCAGTCAAATCCATCCTAAATCTGATTTATTTCTCAAATCTGATCGACTGTTCACACTGCATTTGCAAGTGAACAGATTTGATCTGCCCTGCATCGACATATCTGCTTTGTTACCGTGGTAACGACGTAGGCATCATGACTTTCTCCCTTTATGTGTTCAGCAAATTCTTAATTTTCCTCTGACATTGCAGATAGGACCTTGTGAACACCTTATGTCTTCATATATTTCCTTGCTTGTTCCTGTACTGTACATTTCCAATGTAGGCCTACAGTACAAGGCTTCCCACCAAAGTGCTGATCCACGGTCCACAATGCTGCTCGCCATTTCTTCTGTAGTGTAAAACTACTGTTTTATTTTCATCATACCCCTTGCACTCTCATAAATCAAAATGCAATTCTCGCGCTCTGTATTGACATCAGCGGTGCTTGGGTCATGCTGCAAGTGACGTTTTGGATAGTTTGATGACTTTGCTCGTTAGATCAGGCTACTGCGTTCACACTGAGACACATCTTTAGAAATCAGATTTGAATCAGATCTGATACCACCTCTCTGATGTGGCTCAGGTCACATTTGTAAAAATCTGATTCCATGTGACCTGCATGCATTTAGACTCATTAAAAACAAATCAGATTCCACTCTGGATGTGGCACAGATCTGATTCAGGCTGAATCTGGCCTTAATGTTATTGATATGAATCTCACCAGCAGGACTATAGAGACTTCAGAGTGGTGACTGTCTTGAGACAGTAACTCCTTCAAGGCTGCAGTTGCTCGATTTAACCAACAGGTGTCATCTGAAAACCATTTCATAGACTGATTGATTGAAGACTTTTGCAAGAAAAGGTACAGTTTCATGACAGTACAGTACAGTTCACTGTTAAAAGGATAAACACTACAAGAAAGCTTTTTGGGCTTGTTTCAATTGGGGTCCTTTTTTTAACTCATAACATTGAATAATCGACAGATAAAACACAGTACTATACAGAAAATATATTAAAAAAAAATATATATACTAAATACATAGTATTTACAATAGAAAGTTCAGGATTTTTTTTCGGCGTAGTAGGAGAACAAATTTAACCAATTGTTTGAGCCAAATCTAGGTTGGACGTGATCTGTGGAGCTGCCTCTGGTGTTGTGGACATCCTTGATGTTTTGGAAGCATTTTGTCAGTATATCTTGTACACCAGGCCCATTGCAAGATGCTATGCTATGTCAGCTACTGTTAGCCACCACACACGAAAAACGATTAGCGGTGAGGTGAGCCCGAGATGGAAGGTTAAGCAGAAGCCCAATCAGTTTGTTTTAGGCTGTTTGGAGTGTTGTTTTTAAGGCCTTTGTGGCACTACGATTCCATACGTGGACTCCATAGTCAAAGTGGGGCTGAATGAGTGAGTGATCCTGCTGTGAGTGAGTCTTCAAAGTATTTTTACTGACCAGTGCATGGGCCATCCTCTGAAAGAATGTTCTTTGGTAGATTTTTTAATAACCTTTGGCTTTGAGGTCATTTTGTCACTGGAAATATTTGCCTCTAGGATTCAACCCAAGTATGTAATTTAATCTTTTCTTGAGATTACAGTGTCACCCACTTTGACTGTGAAGTTATTGACTTTGCTGAGGTTAGCTTTAGACATTGCCAATCTACTGTATAGGCTCACTATCTTGTAGATTTTTTTTTTTTTTTTTTTTTCAGGGAAGATATTTAGTGTGTACGGGAAACATTCTTTATAACAAAAAAAGATATCTGCACATGATATGAAAAAATATATACATTTTTAAAAGAATGTTACAGTCAATCATATTCATTTGTATTACATGTATTATTTACCTCAATGTAAATATACACGTACAAAATGTCTTTTATTTCTTTGATTGATTGAATATATTACTAAACAGAAATAATTGATTGAATATATTACTATATTGAATATATTACTAAACAAATGAAAACAACACAAGTAACACTTAAGGCCTGTCCATTATCTCTCTGAAAACAAACTTTTCGCCGGAAAGTTCTGGTTCAACTACAAAATGTCATCACTTGGAACTTCTGAAAAGCATTAACCCGAATTGGAGTTCGGTCGTCAGAAAGTTGGAACTCTCCGACGAAAAGATCGGTTTAAGAGCGAGTATGAACTGGCCTTTTTCTAAATGAATAACACATAAAAGTCTAGTCGACTTGTTTCCATTGAGGTCCTATACATTCAATTCATCAACATAGTATAAATAATATCACCAATATACAATATCATCACAAATATACAAAGAAATATACACGGTAAATACACAGGGTAAAGGGGGGGGGGGGGGGTCATTGTGTCATGTCAACATAGCTTTTAATGACACACCATCAAAAATTCTGATAATGTTGATTGTCAGGACGTTGTTATAACGATCATGAGACTCAGAGCAATAACCCACCTATTGTAATGAATGTGCAGGATGTAATTTGCTGTAAATTAGGTGAGTTATTGACCAGGTTTAAAAAAATATTTGATTTTAAAATAAAAATCCTCTTTTAATTTGCAATGATCTATTTTACTATATCGATATACAAAAGCACATATCATACCGCTTTGTATCGTATCGGTATCGTTTTACAATGCAGATAATCGGTAGCGAATCAGATTTGCAGTGCAAATAATTGATTGTATGGAAACTAAGTATTTGTGCCTTGTATTTAGCAATTTTAAGAAGGAAGATGAAAAAGAGGTGTTTAATTACTTTTCCATTCCATATACTGTAGCTACTCTTGGTCTATCGATAAATGTGTGTAATCTCTGTGTTCAAGTCAAAGTGCAGGTTTGTCCATATGTGTTGTAATATAATGTCCATGTATTTGCTGTGTTTACTTATTTACAGTATATCCATAATAATAGATTTTTCCCTTAAAAACATGCACTATATTGACACGTTTCACACAGATTTAATTTCTTTGATAGTTACTATATCGATTTTAAATCATTGAATCGATTCGAATTGTACCATGAATGAACCAATATCGATCATTTATCGTGATGGGTATCGTATTGCTATTCCTAAGTAGGAGCTTCATGGGGCATTCCAGAATGACATGGTCTGCTGTCTGTTCCTCTGCACCACATGCACTCACAGGTCACTCTAGGAGCCATAAAGACCCATCTGTGTAGGAGGTAAATGTCTTGTTGAAAACAAAGGTTTTTAGTCCCCTTTTAAAAGCATCAACAGACTGTGGTTCTCTAAGGTGGCCAGAGAGGGCACTATTTCACAGCCGAGGAGCAGCTGAGCAGAAGGCTCACTCCCATGGTCACTCCCATGGTGGGTTTGAGTGATGGGTTGGGTTGGTTGATCGGGGGGGGGGGGGGGGGGGGGGGGTGTGTGCGTATGCCAGCAGTGACTTTGCAGTTTCACCATGAATTATTCTCAGTTCTTCACTCAAACATCTGCATCTGTAACACAATGACACACACAACACACCATGTTACACAATAAAAAGACAACACACATTTAAACACAATAACAATAACAACACACAATGTAAGAAAAAGTGTAAAGTTTCAAAACCCACCAGGCATCAATAAGTCCATCTATTGTTAAAAACACATGTTTAAGTCTGCAACTCTGCATACAGAACAGTGATCTGATTGGGTGTTGGTTGTTTTCATAGAAGTGCTAGTGTAGTTAAATGACAACTTAGTTTTTTTACAACAAGGGTTCATATTTTAGATTGTAATCAGAGAAAAGAAAAGATGAGTGTTAAAATGTTTTCATTTACTGCTTTCTATCGTTTTAGCACGTTTACCGATTTTGATTTCAGTGGGAGGGGGCATGCGTATAAGTAGCTAAATGTCTTTTTAGACACAATAAGCCAGAAATGCCTTAATACCTATTTACAGTAACACTACTTGCCCCCCAATGAGTCACATCTGCTTATTGTGCGTAAAAAGACAGTCATTAAAATCTCTAAAACGATCGAAAGGAGTAAATGCAAACCTTTTAACACTCATCTTTTAATTTCTTTTATTACAATCTAAAATATGAACCCTTGTTGTAAAAAAAAGGTTGTCCTTTAACACTAGGTTGGACGGAGCTACTAGCTTTCACATGGGGGGGAGGGGGAGGGGGGTTGTGAAACACTACTAGATGCACGAGAAGTGGATGCACTAGGTGGCAACTGCAGCGACCGCAGTTTTCCCGGTGAACCTGTGCGCAACGGTGGGGGCCGATGGGCAAGGAGGGTTGGGAGCTTATGAGAAACAACTAAAGACCTTAAAACCAGGTGAAAACAGTTGCATGCAGTAGTGCAAGATGACGATAGGCAATTCTAAGCCTACACTAGCCTACAACCGGGAAAACTGTGGTCGTGTGTGTGTGTGTGTGTGTGTGTGTGTGTGTGTGTGTGTGTGTGTGTGTGTGTGTGTGTGTGTGTGTGTGTGTGTGTGTGTGTGTGTGTGTGTGTGTGTGTGTGTGTGTGTGTGTGTGTGTGTGTGTGTGTGTGTGTGTGTGTGTGTGTGTGTGTGTTGCCAGCAGTGACTTTGCAGTTTCACCATGAATTATTCTCAGTTCTTCACTCAAACATCTGCATCTGTAACACAATGACACACACAACACACCATGTTACACAATAAAAAGACAACACACATTTAAACACAATGTGTGTGTGTGTGTGTGTGTGTGTGTGTGTGTGTGTGTGTGTGTGTGTGTGTGTGTGTGTGTGTGTGTGTGTGTGTGTGTGTGTGTGTGTGTGTGTGTGTGTGTGTCTCACGGCCACACAGCAGTGGTGTAAAGTAACTAAGTTGTAAAGTAACTAAGTACATTCACTTAAGTTCTGTCCTTACGTTTTTTAAGTTCTGTCCTTCTGTTGTACAATTTGGAGGTATTCATACTTTACTTGAGTATTGTACTTTTACTCCACTACAATTATTTGACAACTTTAGTTACTAGTAGTTACTTTGTAGATTTTGATTATAATTACAAATCACTTTAGCCTATATACATTTAGGCCATTTGAAAATAGACGATCTACAAGCTCACAATGTGTGTGAGCTTGTAGCACATTTTATTCATTGAAAAAACTTGTGAAATGGGACATTCTGCAGAATACTTTCTACTTTTGTACTTTAAGTACATTTTGATGCCAATACCTTTGTACTTTTAATCAAGTACATTTTGAATTCCAAACTTCTATACTTGTAACAGAGTATTTCTACATTGCAGAATTGATACTTTTAGTACTTTTTCCACCACTGCCACACAGTCATAACTATAGGCTACATCAACTATTATTAATATCTGCTTGATCCTGACCCTGCTGTGTTTAAATAGTACACTACAGTGGTCTTTCAGAAATGTTCCATATAAGAAAAGTCTTTGCATGTCTGTCTCTCCCTCTGTCTCTTTTTCTCTCTCGCACGCACAGTGGCGATTTAAGAATCCCCGGGCCCTGGCACTTCTCCAAATCAAAGGCCCCCCCCACCACCACCCGCACCCGAACCGACCAAGAAGAGGGAGGAGTGCGCGTGCGCGGGTAGTAATAATAAACAATAATAGGCGTGTCCTTAGGCTCCCTGTTTGGGAGAAAGTGCGCTCTCCCACATTCATCGATTCGTATCGCCTCTCTCTGCATAGACATAGGCAACATAGGCAGCGCATTTGGCCAGAGAGAGAGAGAGAGGGGGGAGAGAGAAAGGGAGAGAGAGAGCATGCACCGTAATGAGAGCGGGAGTGTGCATAACGGCCTCACTGACTCACCATTAGACATCTTCATAGAAATAACAATGCATTTTTTTTTTACACAGGGCCTTCCAGGCGGCAGGCCCTGGCGCTTAACCACAGGTTAGTCCAATGGTTAGTCCGGGACTGCGCACGCACAAACGCATTCAACCTATACCCAGTGTGTGCAACACTCTCAGCGTGTGTCAGTCAGTTTCCACTGCGGTTCTCTGGGTATTTCACTTTTTGACAGGCAGGCCACAATCTGTATTCATAGGAAATACAGTAGGTCTCATCATTTCGACGGGAGGGTTAGCGTCTCACTCCACGGAGGTTAAGGTTAAGGTGAGGGTTAGAGTCGGGTGTCGAAAAGATGAACGTCGAAACAGCGACACACTCCCGTTGTGTGTGTACATTGTGTGTACATTTTGTATATAGATACAGTAACTGACCTGGGTGTTTCTTCACCATGGAGTAGAGGTCTTCATCTGCAGGAGGCCGGTCTGAGATAAACAGATAAAAACAACAACTAAACAGTATGATGATTATAGTTTAATATTCAGTTTGATTGTTTATGTGAGTGTGGAGTATGTACTCCTATTCTTGTCTCTCTGTTTGCAGTCACAGTAGTAGTAGTAGTAGTAGTAGTAGTAGTAGTAGTAGTAGTAGTAGTAGTAGTGATGATGATGATGATGATAACTAGAAGGGATTGTGCTACCCTCCTGTACCCCCAGACAGATACAGGTCCAGTGGGCAGCTAAACATTGAGGCCAGCTCAATGTTAAGGCATTTGTTTCCAAAGTGTGAAAACAATTAAGTATAAAAAGATGGTATTTAAGAGAAAAGGATTAGTATTTAAAGATGGCGGACACCACTATACTGAAACATAATAAAACACATACTATATATTTGACTAATCAAGGTAGAAAATGGACTGAAATGTCCTTTTTTATGTTTTCATATATGGGGAATACCAGTGCCTAATACATTCCCCATAAATCTAGCCAACTGAATCAGAATATTTAATTTTATTCCCCATATACGAAAACATAAAAAAGGACATTTCAGTACATTTTCGACCTTGTTTAGTCAAACACGTGTTTTATTATGTTTCAGTATACAGTAGTGTCACTAATTCACTCCATGGCCCCTATCATTAATTCACTCAACTGTCACTAATTCACTCCACTGTCACTAATTCACTCAACTGTCACTAATTCACTCCACTGTCACTAATTCTATATGTACGATAAGATAATAATAATACTTGTCTTCTTCTTGCGTTTCCCAGGTTTCTTCACAGTAGAATAGGTTCCATCTCCACTCTGACTGGGACCTGGCTCTGTTACACAACACATGTTTATCACTGATTAATGATCAAACTGTTCTTATACAAATAGAAGTCCTGGGCTACAGTGCCAGTCTAACTGACAAACTTAGAAAAAATACGTGTTTCAACCACACACACGCACCTGGCCCGGCAGCACGAGGGTCCGTGAGGGGGCGTCGCACCCTCACACGGACCACCTTGCACCCTTTTTATATACATATACAGTATATATATATATATATATATATATATATATATATATATATATATATATATCACCATGTGTTGAGAGCTCCCTACAATTGTCTGGGCCAAGAGAGGGAGCCAAATCACACCACAGAGGAACTCTGAAGATGGGTGTGCCTCCACACACCTGTTCCCACTCCCCAATCATCACCAGAGACTTCAAGAGTCTGGCCGGCACACAGCTCAGCGCCAGATCTTCCCATAGTATAACCTGGCAAGTACTAGTTGTAGCCTACACTGTTGCTGCTCGTACCTTGTAGACTAGCTTCTGTATTTTCTGCCTTCATTCCTGATTTGCTGTCTTTTGCCTCATTCCAGATTCCTGTTCTCTGCAGTGCCATTCCTGGCCTGCCTCACCTTCTGACCACATGCTTGGACTCTGACAACTCTCTTGGACTCCCCCTTAACGCTAAGTATAGTATTATATTTTATATTATCCACATATATACAAAATACATTTGTGGCACTTGTAGTATGCATATTTATGTGGATACATACAGGGACGTGCTGGCCATTGGGAAAAGCGGGACAACTCCCGAACGGCCGGTTCATTCCTGGCCAGTCCAGGCCGGCCATTAGGAAAAAAAAAAAATGTCGGCCTTCGTTCCATTTTGGGGGCTGGGCGGCCAACAAAGTAAATCGTCACTGTCGGGCAGAAACCTTGTATCTCCAAGTTTCAAATGTGTAAATTTTTTCGCAAGGCAAAGCCCTGCTTCATCATACAAGGCCGTCGCACAAAAGTAGTGAAAACAGCCGATCTACAAGCACACAACGCCTCGCATTGCGAGGCGTTGTGGCGTTGTGTGCTTGTAGATTGGCTGTTTTCACTAGTTTAAATCATTTTTTAAATGATAAATACAAAACAAACGTTTTTGGACGTACAAGGTTTCCACCCGACGACGACGAAATATAACTCATGTAATTGGCCCACTGGCTTGTCACTTGTCATGATCTGAAACGGCAAATCTTTGAGTAGCAGCAGCGCTATAGAGAGAGATCTCTCTCCATAGCCCGCAACAAGGGCCTCTCCAACTCTTTTTCCCGGGCTGAATCAGGGGCCCAGCACGTCCCTGGATACATATATATAAGGCTATACAGTTTTGTTTCTTGTTTTGGATATTATTTGGAATTAAAACGCCTTGCTAGGCATTAATCCTTTTCCTGTCTCCTGAGTGGTAACATACACACAGCAGCTAGACTGACTGATGTTATGAACAGGAACCATCAGGCCGATTTCTGCAAAACACATTTTTGGACACTGCTCCTACAGATTTTGGCCTAAAATCACGCAAAGCGGTACACAGTATCTCTAATAGGTGAGTCATTATAAGGTTTAACCCCAAAAAAATTGATACAAAAGGTTTTTCAATGGATTCTGATAGTATTGGGTGTGCTAAATAACATACTCAAAATCTACCAAAATCTACCTCCCCGAAAGCCGCCATTTTCAAGATGGCGTCCGAGTTGACTATGGGGAGCTTAAAATGGCTATATCTCGAATAGAAAAGATTTTGCTAATATTTTGTCAACTGATTCTGGTACCTCTGGACATTCTTTAGAGCATACTAAAAATAGAGGAAACGGTGGCTGCAGGAGCTTTAAATGCCTATAAACTGGGATTTAATATGTAAAAAATCATAACAATTATGCACTTGGTGACACGTTTTTGACTTTTGGCATGGTGTTGGGTACGGACATAAGGTTTTCAAAAACCATCGGCAACAATTTGGGCTAGCCCCCTAGTGGTCTGTTTGAAATTAATCTATTATTAAATAGGTCTATACATGGTTGAAACCCCAAATAATTGATGGAAGAGATTTTTCAATTGATTCTGTTACTATTAGGTATGCTAAATAACATCCTAAAAGCTTAAGACAAACAAACCACTGAAAATGCATAATCTTCACGATGGCGTCCATGGGAGCTTAAAATGCATATAAATTGGGAGGGAATATGTGCCATCTTGAAAAGTATGCATTTCCAGTAGTTTTTTCCCCCTCAGCTTTTAGTATGTGATTTAGCATACCCACTAGTAAGAGAATCCATTGAAAATTCTCTTCCATCAATTATTTGGGGTTTCAACCATATACTGACCTATTTAATATTGGATTCATTGCAAACAGACGACTAGGGGGTGAGCCCAACTTGTTTGCTATCTTTTTTGAAGGCCTTATGCCCATACCTAACACCATGCCAACAATCTAAAACTAGTCACCAAGTGCATAATTGTTATGATTTTTTACATATAAATCCCAGGTTATAAGCATTATAAGCTACCAGCAACCATCATGGACGCGCCATCTTGAAAATGAAGCCTTTCTGGAAGGTGTATTTTCGTAAATCTTTAGTATGTTCTCAAGCATGTCCTGAGGTACCAGAATCAGTTGAAAAAGCATTTGAAACATTTTTTCCATTCGAGATATAGCCATTTTAAGCTCCCCGCAACCATCTGGGACGCCATCTTGAAAATGGCGGCTTTCGGGGAGGTAGATTTTGGTAGATTTTGAGTATGTTATTTAGCATGCCCAATGCTACCAGAATCCATTGAAAAACCTTTTGTATCAATTTTTTTGGGGTTAGGCCATATTTTCTCTTAGAATGACTCACCTATAAAGGCATGTCATCAACATGGATCTGTCCCATTTCCCATATTCCCTCCTGACTGGCTAGGACTGCCTTCTAAAGTTTGTGTATGCGACGTTACGGTCGTTACTACAGTGACATAATGTAAACACACTGACAGATAAACAACAACAATATAAGGGGTACATACACAGCTGTACATGTGTATTGAGTATGTACTCCTCTTTTTGTGTCTCTCTGTCTGCTGTCACAGTGTCAATAATAACTAGAAGCTCAGCCGCCCGAACCGGCCTACTCGGGAACGATGTAAATAGGGAATGAAAGCCTCACCCTTTAAAGGGATATAACACTTTCAAAACTTTTTTTTCGTCTAATCAGGCTTGTATGAACACCCTGAACAGTTTTTAATTTGCTTCATTCAGTATTTAGATATTTGATGTAAATGTTACCACCTCCAACACGCCCAGGCCCTCTCCACATACACACCCATTGTAACTTCAAACTCCATTTTAACCATGATAGATTCATTAAAAACACCCATTATTTTTTCTGGTGACTCATAATACCCTCCTGATACGTGAGCAGACCGTGTTTTTTCAATAACCTTTTTCTTTTATTTTTAATAATTCTTTGGGAAAATGGAAAACATTAAATACAATAATATTTTATTGAAAATAAATGAAAAAGTTATTGAAAAAACACGGTCTGCTCACGTATTAGGAGGGTATTATGAGTCACCAGAAAAAATAATGGGTGTTTTTAATGAATCTATCATGGTTAAAATGGAGTTTGAAGTTACAATGGGTGTGTATGTGGAGAGGGCCTGGGCGTGTTGGAGGTGGTAACATTTACATCAAATATCTAAATACTGAATGAAGCAAATTAAAAACTGTTCAGGGTGTTCATACAAGCCTGATTAGACGAAAAAAAAGTTTTGAAAGTGTTATATCCCTTTAATGCCCATTATACCTGTTGTCATAGGACCCGTTTTGACCATCTGTTTGCCTGTGTGCATGTATGCCCATATATGGATATAGCTTGTGGAGGCTTTGGTGGGATTGAGCCTGGTTTGTGATTTTCGGTGTCATATATAAGGTCAATCTTCCCGGAGTAGAAACCCTTGCTCTCCTCTTTCCATACAACGGCACCGCGAAGTGAGCATTTGGGACATAGAAACAGTGAGGTGTTGCTCAGTGTGTGTCTTTCAACATGTAGGTCCTCTTGAAATAAGTCAGTATCTTGATACCGTGCATACAGTATGTACTGTAAGGGGGAAGTAGCTGCAGGGGAAGTAGCTAAGAATGTAGGCAAAGGTCTGAGCTATCCGTGAGCGAAGGTTAGAGTCTGTGTCACAGTCACTGACTTTGCCTGTCTTGTCTAGGTCTTTTATTTCTATGTTCTTGTTCTAGTTTTCATGGTTCTATGTTGTCTTCCCCTGCTGTATCTCATGTGTAATCAATCCTCATCTGTATATTATTAGTATTGTTCCTGTCAATCCTTGTCCAGTCATAGAAACTGAGGCCCTTTTTGAAACCATTCACACATAAAAAACACATTTGGAAGGATATATATACAGTATATGCCCCCCCCCCCCTTCTTCAAAGAGTAAATAAGTAATTTGTTTCTTGTCCTTAACGAGTGTCAATTCATGGCTTCGAAATCGCCTGCAAAGGGAGACTAGACGACTGGCAGTTGAGGCTGCAGCAGAGGACAGAAACATTGTACCCATTGTAACCACAATGCTAAACCTACGTAGCTGAACAGGAAGCTGAGTGGCCTCAGAGCCTGTTCTCAGAAAACACATGAACATCTGTGGTTAACATGAGTTAAAATAGACTCGGCATGTTGCTGTTGTATGCTCTGGGTGGGGGGGGGTGGGGGAGGGAGTGCATGCCCCCCTTCAATGCTGGATTAGCACCCTTAAAGTGACGCCAAGAGAATAGGTTATGTTTTCAACATGTGACCAGGGCCGTGCTTACCATACAGGCAAAATAGGCAGCCGCCTGGGGCCCCCTCACAGCCTGGGGGCCTCATGAGATTATTATTATTATTTTATTTTTTTACCAACATGGCCATCAGGGGGCCCCAGTTGAGCTCTCAACTGTGAGACAGAGAACAGTTGAAGTGAGGGTGAGGGTTAACATTAGCTCATTAGAATCTGAAAAGAGCGTGGCTCTCAAAGGTGTGACCAGAGAACAATGGTCCTGATTACCCAAGCGGTTCTTTTGTGTCTGTTCTGTGATGTCACGTACATTACTTTAACTTTAAGAAGGATCGATGCAGGGAATGGATACATTATTTCTAAAGTGTGTGTATATATTTATATTTAAAAAAAGTTTTGAGGCCCCCCATATTTATATATACATATAATATGTGTATCAATTCCATTTCATTTTGGGGGCCCCAGATAGTTTGAAGTGGGGCCCGGGATGAGATCAATATAAAAGAAGGGTAAAAATGGCCTTAACATGAAATGTGATGTTTAACTTGAAATACTTTCACAGGGTTTACTGGGGCTTCTTAAAGATGGCGCATAGTTTGCGCATAGTTTGTATACTGTTTATTTATATTTAACATTTTGAGGGGCCCAAATATATCCATTTGGGGCCTCTCAATCTCTCAAACATGAGTTATCGTCAAATATAAATAAACAGTAAAAAGGCCCTTAACATAGTCATGTAATGTATGTGTTTAACTTCGAATGGATATGTATAGCCTTAACCCACTGACTGTCCTGTGAGACAAACTTTGTCTTTGAAAACCACTGCAAAACATGCACTTAAAAGTTATTCTTATTATAATTAAGTTTTTTTTAAACACTATAAGTAATAACACTGATTATCTGAAAAGAGCTTTAATGTCACAAGTTACTTTAGTCTCCTTAAAAATATAAACAAAATTTATACTGTATATATTTATATTTACGTTACGTTACGTTTTGAGGGCCCCCAAATTCATTTGGTGCCCCACCAGCTCTCAAACTCAAGCTCTCAATACCCTCATATATAAATAGTAAAAGGGCCCTTAACAAAAGGCTGTTAACATGGTCATGTAATGTAATGTTTAACTCAGTATTCTTATTCTTATTACTTTACCTGTCCTGTGTAAGTTGCTTCTGGTGAGAGAAGTTGAAGCTCATCCTTTATCTTCTATATGTCAAACATTGTGGCCATCCATAGCTGAGTGGTTAGTGAGCCTGCCAAGGGAACCAGTTCCCTGGTTGTCACAGGTACGATTCCAGGCCAGGTTAGCAATGTGTTGCAGTGTCCCTGAGTAAAACACCCAACCCCTGTTTTCTCCCTCCTCCTCTTATTATTTTCTCTGGAATTCTTTTGAAAAAGTGCTAGAGTTTATAGGCTATTAAACTTGTGTTATTAATATATATATATATATATATATATATATATATATATATTCAAATAATTAAAAGCTAAAATATAGGAAACAAAACATAAGGGAGTATTTATTCGCGACCCCTAGAAATTGGTCTGCGACCCGCATATGGCTCCCGACCCAGGGGCCTCAAACTGGGGTTTGCCTGGGGCCTCCAAATCACTAAGCACGGCCCTGCATGTGACTTTATATTATGTTTGTCTCTTTATATTTGTACCAACACAATATGCTCTGAGCAGCCTGGCGGCTCGTCGCTGGTTCGAGTCTTGTTCCCTTTGTGGCACGTCTCTCCCCATCTCTCTCTCCCTGTTTCCTGTCCATCTCTACGGTATGCTATCAATTAAAGGCAGAAAAGACCCCAACAATCTTGAAATAAATGATACAGTTTATGTTGGGATGGCAGCGTAATTCCAGGAGGCACAGATAGTTTCAGACTTTAGGGTGTCACCTCACTGCACCCATGGGTGTCTCCTCTACACAGTTAAAATCTATCTACACAGTAACTGACCTGAGTTCTTCACCATGGAGTAGACGGCTTGATCTGCAGGAGTCTGATCTGAGATAAACAGGACAAACAACAAGTGTTAATACAGTGACATCATGTAAACACACATACTGTAGGCCTACACACTCCCTACAGTGTGCTGACCAGTCCATTTGGAGTGTTAAAGGGATAGTTCACCCCCAATGAATTCATGGATACGTTTTTAGTTTTTGTCACATTCCTAAGACAATAATTTGAGGAGACTCTTTGTGTCTCAGTAGATAACAAAGCAGGCTCTTTGTGTCTCCATAGGGAACCATTGCTGGTCATCAGTTATTGGCTTAGGAATGTGACAAAAAATAAAAACATATCCACAAATTCTAGTCTCCATGGGGTGAGTAATCCATAGAAAATAAGTAATTTATTGGGTGAACTATTCCTTTAACACTGTTGTCCCAGATGTGTGTAATCTAGTATTTTTGGTGTGATTATTCTCATAGCAGACCCTGAACTGCATTATGTCATGTTTGGTGTTTGGTGAGGATTGGAGCAACAGCGATCCTGTGGCCCCCACAGGCCCTGATGTGGCCCCTGGCCCTGATGTGGCCCCTGGGGGGACCATTCTGATGCTAGACCAATGAACAGTGTTGGTGCCATGTTGGTGTGAATTAGAGTGAAGGGGTGGACTGGGCATCTGATATACCGGCCTTATGCCTGCTGGGCCCACTATAGTAGTGGGCCAGTAGTCTAGTGGGCCAATTGGCCCCTAAAAAATAAATTACCCCTGTTTTAGGATAGTTACAGTGATTTGGGGTCTGGGCGGCCACTAAATGGAGAGGGCCAATCGTTCAGTAGCACCGGCCCACAGAGCAGAGAGACCTCACACGATTGGCCCAATGACTTGTCTATCATCTGAATACTGGCCTATAGTAGCCCAATCATGAGGCAAACATCACTGAGGCTGCAGTTGTTGTACAACAATAATAATGTGTCTGTATTGTGTATGTGTCAGTGTGCTGTATAATATAGAGTAATAATGGGTGCGTTTGAAAATGTGCACTCAGCACACTTGTATGCCATCTTGTCGTTTTGGTGCGTTGTCGTTCTAAAATCCAGTGTGCTGCCCACCCGGTGTGCTCAGTGCACGCACTGACCGACTGAAGTTGGGGTTTGACAGTATGGTGT
>NC_137824.1:8604690-8709690 GCF_963921795.1 Nannobrachium achirus | reverse complement strand
CTTTGGACAGGCAGCGCAGTGTGGCGTTAGCTCCCTCTGGCACAGGACGTACAGGACTCTCTAGGATCACATCTAGAAGCAACAGCAGTGACTTGTGAACATGTGATGTTTGCTTGCTCTTCAAGCTGTTATTCAGATAACAACTGTAGTCTTCATTATCCAATCAAATCTATCTACCATCTGAAAGATATATAATAAGGTACATATTGATAATTCATAGTGCTGATATACAGAAAGACCTCCAGTGTGATTAGGGTTGGGTATCGTCGGTGATACTTTTAATGGTATCGATTCACTGACGTCGATACTATCGAGTATCGGTTCACGTAAAAACAAACGATACCTTGTTTCGATACTTTTGAATGCACCCCTTGCCGGTCGCATCTGTAACAGTTGGGCTACTGAAAGTTTAATGACTGCTTTAGTAGGCTACACTCGTTACTGTGAAAATAGCCGAGAATAGCCTATAATGTTTATTATTATGATAATTATCCAACGTCTATAAAATAGCCCATAGAAAAAGGCAAATAATAATTATAATAATAATAATAAATAAAAAGTATCAAAAATGGTATCGAAAAAGGTAACGTATAGATTCCCAGGTATCGAAAAAGGTATCGTATCGATTAAAAGGTGAAAGATACCCATTCCTACAGTTCTCCTGTCAGTTCTTTTTTCAGTTTTTCATTTTTCATTAGTAAAATTACATCTCTAGTGTTTTTACTGCACTGTTGGATTTATGCACCAAATACAACATTTTATCACTTAAATGTGTAATTAGGCCTATATTAATTGTACCAGAGATGTGAATGTGGATGGACCGGCTGATGTTTCCCGTGGAATTAGACTGACACCAGTAATCTGCACTGTCTCCACTATACATGGTGACGGAACAGGAAACTCCTGCACAATCACAATGAAAAGAAGAGGGTTTTCAGTTAAACATTATTTCATATCACATCAAATCAAATTACAAAAGGGTCTCCACCAGGTCAGGTAGGTTATTCTTGGTCAGCTATGTTCGGAATTTAGACATATTGTGTACCTATTTGTGTGATATTTGGACAAAATGTGTACAATAATGTGTTCAAAATTGGCCCCCAGTCTCTTCTATATAATCTACCTTCAGTGGACCCCCAGTCACTGCATATAATCTACCTTCAGTGGACCCCCAGTCACTGCTATATAATCTACCTTCAGTGGACCCCCAGTCTCTGCCACAGGCAGTCGTATTGCTGTTCCTCCACACGGTCCATCCCACAGCCTGCTGGTCTTCCTCACAGCTCATTGTGATGGGGTCATTTGGAAAGAAGTGAGATCTCTCTGTATCTGTTCCATTGTGTCTGATTTTCAGAGACACTGGAAAGAAAGAAAGAAAGAAAGAAAGAAAGAAAGAAAGAAAGAAAGAAAGAAAGAAAGAAAGAAAGAAAGAAAGAAAGAAAGAAAGAAAGAAAGAAAGAAAGAAAGAAAGAAAGAAAGAAAGATGTTGAGGATGTACACTCATAATCTTTTTCATGTTTTTATGTGTTATGATAAATGAACTTTATCTAGTGGCTGTGGCTGTTTGCATACAAAGGGATGTACATAGCACACCACGATAGAATAGTGGAACTCATAGCAAATCATGGATCCATGTTTTAGTAGTACTTTGTCTTTCAGGCCGCTACCCCCGAATTAATAATATTTTACCTGGGGGGACGAGCACCCTGACGAGCACTAAGAGTTGAGGCATTACATTTTGGATAACACGGTTCTGTTGTGAAAATAATAGAACTACATGATCTACATGCTCACGCGTTGCGAGGCGTTGAGCATGAAGATCGGCTACTTTCACAATTTCTGCCTCTAATATTTTGACAATTTGGCCAATGTCAACTTTATGTTGGTTTGTTTACTGTTGAGTGAGGAAAACAATTTTGGACATTAAGTTAATCATCTTGGGACCCGACCCACAGGTTGAGAACCACTGCTTTAAACTCTCTCTCATGTCAGTAGAATGTTCCAGATAATACTTCACTGATAGTGATAGAATGTTCTGTGCAAGCGTTGTGCATCTAAAGGCCCTCTCAATCCTCTCTGGTTGCAGGCCTTGTGCCGATGATGCTTGTTTCAAAACCTTAACAAAAACTAAAATACAAAATATAAAAATGAGATGTAGGAGCGATGGTCCAAATGTGTCTTTTTGACAGATACCTTCATGTGTCTCTCGTACAGCTGTATAAGGACTTACAGTAAGTGTCTGTTCTAGTCTAAACTATAGTCTCACTCTACCCATAATGCAATGCAATGACGTCGTCTCACCTTCTGGTTGAACAGGTCCACAACAGAGGAGGAGATACACCACTGTAGAGAGACACACACACACACACACACACACACACACACACACACACACACACACACACACACACACACACACACACACACACACACACACACACACACACACACACACACACACACACACACACAAACACACACAGACAGACAGACAGACAGACAGACAGACAGACAGACAGACAGACAGACAGACAGGTTATTTAATGTGTCCAGGCCAGGCGGATGGTGGCCTCACGTTGCCAGACTGATACCCTCTGTTGCAAATTCTGCCCCATCATTTTAAGTTTTTTATAAAGTTGTATGAAAATCAGGGCCGTGCTTACCATACAGGCAAAATAGGCAGCCGCCTGGGGCCCCCTCACAGCCTGGGGGCCTCATGAGATTATTATTATTATTTTATTTTTTAACCAACATGGCCATCAGGGGGCCCCAGTTGAGCTCTCAACTGTGAGACAGAGAACAGTTGAAGTGAGGGTGAGGGTTAACATTAGCTCATTAGAATCTAAAAAGAGCGTGGCTCTCAAAGGTGTGACCAGAGAACAATGGTCCTGATTACCCAAGCGGTTCTTTTGTGTCTGTTCTGTGATGTCACGTACATTACTTTAACTTTAAGAAGGATCGATGCGGGGAATGGATACATTATTTCTAAAGTGTGTGTATATATTTATATTTAGGGCCCCCATATTTATATATACATATAATATATGTGTATCAATTCCATTTCATTTTGGGGGCCCCAGATAGTTTGAAGTGGGGCCCGGGATGAGATCAATATAAAAGAAGGGTAAAAAGGGCCTTAACATGAAATGTGATGTTTAACTTGAAATACTTTCACAGGGTTTACTGGGGCTTCTTAAAGATGGCATGCATAGTTTGTATACTGTTTATTTATATTTAACATTCAGTGTCCCTGAGTAAAACACCCAACCCCTGTTTTCTCCCTCCTCCTCTTATTATTTTCTCTGGAATTCTTTTGAAAAAGTGCTAGAGTTTATAGGCTATTAAACTTGTGTTATAAAAAAAAAATATATATATATATTTTTTTTTTCAAATAATTAAAAGCTAAAATATAGGAAACAAAACATAAGGGAGTATTTATTTGCGACCCCTAGAAATTGGTCTGCGACCCGCATATGGCTCCCGACCCAGGGGCCTCAAACTGGGGTTTGCCTGGGGCCTCCAAATTGCTAAGCACGGCCCTGATGAAAATATCAAAAAATTACTATTAATAAATACTGTCTGATTATCTTAGTAGAGATGACACTAGCAGTGTTGAAACTCTTTCTTTGATGTTTTTATTCCCTATAGGCTAATATAATTATCTGATCCAGTTTAGAGCAAGCTGCATGGCGTGTGGTGTCCTGTGCAGTAAAGTAAAACGGGGGGAAAAGTTATTTATTTATTTATTTGTCTGTCTGTCTGTCTAAAAACACGGTCAGCCAGTTTTGGCCTTTGAGATAAATGTATAATCGAAAGCTGGATTAAGAAAGTCTGGTGGTTGGGTTTGTAAAATATACTTTATACGTGTGTGAGGGTGTGTTTGCGTGCATGTGCGTGTATAAAATGTATGTCCTGAACTTGTAATAGTCGCAACACATTGTATTTCAAGTAGATTAAACACTAGTAGATTTGGCAACATATTTGGCTAAAGTTTACAGATGTGTGTACTGTGTACAGAAACACTTGCATTGCTTTTATTAATATTGTTGTAGCATACCCCGTACGAGATATGTAGCGTACCCCGTTTTCTGCAGGTAACAAAGCTACTCCACCAAAACCATCTGGTGTGGAGGGATGAGTGGTGACTGCATGAGTCAGGTTAGCTCGGGGCTCTAAAACACTACAACGTCAGTGTTTTTGTACACACATTTGTCATAACAGAGATACACAGAGACCCCTCCAGCGTCAATTTACCTGTGTGTGCGTGTGCGTGTGCGTGAGAGAGGAATCAAGTGTAGTCCTCTTCACGTTGGTCACAACGGCCTCGCGTGTCTTGATAAAAAAGGTATTTCTTATGTATTTAGTTTTTATGTTTTTTGTTCTCAACGCCCAAGCGACCCCACTCTGTATGCATGTTAACTTGTGACACAGAGAGCAGATTATACTGAGGTTATCATCTCAGGTTCATTCATGTTAAATCTGAATTCATGTTCAGCCTGGTCTTCCAATTTGCAAAAACAGCAACTTATCTGTCATTAAAACACATGCAAATGAAAATGAGTGCAAAGCAGAGTAAAATAGGATATCATTAAAAGTACTTACATGCTATCATACAGGATGGTGTAAATGTCATGATGCCAAACTGAATGTCTGACACTGACTGAGAGCAGAGCTGTGTGGTTTCATATAGAGACCCTCTGATGCTAGATGGAACAACAGTCCATTTCCTTTGTGGTAAGATGCACACACCATGCACACGCATGCTCAGCTCAAAAGACTTATGCAACATCAAGTGTTTTTTTTTTTTTTTTTTATATAATATATATATATAAAGATGCCTATGATTAAACATCTTTATAATGTGGTAAAATCCTCTACAGGTCACATACTTGTTGGTCTAATAGAGAGAGATGGGTGGTCAGTGTGTTTTCTGTGTATATTTAAAATTCACAACTTGGCCTGTGGGGTCATTGGGGAAACACAATTTATACTTCTGATATGATTATAATAGAACTCATGCAGAATACTGGATAAACAAGTGAAACTGGAAGTGATGAAACGTGAAAAGTGAAAGAGACGGAGACCCCTGTTAATGAACACTTTATAGCATTGATTACTATCACAATAACACTGTTACTGAACAAACACTATAGCAATGATTACTGTCACATAGAGCTATTTAACACTGTTATTGAACAAACACCCTATAGCAATGATTACTGTCACAATATAGAGCTATTTAACACTGTTACTGAACAAACACTCTATAGCAATGATTACTGTCACAATATAGAGCTATTTAACACTGTTATTGAACAAACACTCTATAGCAATGATTACTGTCACAATATAGAGCTATTTAACACTGTTACTGAACAAACACTCTATAGCAATGATTACTCATAATATAGATTACTGTCATAATATAGAGCTATTTAACACTGTTATTGAACAAACACTCTATAGCAATGATTTTCCCATTTCACGTATTCAAGGAGTGACTATTTAAAGTCAGACTGAAACGTCTTTTTTGGTCATTATTTTATTTTGAAGTATCAGTCTGAAACGGAACCATTGATTTTCTGAACCAATCAGAAGGGACCAGCCCTTCAGGCGATGGGACGGTAAAATCTGACTCACGTGCAACCTAATGTTTTTGTTTGTACCCACATTTGCCCATATAAATATATTATACTGACCGACCAACTTAACTCTCTGTGCGTATCATCCACCGCCTGAGAGAGTTGAAGTCACTCTAATATGCTAATATGATAGATAATGTCTAATATTATACGGCTAAAAAAACATATAAATGATAAAGAAAAGAAAATAACTAACTGTCCTCCACATCTCTTTGTGGGCCTATCAACTCTTTTAATATTGTATAGAGTTTTAAATCATTTGTCTTGATAACTGGGGGAGTTAATATGTTTTTATGTTGTGGATTGTCTTATAATTTCATGTTATATGAAAAACACAGACTTTAAAGAGGACCTTGTGATTTTATAAATAAGGCTACAGAGAACCCTCCAGTTACTGTGGCTTGACTTTTGGAGGCCTCTAATCTGGGTTCCCAGAAGTTTTTCACTTTTTGGCCACTAGGGGCGCGGGGAGAGGCCTCAGGTAGCCTGTATGATTCAATATGACTCAACTCTGACACCTAGTGGTAGAATACAGACGTCAGTTAAGGATGATGAACTACATTCACTTTGTTGCTCACTAGAGCACTTCAGACAACACTGAGATTATCAAAGGTACAGTATAATCTCTTAAAGGTGGTGTAGCCTACTGTAAGTGAACATGTTTTTCTTTAGTTTAGTTCTGATAGTAGGCTAATCATTGCTATATGACGAACAGGGGGTGAGAATGTGTTGGCTATATTGTTCACATGTTCAGGTCAGGATTTTGTCCAAAGACCACCCTCCCAGTAAGCTGTGGTGTTCCTCAAGGTAGCATACTGGGACCTCTGTTGTTCCTAATATACGTGAACGACATGGCATCTGCTTGCGACTGCAACCTGTTCCTGTTCACGGATGACTCGGCTCTCCTAGTCTCGGGCAAGGACCACTTGCAGGTTGAAAAGATACTTAACTCTGAACTAAGTAAGATCTGCACATGGCTTAACGACAACACATTATCAATTCACCTGGGAAAAACTGAGTCCATCCTCTTTGGATCAAATCATAACTTCAAAAAGTCGATAACTTCACAATCAAAGTGGGTGACAAGGTCATAACACGAAAAAACGAAATCTCTTACTTAGGATGTATCCTTGAAGCTAATCTTTCCAGCGAAAAGATGACTTCTAAAGTAATAAATAAAATCAACCAACGAACTTGTTTCCTACAGAGGATCGCCCCAATGGTCAATTTCAACACACTGAAGACCATAGCTGGTGCAATAATCTAGCCCCTCTTTGACTACGGAGTTCACGTATGGTATCGTGACGCCCCACAAGCCCTTAAAACTAAACTCCAAACAGCCCAAAATAAACTAATTAGGGTCCTGCTTAACCTTCCCTATCAGACTCACCTCACCGCTACTCACCAGTTAAGAGTGAGTAGATGACAGAGTACAGCAACTTGCAATGGGCCTGGTGTACAAGATACACTACACCACTAAGATACCCAAGTACCTGTCAAAATACTTTATAAACGTTAAGGATGTCCATAATTACAACACCAGAGGCAGCGGCACAGATCACTTTCAACCCAGAGTCAAAACCAACAAAGGGTCAAACTGCTATGTTGTTTATATTGACATGTTATTAACCTAAATAAACTATAATAGTTCATTTATTAACCTAAATAATTAATGAAACTTGTTGATGACTATAATAGTTAAGTTATTAACCTAAATAATTAATGAAACTTTTGATCACTATAATAGTTCATTTATTAACCTAAATAAAAAATGGGTTGTAATACACTATCGTTTACATTCCCAGTGGGAATTAAAACATAACATTAATAGGAGTCAATTAATGCAATGATTAAAATTCACTCAATGTAATTTATCAATAAATCATAAAATGAGCAAATCAATAGGAATCGTGTGTCACACAGTACTCAAATGCTTGTCAAATTCGTATTATCAATACAATAAAAACCAAATGTTTCATCCATCTAAGCAAAGACATTCATTACCAAAGTAAAATATTCAATGTAATTTTGTATAGTAAAGGAGCAATCAGTAAGATATACTGTATGTAAGTATAATGCAAAAAATGTATGTGTTAAATGAGCAAATAATAGCATTAATAAAGCTATGTATTATGCATGCATACATAAATGTAGCTGTAAAGTTAAAGAGAATAGAGCCTCAGTGAGAGGTTGTATTCAGGAGAACGACCTTTGAACTAAATCCACTTTTTCTGATAAATCAATAAAAACACATCTTCCACCTTCACCATTTACACCAAACATTGGTTTTAAACCACACTGTCATGATCTTACCTGCCTCTATTACTTTAATTGTTACCTGATCCCTGCTAAATAAACAATATATGAAATGAAAGGGAAGTACATTAAGTGTTATTATAATACAAAGTACAACAAAATGATCAAATCCAATAAAAGATAAAATATAAAGCGAGATAAAAACATTTTCAATTAGTAAAGAAACAAGCAATAACAAAAACTGTTAAAAAGTTCATATTGAATAAAACAAGCAGTTAACAGCTAACACTACACTGTCTGTTAATGTTAACAGCAAACAACCAGTAAGACTCCCTAATCGGGAGAAAATAGGGCACAAATAGGGCAAAAATGTGTTTTTCCAAAATCTTCCTGATCCATGTTGATGACATGAGTGTAGACATACTGTGTAGTGATTTTCGTGATTTTAGGGCAAAATCTGTAGGAGCAGTGTCCAAAAATGTGTTTTTAAAAATCGGCCTGAAGGTGGCGCAATATGGGACAGATCCAAGTTGATGAAATGAGTGTAGACATACTGTGTACCGATTTGTGTGATTTTAGGGCAAAAATTGTAGGAGCAGTGTCCAAAAATGTGTTTTGCAAGAATCGGCCTCATGGTGGCGCTAGAAGAGGGCCATGTGAGAAATGAGGGGTGGGGTCTCCGCGTTGCCTTGGCGGACGAATAGGTACTGGCCCCGGCTCTCCCGGACGCTCCTAGCCCGAGTTACGGCATTTTATGTGAGCTGCAGTGGAGGGGGTTCTCCACTGGGGGCGTCACCACTTTTGCATCCGTTCTGGAGCACCAGGAGTGGGTGGTCCCCGGGAATTCCCCGTGAGCAGCCCCGTTGGGGTGGTCATTTGGTCATTTTTGCACATTTGGTATTTTTTTACACCTGGGGGTCCCCCAGGGACCTGGGGATCCCTGGAGCTCGGGGGGTCCTTGGAGGTTGTAGTTTGGCAGGTAAGGAGTGTGTGTGCAAAATTTGGCATGGATGGGGGCAACGGTTGTGGAGATATGAGCAGGGCAAAAGTGTGACGTGTGACGTGTGACGTGTGACTGACTGACTGACTGACGGACGGACGGACGGACGGACGGACTGACGGACGGACGGACAGCCGGTGGAGGTTTTGGTAGTAAATGCGACCTACGGTCGCAACAAAACAAATGCTCATGTAACGGAGGTGATCCTAACCTCCCCAACCGGCTTCGAACCCGGGTTTCCCACATGAAAGTCCAATATCTTAACCATTACTCTAAAGGGATGTCTTTATGGAATGAGGGCAGATACTAGACTTTTGAGGCTTCAGGTTGGGGCTGCGACTCTCTCTGCCACACTCACCAATCTCCGACAGGACGATTTTCCCTTTCAAAATCAATTAAAATTCCCCACCAGATTCCCCTTTCATTCACATTCACCGTAACATAAAGACATGAAACAGCAGATTATTGATTCAAGTCCAGGTCAGTGTGAGGTGTGTCCAGAGCTCTGCGTAGGTTCTGCCAGAACAGTCCAGGGTGCTGTCCAGCCTGGGACCAGCTCAGGTAGGTGTGTCTCTTCACCAGCCTCCTCATGTGATAGTAGGGAGACAACTGGTGGGCTGGAATGTCCTCCAGAAACACCAGGATCAATACGTCCTTCTGTTCATCAAACAGACAGTAGCTGCACACAGGAGACCACAGGACAGTTATCACTCAGTCTAGTTGTATGGACAGTTTTATTTATAATGAACAAGAGCCACAGGACAGAGAGTTTACTATATGCAAACAGTATACACTATGTATAATAACACAGCCTCATTACTTCACTTCATAACACAAGCAATACTAGTCTAAAATGCAAATAAAGTGGTCTAAATGATCAATCCAATGAATCATTGGGCAACATCAGCATATACTGCCCCCACCTGGCCATCTGGATCTCTCTAGAGCACCATTCACTCTCCAGGTAATGATGGCTGATCACACAGATGGTCTTTCTGCTGCCATAGATGGCATCTGTAATGTTCTCTATGATGGGTTTACCTGGAAACAAAACACATAGACATTATTCACACCACATTCAAAACTATGTCACTTCAGAGAGAGAGAGAGAGATGCCCCCTCAGATGCCCGGGAACTCCGGGTACACAAACACAAGCAGAGCCACTAGACAGAAAACTCACTGGACTAAACCAAATTATAAAACAGAAAAATGAAAGCTACCTGAATGGAGAGAAGCAACCCAAAAGCAGAGCGAACTAGAATGCGATTTGGCCCTAAACAGAATAAACAGTGGCACTGGCAGAATACCTGAGCAAAGTGACCGACCCAAAACAAAGACAAATCTTGACTAGGTACAGACTCAGTGAACACAGTCTTGCGATCGAGAAAGGCCGTCATAGGCATAACTGGATTCCTAGAGAAAACAGACGTTGCACCTGCAATGTGCACAAAATTAAGTGGAAACTAAGCTACACTTCCTAATCCCAGAGAGAGAGAGAGAGAGAGAGAGAGAGAGAGAGAGAGAGAGAGAGAGAGAGAGAGAGAGAGAGAGAGAGAGAGAGAGAGAGAGAGAGAGAGAGAGAGAGAACACAGTCTTGCGATCGAGAAAGGCCGTCATAGGCATAACTGGATTCCTAGAGAAAACAGACGTTGCACCTGCAATGTGCACAAAATTAAGTGGAAACTAAGCTACACTTCCTAATCCCAGAGAGAGAGAGAGAGAGAGAGAGAGAGAGAGAGAGAGAGAGAGAGAGAGAGAGAGAGAGAGAGAGAGAGAGAGAGAGAGAGAGAGAGAGAGTATTTAATTTATTTTATATAAGACAGTATTATTATAACTAGAAGCTGTCTAGTCGGCGACCTGGCCAACTCGGGAACGATGTAAATAGGGAATGAATGCCCCGCCCTTTAATGCGAACCCCATTATACCTGTTGTCATAGGACCCGTTTTGACCATCTGTTTGCCTGTGTCCATTTATGCCCATATATGGAGATATCTGTTATCTGTCTGTTTGTCAGCGTCCATTTTATGTCCATATATGGAGATCACTGCAGATATAGTTCTGGGTCCATTTTATGCCCATATGCCCATATATGGAGATATCTGTCTATTTGCGTCCATTTCATGCCCATATATGGAGATCTCGGTATCTGTCTATCTGTGTCCCTTTATGCCCGTATATGGAGATCATTGTGATTCTGCGTAAATGTTATGCCCATATATGCCATTTGCGTCCATTTTATGCCCATTTATGGAGATCTCTGTATCCGTCTGTCTGTGTCCCTTTATGCTCGTATATGGAGATCTTTGTGATTCTGCGTCCATTTTATGCCCATATATGCTATATGGAGATATTCAGAGATTTTTTGTTGACTCATGTGGCGTACGTGATGTCAGAGCCTTTTATGAAGTGATGTCACAATGAGTCAGCGCTTGCGCCGATTTCCTCCTGAACAGCCTGATGTCAACAATCAGCTCCGCATATGGTGATTCCGAACGTTTCGCGCCGGTTCGGGAAAACCGCGCATCGGGTCGAGGCCCGGCACTGCACTCCGCGCCGCGGCGGGGAACGCGCGTGCCGAATCTGAAGCCGGTGGGACGAACGGTTCTCGAGATACGCGGATTACAGACAGACAGACAGACAGACAGACAGACAGACAGACACGCAGAGACTTCTCGCATTTATAGATAGATAATGCCACCATAGGTTAGACAACACAGACAGAGCGAGATCCCTACCTGAGACAAATTTCTATAAATATAGTATTACTTAAAGAGAGAGGTTTGTACCTGGTAGGAAGTCTCGGTGGTGCAGACAGAGTCTCCAGCCCTGCTCTCCCTCCAGCACTGGAAGCATTTCTCTGCAAACCCAGAGCTCATCGTGTACGTTGTAGGAGATGAAGGCATCGTAGCGCTCAGGAGACCCCCTCTTTCTTTCCATGGCATCATAAAGGAAGGCCAGGAAGAGGTAGTAGGCATAGAGAAGATGCAAGCTCAGGAAGTGGTAGTTGAAGGATGTGAGCAGAGTCAGCACAATCACACAAGTGGAGGAAATGAAGCAGATGAAGCCATTGTCCACCACACAGGAATGATAGTCAAAGTCCAGAAACTTGGTTCCCTCTTTAGACAGAGGAAAGCCACAAGTGTAGCTGTGAGCAAAAACTACCTGTGTCTGATTGTTGTTCAGCAGCCACTGCTGAAAGTCATAATTAGAGCAATCACAAGCTAAAGCGTTGCCAGCCATGTTAACATATCTGAGAGCAGGGAGGAAACTGAACACAGAGACATTGATCACCGTCAACTCGTTGTAGCACAGGTTCAGGCAAAAGAGTCGAGTCAGGTTGGCTTGTGCCAGGAAATCCAGAGACTTTAATTTACTGTTAGTGAGATCCAGAGACTCTAAGTTTTGTAATGGGATAAATATCTCTGGGGACAGGTATGGCAGAGTACCGTCCCATAAGCTAAGAGTCCTAAGCTGTGGTACATCAGCAAATGTGTCTCGGCCTAGTAACCCTAGTTCATCATAGGTATTCACGGCCATGAAGTTTTCCAAATTTGTCATCATTTACAACATTTTCTTTACTAATCCAAATGAAGAGCCAGATTGATAGGATATTGGGGTGAATTTTATTCTAAAGTACTTCAGGCTTGGTAACTCTGGGGGATCTCCTCCGCGATAATGGAGAGGACCAAAAGGTAAAATTAATAGATTAAGTGATTCAAGTTTTTCTAGTCCTTCCAAATAATCGGTGGCACAGTAAGCGTACAACTCGCCTTCCAGACATAATTTCATTTGTAATTGCCTGAGTGATTTCAGACCTGTAAAAGCTCTCTCGTTGAACTTTGTGACAACATTATCATATACACTCAAATATTCTAGCTTCTGTAGACCAGTCGTGAATATGTCGCCATTGCCAAATGTCCAAATGGAATTATCATTCACAGTCAGACCCTTTAACTCACTGAGATGTTGAAAAGCACACGGTTTGAGTTCTTGTATGTGGTTGTGATCTAGATTAAGCTGTGTGAGTCTGGTTAAATTTAAGAAGTCTGAGCAGCTTAAACCAAGAATATTACTTAAGTTTAGGATCTCAAGCATGGAGAGATACTTAACATCGTCTGGCACTTTGGAAAGGTGGTTCCTTGCGAGGTTCAAGTTACTCAGTTGATTCATGTGTTTTATTGAACCTTTGGGCAGTTCATCCAGGTGACTATGTGATAGATCCAGGTATGTTAGCTGAGTACAAGGTGACAGTATTTCACATATGTTGTAAATGTCGTTATCGCTTACATCAAGGCTCCTCATTGTGGGTATTTGACAGGCAATTTGTAAGAGACCTCTGTTAATCCACTTTTCAGTGTTAGACATATGTAGATATTCTAGTGAATCAAGGCTCTGTAGAGCCTTTCTGATGGAGTTAAAAGACATAGAATAACCATGCAAATACACTGTAGTTATATTCTTTAGAAAATACTTGTCTGCTATTTCCCACTCCCATCCAGAATCATTACAACATTTTGACAGGTCGATTGTCTTAAGATTTGGAAACACAGCTGTTGTGATGCTAAACCTTTTTATCGAGTTTGACATCATTCTCAACTCCCTGAGCTCAGAGGACGTGTTTAATGGCAGATCTTTTGACTGAAAAGACTCTAACTCATCAGTGTGGATGTTCAGTATCTGTAAGCTTGGTAGTTGTAAAACAGTGATGATATCTGTCATTTGATTGGACGTCAGACTTATTTCCTGTAAGCTGTTGAGTGACTGGAAGGCAGCAGGGTTGATGGATTTGATATTATTATCATCCAAGGTCAGTGTCAAGAGGTTAGACAGTCCCTGAAACATGTTGTCTGTCAGTGTTGTTAGTTTGTTTTTGTTCATATAGAGCTCTTTAAGTTGCACCAAAGGGACAAAAGCCCCGTCATCTACATGAGTTATTACATTAGAAATCAAATTCAAAACTGTGAGATTTGACAGATGGTAAAAATCTGTCCTGTGTATCTTTTGGATTTTATTGTCCCATAGTGATAATATTATAACATCTCTGGGAATGTCGTCTGGTACTCTATCATGGATTGTGGTACGCTCTCCACAGTCCACTTTAACGCCATTTGCAGTGTAAAGAAGAACAGCGCAGTCTTTCTCAAAGTAAGCCAGTATGGGACTAAGATGAAGCGTGAACAACAGAAATAAGAAGGGAAAACAATGGCAGCGTCCTGTTTGTAGCATCATGGCTGTCTTCAGGGTCAACTGTCAGGTACTTTTGGTGGAGTAATTCTGCTGTGGACACTGGTTGGTGACAACACTGTTCAGCATTGATGATCTAAAGAGGATACAACAGTAAAACCGTTACAGGATACACATTTGACCTTCTGGGTGCTTGGCCTTTTTGCCTAAAAAGGAAAAGAATAGCCCAACATCCCTGATCCTTATCAAGATGAACATTTGACAAATAATTATAGTTTCACTATCATAATTATTATTTATAATCTAATTATAATTGAAATTAACTGGCTGCCATCAGTCAGTTTTAGTTTGACTTTTCACCTCTCTTCTAACCCTTCTCTAATTGTATACAGTGGTGCACTGACAACTATCTAGAGTTGAATGTGGACAAAACAAAAGAACTACCATCATTCAAACAACCCACACTTGACCAACTCCTTATTCATGGTAAAACAGTAGAACATGTAGACAGTTTCATGTATCTTGGACTCACTTTGAATAATAGACTTAGGTTTGATCAACCCATTACATTTATCCATTAACGTTCTCAGCAAAGACTTCATGTAATCCGTATAAGTTAAGATCATTATCTGTTGCCCCTCATCTTCTGTACAAAAACATTATTCAACCTGTTCTGTTGCATTTTCTGTATGTTTTTTCGCCATACTGTCCATGCATAACAGAAACAAACTTTACACAGTATTACACATACAGTATTGCTTCCAAGATAATCAGACTTCCCACACACATGCTTGCTGATATGAACAATAAAGCCATTACACAACTTTGCACTTTGAATAACAAACGACACTGATCATCCTCTGTATGTATCTCTACTTTAACCTCATGCCATCAGGGTGAAGATACAGAACCCTGAAGTGGAAAAGTAGTTTGTTTTAGCAGTTTGGCAGAGTTTTGTCCCCTCAGCCGTTGCTGAGTATTTTCAAGTAGAAGTCACAAGTAGTTTCAAGTAGAACTAAAGTCACAAGTAGTTTCAAGTAGAACTAAAGTCACAAGTAGTTTCAAGTAGAACTAAAGTCACAAGTAGTTTCAAGTAGAACTAAAGTCACAAGTAGTTTCAAGTAGAACTAAAGTCACAAGTAGTTTCAAGTAGAACTAAAGTCACAAGTAGTTTCCATGAGAAGGAATTGAAACATTGAATCCTACCTGAACTCCTAAAACTCAGACGATCATCTTTCCAGTGAGTTGATCAGAGGAGAATAAAGGATCGTTTGAGAGTTCATCTGACATGGAAGTCCTTTTGTCCACAGCTCAGCTGCACCTCAGATCACAATAGAGGAGAGAAGTGTAAAACCAAGCACCGTACCAATGCAGAAATACTTCACTTCTATGAGAGTAGTGGAGGGAAGTGCAAAGCCAAGCACCGTACCAATGCAGAAATACTTCACTTCAATAACAATAGGATGATAATGACTGTGTATAAACCACTCCCTGCTTTTTCTTCCTCTGTGAGGACAGACTGGATGTGCTACATTCCAGTATACATACTGTATGAATTATTGTGTACACAGTATCAACAACACCTTAACCTTTTATAGGACATAATCACTGTATAAACACCATACCCTCTCCTCCCCTGTGAGGACTTGATTGATTGATTGATTGATTGATTGATTGATTGATTGATTGAAGACTCTGTTAGAAGTTTGCATAGGAAAGGGTACAGTTTCGTGACAGTACAGTTCACTGGTACAAGGACAACAGTTTAATTCAGTGGTTCTCCAAGTGGGGCTAGGGGTGTTTGGGGGTGTTCGATGTGTTCTCTGGCTATATTTCTGTCAGGAAAGAACCAAATGGACCCTTAAAGGTATGAATGGAGGTCTGTAAAGGGGCCCATAGCTTTATTAAAATGTTATTTTATTTAAAATGCTGCCTTGTGGATCATGCTCCCCCAGGTGGTTCCAGTACTTCTAACTCGGTTGGGTATAGATTTATTTTCATCTTGAATACAAAGTACTTGTGTTTGAAAACATGTGTTTGTTTCAAAACGCTGCAGGGATGTTTCTGCACTTTTAATAACAGTTTATTTCTATTTGACCAAATGCAGATGTAGAAGCCATTAGAAGAACACCATGGCTGTGGATTAGTTTGGTCTCCTGTGGAATCAGACAATGAGACACATCATCATCATTGTTGTTGTTGTTGTTGTTGTTGTTGTTGTTGTTGTTGTTGTTGTTGTTGTTGTTGTGGTGAAATAACATGGTAACGTGTTGGATATTAAATGTCTGTCAAACAATTACCTTATAGAGCACTTTCCTTACACATGAATTATGTTGCTATGGTGATTATAGCCATTGATCTGTTCGGCCGCTATATGGCAGTGTAAACCCACATGATGAGTCAATGTGTAACATGTTATGTGTAACATAACAACAGAAGCAGTTATAATTTACCAATCAATATAGAACCCATCACACCTGGCAGTGATTGACATCCAGAAACAGGAAGCTGTTCGATGAGGAAAGATGAGCTGACATGTCAGAAACATCATTCATTCTACTGGACATTTAAAACATGGATTAACACACATGTAGCTGGAATGATGAGCATGGAACCAAATGGACCCTTATGTCTGTAACTCTGAGAGGGTACACATGGAACCAAATGGACCCTTATGTCTGTACCTCTGAGAGAGTACAAATGGAACCAAATGGACCCTAATGTCTGTAACTCTGAGAGAGTACAAATGGAACCAAATGGACCCTTATGTCTGTACCTCTGAGAGAGTACAAATGGAACTAAATGGACCCTTATGTCTGTAACTCTGAGTGGATACGAATGGAACCAAATGGACCCTTATGTCTGTAACTCTGAGAGGATACAAATGGAACCAAATGGACCCTTATGTCTGTAACTCTGAGAGGATACAAATGGAACCAAATGGACCCTTATGTCTGTAACTCTGAGAGAGTTCAAATGGAACCAAAATGACCCTTTCTGTAACTCAGAGAGTACAACTGGAATCAAATGGACCCTTACAGGTCTGTAACTCTGAGAGTGTACTAATGGAACCAAATGGACCCTTTCTGTAACTCAGAGAGTACAAATGGAACCAAATGGACCCCAACCAAACAGGAATACAAGGCTGTATGTTTGGTGTTTCCTCCATCAGGTAAGACACGGATACTAAGTGCTGCTTCTGCTGTGCAGTGAATGTGTTTATATTAATGTGATGCTCCTGCTGTTTGTCTTTGTTACATTGAAGCTGTTGTTGTTGTTGTTGTTGTTGTTGTTGTTGTTGTTGTTGTTTTTACAACCATTAAGATGGTATGTTGTTGTTTACAACCAGTTTGTAAAGCACATGGCTTTGCTGTGAACAGTGCATTGAATGGACTTCTAGCTAAAAAAAAAAAAGACCAATCTGTGAAGTACAGTACAGTACAATACAAGGTCTGCTAAAAGGATTTATTTAATGTTATTGTGGTGGAAATTAATGTTACAAAGGACTATAGTTAGAGACTTCAGTTGGAGTGGTGACTGTAGTCAGTGTGATATGAATGTCAACAGGACTATAGTAGAGACTTCAGTTGGAGTGGTGACTGTAGTCAGTGTGTTTGTTGTGGAACTGCTGAAATATCCTGCATCTTGTCCAGTGCATAAAATATGGATTTTTACTGATGATATATTTGAAATGTTCCGATCTACAAGTTCACAATGTGATGTGTTCTGAGCTTAATACGTGTACATTTATGTACATTTATTAATGTTGTATCTACATGAACTACTTTGAAACATTCTGAACTAAAGATGTCTTTCTTGACCTAGTAACTCCTTGAAGGCTGCAGTTGCTTAATATAACCAACAGATGTCATCAGAAAACCTTTTCATAGACTGATAGACATAGACTACAGCAAGAGAGAGAGAATGCCTAACCTTACAACTATTAATAACCCTTAACCTTAGACAAACTAACTTTTGGATCATATTCATAATATTGTTATAATGTTTTTAAATCAACACAGTAGAGGTTATGTATCATATTGTTATAATGTTTTTAAATCAACACAGTAGAGGTTATGTATCATATTGTTATAATGTTTTTAAATCAACACAGTAGAGGTTATGTATCATATTGTTATAATGTGTGTTTAAATCAACACAGTAGAGGTTATGTATCATATTGTTATAATGTGTTCTCTACTAACTTCACTCGGGGTGGATTTTCACACCTTTTTTTTCTTTCTTCGTTTTGCCTCAGTGGAAACAAATGCATGTTGCAATCTCAACCACACACACACACACACACACACACACACACACACACACACACACACACACACACACACACACACACACACACTCTCTCTCTCTCTCTCTGACTTCTTGGAATTGTGTATGTGTGTGTACATGTGTGTTGGTTGTGTGGTTGTTCTGTGTTTGTGCGCTTCAAACAGCACGTGTCATGTAGACACTCATGGCAGAGTTTAGTGGTTTTACTGAGCAAGTGCTGTGTGTGCGTGTGTGTGTGTGGGTGCGTGCGTGCGTGCATGCATGCGTTGACTTCTTCTGTTGTGTATCATCGTCCTTGATGATTGGTTAATGATTTCACAAGATATACTTAAATACACTGTACTTGAATTTCACCTGGAACTCACTTGTGGTGAGTCCAAGTTGACTTTATTAACCACTAATCCAACCAGTTTAAATGGAGTAAATCCCTCATTCTGCTGTTTTGTGTCACACACTGAGCATGGACCAAATTGAAAAGGAGAGAATTGTCAGGAGGTTAGAGGTCAGATTGTAGCCAAGCATGGACAATCTGAAGGCTCCAAGTCCTGATGTTCCTTCACTGTGCGCAATCTATAGATAATTGTGTTTTTTTGCAAGGGTGCCAATACTTTTAGCCACGACTCCATGTGAGTGTTGAATGGTACAAACCTAAGACTAAACTAATACAGTGTGAGGTGTTGAATGGTAACCTAAGACTAAACTAATGATGAATGGTAACCTAAGACTAAACTAATGAGGTGTGGGGTGTTGAATGGTACAAACCTAAGACTAAACTAATGAGGTGTGGGGTGTTGAATGGTACAAACCTAAGACTAAACTAATGAGGTGTGGGGTGTTGAATGGTACAAACCTAAGACTAAACTAATGAGGTGTGAGGTGTTGAATGGTACAAAGCATTTTTTTCATAACAGACAGTCTTGTCCTTTCTTCCTACCCGACCATGGCTTCAAACTGGAGTGATTTGGTTTTATTGTTAAAGACGGCTGAAATGGCTTTTTTGGTCATTTAATTTTGAAGTATCAGTCTGAAACGGAGACCTGTGTGTTTCTGAACCAATCAGAAGGGCGATAGGATGTAAAATGGGACTCATGTGATGCCTAATGTTATTGCTTGTAGCCTCACTGAACCAATCAGAAGGGCGATAGGATGTAAAATGGGACACATGTGATGCCTAATGGTATTGCTTGTAGCCTCACTAGCCTGCAGACGGCAGGCAGAGAGGCGACCTGGTGTTTCCCAGGAACCCTGAGTGCAACGGTGGGGGCCAGTGGTGGGCAAGGAGGTAGGGAGCGCTTTGCTGTGTTCACCTGGACCGCGCGGAGGTGCCGAAAGTCGGGGTGGTGAACATTTACTATTCTGTCCATAACAGCACATAACCCGGAATGGCGCTGAGTTGGCTCATGCGACCGTCACAGCGCTCGACACGATCCCTCGGTGGTGTCTCGCGTGGCTCATGGTCGCCTGAGAGGGTGCGCCTCCGTTGACATCACCGAAAACAAGCGCTCCTTTCCCTTGAAGCGCCCACACCGTTGTGCTGAGGGTCACTGGAAAAAACGTGGACACGGCAGAGAGAGTTGGCCTGTCGGCCAGAATGTTTTCTACCAAGTTGCTTATTATTCTAACCTATAATGTTTTCAGATACATATTTTAGAGTGCTGGTTAGGTTTACAATGATACACAGTCTGGATGTCAACCTGAATGACATTCAAAACGGAGTAGCTCTGTCATTAAAATCAGCTGTGTTTGGAGCAAGGTTATTATAGTAAACGAAAACTAACTAAAAAACGAAAACTAGAATAGAAAAACATTTCAGTTAACTGAAATAAAAATAAAAACTAAGCTTTTTTAAAAAAACGAAAACTAACTGAAACGGTATTGTGTGTTTACAAAACTAACTAAAATAAACTAAAATTATAGAGAAAATCTCCTTAGTTTTCGTCTTTTGTGGAAATAAAAAAATAAAAAACACCAGTTGGTGAGGTCAAAGAGAGAAGTTGTATGTCTCAACATTCCTGCCACACTCAACAATATGATGTTTTGTTGATTTTCTTTATAAACTGTGGACCCCCTGGAACCACCTCAAGGACCCCTAGAGTTCCCCAGGCCCTACCTTGTAAACCGGAGCATACATATTTTATAGCTAAATGCCTGTTGCCATTGGTTACGGTTTTAACTGTGTCAGCTGACCACATGTACTTCTTAAGAAGAAAAGTATGTTTGTTACTTCCTCAATTCTCACATATTACTGTACATTCTGTGGTAAACTGTCTATTCCACACACACACACACACACACACACACACACACACACACACACACACACACACACACACACACACACACACACACACACACACACACACATGCACACACACACACACTCTCACACACACACACACACACACACACACACACACACACGGGGGGGTGTAGGCCGAAGCAAGTGTCAAATTGTATTTGAGGAAGTGAAACTTCCTAATTCTGTTCAGATCACAAACAATTTCTGACAGATATGCAAATTCTGGCACCAAGACATGGTCAGTGAAATTAGCTTAATAATGCTTAATAATGAATTAAACATATTATTAGCAAAGCATTTTTACAAAACAAAACAGAATATTGAATCAATATTTAGAAAAAGCGTACATAATTAGTAATAAAATAATGAATAATAATGAATAGATGAGGCCTGTCAGCAGAACCTACTGTAGTAAACTGACAGTTTAAAGTGTGACTTGCATGATGGTGTAAATTATAAACCACACTTCACTTCACACCCTTATGAATGTGTCTGTTTACTTGTGCTGACAACTTCATTTTTGTTACTTTAGGGGCATTTTGTACTGTAGAAAAAATACTTTATTTAATACATGCTTATAGGAAAAAATGAAAATCAGACAATATTTTTATGAACTTTTTTTTTTTCAACATGCCCATTACAGTTTAGGCATTTAGCATTAATTGAATACTTGTGGTTCAAGAACAGGACATCATTCTCACATAGAGCTGAACACACATGTGAACACACATAAACGTCACATATGAATCACTTGAACGTATACACTAGGACAGAGGTTTTCAGGCACCCCTGTAAACAACATTTTCATGGGGCTTCGGAAGGGGGGTGTTAGAAGTGGGGGTGACTGTGTGTCTGTGTTTTGGCATAATACTGTGTATTTCTGTGCATCTATGCTTCTGGGTCAAAATGACCCGAACAGCACTAAAGGTTCAAAAAATATGAGGGGGGTGCAGCATGCATGGGTGTAGTGGTGGAAAAGATTTTAACTTCTACCTTTTTTCCCAAATGAAAATGTAATTCGGGTCAAAATGACCCGAACAGCACTTAAGGGTTAAACAATACTTTTTCCGGAGCTTTTTTAATCTCACCCCTGACAAACACCCCATATTACGTAAAAGATTAAAACTAACACTAAAACTAATAAAAACTAAACTAAAACTAAGCATTTTCAAAAAAGAAAAACGAAACGAAACTAGCAACCTCACTTTAAAAACGAATTAAAACTAAACTGTAATTAAAAACAAAACCTCAAAACTAATAAAAATAAAAACTAATGGAAAAATCCAAAACTATTATAACCTTGGTTTGGAGGAACGTGCAAGGTTCATGTATATTCAGTGAAGTCTTTCTATGTCATCTTCACAGGAAATAATTTAGCTTTTTGTGGACTTTTGATACAAAAATACTAAAAAAATGTTTATTTTCTCTTTTTTTGGCATCTACTATTCTGGCCCCGTTTTACAACTTCTAACGGCGCAGAGTTGGCTCAGGCGGCCTTCGCAAAATCGCAACGCTCAACGCGGCTTTAGCTTGCTCTGTGGTGTCTCACATGGCTCAATAAGTACCTGAGATGGCGCGCCTCAGTTGTCTCTTGCTTTTTTGATACACGCAGACTGAAAGACCAGCAAAAAAGTTACTCTCATAATATGAACAGGGTGCAGCCATTGTTGTTGTTAAAACACAGATCTGGCCTGCGGTGCTCCCACCTGAATGGAACCCCAATGACCAGCCTGCTGTGCCTGTGGAAAGACAGGCAGGCAGACAAGCGAGCAGCACCTGGCTGCAGACACTAGGGTCCTGTTGATGTCCACGGGAGACAGGAACATCAACAAGTGGCAGGAAGTGACCTCACAGTGTCAAGTGACTTCATGCCGCTTGTGGAGGTCACGTGACGTCTCTGCCTTGCAGTCCAAGGCACTACAGTCCCTTTGAGCCGCATTGTCGCTATGTGTACATGTTATCTTTTATCTTTTAGACAACCCAACTCTACCCCCTAACCCTAAACAGAACCTCCATGGGGTAGAGCAAGAAAGAGGTGTGAGGTCACTTCCTGCCACTTGTTGATGTTCCTGTCTCCCGTGGACATCAACAGGACCCTAGTGTCTGCAGCCAGGTAGTCTTGAGACAAGCAGGCAGACAGACAGGCCGACAGGCAGGCAGACAGACAGACAGACAGACAGACAGACAGACAGACAGACAGACAGACAGGCCATTGAGGCCAGGCCACAGGGGCTGTGAGTGTGGCAATGTTTTTTTCTCTCTTTTTTTTTTTATCAAACCTCTGACTCTGTGTGAGCAATATCGAAACTAGAGCTAAGCTGTGTGTGTGTGTGTGTGTGTGTGTGTGTGTGTGTGTGTGTGTGTGTGTGTGTGTGTGTGTGTGTGTGTGTGTGTGTGTGTGTGTGTGTGTGTGTGTGTGTGTGTCTAGCCCACAGGGTGTTGTGATGCGTCTAGTGCAGTAGTTAGAGGGAAGGTTGCATGTCTACTTCCCACCAGCTTGCTAACCTCTAGCTTTCAGACACTGCTGCTGGTTAGCCCTTGTGGTGAAAGGAGAAGCAGCCTCTGGTGTCAGTCTTCTCCTTCCTGTACACAGCCTCTCATCACCAAGACTCCTGCCATGCTGACACTGGGCCTTGTACACAGCCTCTCATCACCAAGACTCCTGCCATGCGGATGCTGGGCCTTGCAGCCCAGGAATGAACATGGCAGGGGATCTCGGAGCTGCAGTGGTCCCAGAGGTCAGCTACGCAGGTCCACATAGTGGACACGCCCTGAGAGTGTACAAATAGAACCAAATGGACCCTTATGGGTCTGCAACTCTGAGAGTGTGCAAATTTAACCAAATGTGACCCTTATGTCTGTAACTCTGAAAGTGTATGAATGGAACCAAATGGACCCTTATGTCTATAACTCTGACTGAGGAAAAATGGACCCTTATGTCTGTAACTCTGTACACAATACACATGGCACCAAATGGACCCTTAAGCGTCCATAACTCTAAGCGTGTACAAATCTCTGCTGTCGAGCCGAAACCTCCTAACTCCAAAATGTTCATTTTCAGGAAAATGAGCTCAAGTGGAGTTAGGAGGTTTTGACCGAAGGGCTTTTTCTACTTTTCATTGGTTCAATATTATTTTAACCAACACACAGACGTAAAGGTTGTTCAATAGCACATATTTATGAAAAAAAGAGAGGGCCAATCGGGTGGATTTGGTTTGGCAGAAAGTGTGGAGTTAGGAGGTTTTGTCCCAAGCACTTTTTACTACTTTCCATTGGTTCAATATTATTTTAACCAACACTCAGATGTAAAGGGTGTTCAATAGCCCTGATTTATGCCAAAAATAAAACCTCAACAATTGAGTTTTGGCCAGACAGTTGACCCATAGGCTTAACAAAATGGAGGAAGGAACGCTGCTGGTTTAAAAGTGTATAAAATAATATGTTTATTTACAACATAAATGAACTCAAACACAAAGAACCTGTGGGTCACATTATTTTGGAGGGCTCCCCAGATGATTAACTTAATGTGCAACATTATTTTCTCACTCAACAGTAAACAAACCAACATCAAGTTTAAGTGTAAAGAGGGTATCTGCACATTTCTAAAGTGATTTTAAGGACCTTGTAAAACCTCTAAAATTACAAATTAAACATTGGCCAAATTGTCAAATTCTCATCTTAGTGGTTGTCAGGGTGGGGGGTGCCCAGTTAAAATGTGATTATTTTGGCGGTCGTGGCCTAAAAAGATTGAGAACTGTTCTAGGCTACTGGGTTGTTAGGGCAGCCTTGTTGTGGCTTTTCTTGACTAGTGATATTAAACAATGTTAACTTTTGTATGAATATTATTCAGTTTGTGGAGTTATTTTTTCAGTATAATCCTACATTTCTAGTGTACATTTGAAATGAAATGTTTCGCGAAATGTTTTCATATGAACAGCTGGGTGCAGCCATTGCTGTTAAAACACAGATCTGGCCTGCGGATTCCATCCACCTGGATGGATTCCCAAAGACAAGCCTGCTGCACCTCCCGTGGAAAGACAGACAGAGACAGGCAGGCAGACAGACAGACAGACAGACAGGCCAAAGTGGCTGTGAGCGCTTTTCTTTTTTTTATTCAAACCTCTGACTGTGTGAGCAATATCGAAACTAGAGCTATAAGAACAGGATGTGTGTGGGTGGAGTGTGTGTGTGGTGGTGGTGGGGGTCGGACGGACGACAATCTTCTGTCTCTGCCAGAAAGGTGTGGCCTAGACATGTTCTGCACCATGTCTTTCTGTCTGTCTGTCTGTCTGTGGTCTCTCAAGAACAGCCAAACTGAGCTCCAGTTAAGTGAAAAGAGCGATCGAACTTTTCCTTGACGATGGCTAGCCAGATTGGTCTGTCTGTGACCAGCTGACCGTTGGCCCGATCCAGTGAAACTACACACACGGTGACACACCACACACTTCCCTGGATGCCAGAGCAGAGCCTCTGACCCAAATGTCTCACGTCAGCCTGTTATAGCGCCACCCGGAGGCCGATTATAGCTACACATGTTTTATATATTACCCTTTATATATTACCCCAACAGACCTTATCCAAACATCAAGCATATCGGTACACTTTTATCTCTACTCTATAGTCATGTGATCAAGACGGCCTGTCAGATTTTTCACATTCCATCCTGATTGGCTATTAAAGATTAGTACATTGTCTAGTTTCACCTTTTTTAAGCTTTAGGACAGATGATTCTACAATAACAATAATTCATAATTGTATCACTTGAAATGAGTATGCTACTGTCTACTCTCTGCTCTGTGCATGTGTGTGTGCGCGCGAGAGTGCATGTTAGTGCATGTGACCTACATACTAGTATGTCTGTGCTGTGCTCCTGTGGTTTTGACTCTTACAGATCGTATACTGTGTGTGTGTGTGTGTGTGTGTGTGTGTGTGTGTGTGTGTGTGTGTGTGTGTGTGTGTGTGTGTGTGTGTGTGTGTGTGTGTGTGTGTGTGTGTGTGTGTGTGTTTGTGCGTGTGCGCGTGCGTGCATGTGTGTGCCTCTAAACTGAGGCGTGGGGCCTTTTGTATGGACTGTATCAATGGATCCATGTGTTTAATGAGACACATCTTTATATGTTAGTTTATTTTGTTATCTTATTTGTACAGAAACAGAGGCATTGTGAGTTGTAGAAGCAGTGTAATGTACACAACACCAGTCATAAGCATATGTTAGGGTTTAAATCAGAGTTTATAGAAATAAGAATTAATATGAATTCTGACAAGTTGGTGCCATGCAGGACTTGACTGAAAACATTTGAATATCCTTAAACTGTTTTAGATTCACAAGTAGAGAGTAGTAGTTCTACATGTGTTCTGAATGAATGAATTGTAATGAGTTAATTTTTATTATTACTCTAATGTCATAGTAATTAGTTATACTACTAGTTACTGAGGAATCTAATAGTATTGCAATATTAAACTGATTACTATCCAACACTACCTGATATACAGACCACACTCTAGTGATGTCTGCCTCACTTTCTATGGAGAAACATGTTTAAAGGCCCAGTTCACCTCTGGGACAACCAGATCTTATTTTATTGTTGTTTGGGACACGATCAACACAATCAGTTATTTAATTTTTTGTGTTCAATCTGTGTTTTGAGATATTTTAGTATGTCAGCATGACTAGTGATGCATTTTGCATCATATGATGCATCATGATGATGCATTTTTCAGGATTGGGTTGATTGTGTCCCAAACAACAATAAAATAAGATCTGGTTGTCCCAGAGGTGAACTGGGCCTTTAAATGTGCTGCAAAGTTTTTTTAAACCATAATTTTCCATTTGTACAAACTTTTCTAACTCTTTATAATGTCATGTATTATTTTTTCATAAATATGGGGTTACTATAAAGCACTTGTTTCTAGTGTTGCTTGCAACTAAACCACAACAACACATCTATGATGCCGTGCTTCATGGTAAGATCCTGTCACATGACTTCCTGTTCTCTACACAGTAACGCGATCGTGGTGAACCTAAGCGCAACGGTGGGGGCCGATGGGCAACGAGGGTAGCGAGCTTATGAGAAACAACTAAAATAAGACCTTAAACCCGCCGAAAACAGTTGTGTGAATTAGCGCAAGATAACGATAAAGAAAATCATTAAATGGAAACATTCAATTAACTTCTGAAAAGCCTACTAGGCTTTAAAACCTGGCAAAAACAGTTGCGTGCATTAGCGCAAGATTAGATGAGGATAAAGGAAATCATTAAAATGGAAAACATTAAATTAAAGACAGGGTGAAATCAAAAACATGTTTTTCACACTTTTAGAGCATATCTGTAGTGATAATATGGCCATACCTAACACTAGATGCCAAAAGAATAGAAAATAAACAATTTTAGTGTATATTTATATCAATTTTAAATCCCATCACCTGAAGGGCTGGTCCCCTCGGATTAGTTCAGAAACACACAGGCTTCCTTTTCAAACTGAAACTTCAAAATAAAATACCCAAGATAGTCATTTCATTGGGTCTTTAACTTCTGAAAGGGATTCTAAGCCTACACTAGCCTACTTCAGGAGACGATCACTTGGGTTAAGATATACTTTATTGACCAGAATGAAGCAGAAAGCAAGCATCACACAACATGGCATATTGAGCACCCTACTATAGAGACAGCATAGAATCTAAGCCTATATCTAAGCGCATAGTATTGGCAGTCTACCTTAGCTCTACTATAAGACAGCATAGAATCTATAGCCTAAGTTAGCATGGTTTGGCATGGGGTTCTGCCTCGGGCCATGGCTCGCTGAACCCACGATCCTCATGTTACCATGAGCATCGAGGGCATAATCTAATTACAGCGAGCCCTGGCCCGATACCCCCCGAGGGGGATCTAAGGCAGAACCTGAAGGTGGCGCTGGGGTGGTGGCGGGGCAGTGCTATGCAACGAGACTGAGTCCCACCATCTGACTTCCCTAAGAACTATGGGTAAGGGGGGGGGCAGGACCTAGTGACCCACCCCCCTCCGCGCGCGCGCTCCCTTGGGACCGCCCCCTGAACTCGCTTTGATCCTTACGAATCGTCGCACTATTTCAGGAGACGATCACTTGGGTTAAGATATACTTTATTGACCAGAATGAAGCAGAAAGCAAGCATCACACAACATGGCATATTGAGCACCCTACTATAGAGACAGCATAGAATCTAAGCCTATATCTAAGCGCATAGTATTGGCAGTCTACCTTAGCTCTACTATAAGACAGCATAGAATCTATAGCCTAAGTTAGCATGGTTTGGCATGGGGTTCTGCCTCGGGCCATGGCTCGCTGAACCCACGATCCTCATGTTACCATGAGCATCGAGGGCATAATCTAATTACAGCGAGCCCTGGCCCGATACCCCCCAAAACTACAAACCCCCAAAGCACGCCAAAATCTCAGAATCCCATGCCAGTGCTAGCCAATATTACTAAGCAAAATATTAAGCAATGATATTGGCAGCTTGCCAAAAACGCTATAAGTACTGCTAAATAATTTAATAATTAAGAATGTTAGCAGCTGCAGACCGAACCCAACGGTGAGGAAAGGTGGTACTGCTGACTATAACTATATACTGCAATCTGACTGAAGCCATACTAAACACCCTAGAGAAAGCGGAAGCAGCAACATGGACGTATATATATATAGACAGCAGAACCAAAAGCAGCGATGAAACCTTTAATTCATATAACTACAGCGTCATACAGCTTCACATCCTACCTAACTAACACCCCAGCAACCACCTAGCTTTTGCAAGATTGAAATATTAAGCGTAATATTTATCGTGGCCCGCAACCTATCAGGGGCGCGAGCCCCGAGTAACGCAACAGAAGCAGCAAATAAAACCCTATGGAACAACCGTGCTAATAGTGCCTGCAGCACTATTAACATCAGCAGCAGAAGCGTTAACTGAAACGCGTCCAACTCCAGCTTGGAACCATTACGCTTCGGTCAGTCCTGTGTTGTGTGTGCTTGATAGCTTGGCGTGCAGGATCTTGAGTTAGCTGAGGGCACCAGAAGTGCTGGTGGTGTGGCTGCTCCGATCCGGAGAGAATGCAGAGTGAAGAGGGGCGGGCCGCAAATCTGGCAGCTCTCTCCGGGGGTCGTGTGACGAGGACGTCGGGCAGACGGCCCGGTGTTCAGCATGGACATGAAAGGACAGAAGGGAGAGTTAGTTCTGCGACTGACACTGGTGTACCTTCCCTGCTTAAACTGCGAGCTGCAATCTTCAGAGGCCATGTGCTAGTCGCATCTTAAGCCTGGCCTTGGTGACCGCATGTGCTTGCCGCAGAAATTACAATCTTAGCTTTAGCTGACCATAACAATGAAACCACGCCTAAGGACGCTGACTTTTAGGATCACAGAGAAATTTTTCACAGCCCACGGAGCGCTCTGCTGCAGAGTCTGCTGCTGCACATATGAGAATCTCCACGAGATACCCGTCTTGACCTTTAAAGGCAAGCTATGCAAGCCTAGAGAGCGGCTAAAGCCCAACATTCAGTACAAGTAAGACGCTGCCATGTAACTATGGTTGCCTATTATTAGCAAGCTTAGAGAGCGGCTGAACGCTCACAGAATCGAACAAGCGAATGCGTTGCTATTTACCTGCTAGAGTGTGGCTCCTCAGGGCATCTGGCTGAGCCCGAGGGAGCCCGGAGCGCCGCCGCTGAAGCTGCTCCGCGCCCGGGGCACCGCTGCCGAAACTGCTCCGCTCCGCAGGGAATGCGGCGTGTAGAGAGATGGCGCGACGCCTTCACTCTGGCCCTGCTCCCTCAGTCTCGCGGCGAACCAGCATGCGTCATGGAACAGAGGGTCGTTGGGGCAGACATCGGGCGGACAGCCAGGTGTTTCAGCATGGACATACAGGACGGAAAAGTGAGTTAGTTCTGCTGCAGAGTTTGCTGATGCACACATAAGAAACTCTACAACCCATCTCTTGACTTTTAAAGTCAAACCATACCAAAACGTGGCCCAACCGATATGCGTAAATTCCCCAGCTTAGAGCGACTGCACCCTGACAGAACTTAACAAGCAAATGCGCTGCTATTTACCTGCTAGAGTCTGGCTCCGCCGTGCTTCCAGGGCAGCCGTCGCTGGCGAGAAAACTGGCTCCCGCCGTTGGCGCTAGAACTGGCGTTCCTTTGCGGCGTGACGGCGGTGTCGGTGTGCCGCTCCCCCCGGAAGATGAGCCTGTGCCCTACGTGCCTCCGTCGTGGGCTCGCGGGCCGCCGGGAAGTCAGGAGGCTGGCGGGCCGGCTGTCCCAAGGCAGCAGCGGAAGCAGCTGTGGCCGTCGCAGCGATACCCTCCGTGGTGCCGACCGACTCCCGACTGGACTCCCAGCCGCACACAGCATTAGACGAAGCTAGAAACATAACCTTCATGACATGATTAGTGGAACCTGCAGCTAAAGCTGCCATGATAACCTGCTGTCCTAGCCGTGGGCCTGCAGCCGCGCCGGCCTGAAGCTGGAATAATAGACAGATGAATAGCAACCAGCAAGTATTAGCTTTAGCATGAACTGAAGGAAAACAGTACTGAAGCCAAGTGCAGCGGCTACGGAAACACCACTAGAACATACGGTGTGCTATGAGACCCAGTACTATAACCTTAGTTTGCAACAAATATTTGAGTTAAACCCCTTTAACTTCTGAAACACTGGTAGCAGCTTAACATGCAGTAGAAACACCCCGCAGCTGCCGTGCGACGCTGCAAAGACGACCTGCTGTAGCTGTCGCTATGCGTCGGCTTTAGCCCGAAGCTGAAAGATAGACCTGATGTTAGGGTTAGGAACCTGAAAAATAAACATAATGTTAGGTTAGGAACCTGAAGTTAAAACGTAGACCTGGTGTTAGCCGCGCCCTTATAGCCGCCGCAGCGAGACGCTGTTAAGAAAGTGATTTAGCTGGACCTGTGCCGCTTTAGCCTGGAGCTGCCATACTGGAGCAGTAAAGACAACATGTTAGCAGAAAACACTCAACACCCTGGTAACAGCTTGACATGCAGTAGAAACAATAACTTGCTGGTTTTTATAGCATTTAGTATAGCAGTACCGCTGACAACTTAGAACTTATCAACTAAAAGCCTACGATGCGAGGAAAAAGCTACAGCTGATGGATGCTGAAACTGAAAGAGAATGTTTAGCTGGATGGGAGGGAGGGAGGGTGGTCTATCGAGCATTTAGAGTAGACTACGATTCCCTGCATGCACTAGCGAGTTCAACTGGTGACGTCAGGACAGACAGGCACGACTGTGTTAGCGGAAGCAAAACAAGTTTGCACGTAAACTGTATAGCCTGCGGGTTTTCCTCCTCCCAGGAGCTCACACGGAAAACATCCTTAATAGGCTTCTCAAAGAGAGGCGATTACTGTTTTTAAAAGTTCCTCCCGCGAGGGCTTCTACGCCACGGTAAATGGCAGCAGCCCTACTATGGTCCAAGAAGCGACAGGAACCATTTAGTAGCTGCTAAGGTATAGCAACTAGCACCTCATAAGCAGCAGCTGTTAAGACGGCCAGACAGTGCAAAAAGAGGAAAACATACACATAACCCGAGGCGAGGCAGAAGCAATATAGGCCCCATACTAACTAGATTAAGCACGCTGCGGGCGAAGCTTGCTACTAGCACGACGCCGAGGCTTGGCATGATAGAGAACTACATTTCCCACACGCAGCGCTTAGTATTTGCTGCCGAACGTCATGCCGTAAATCACCGCTTGACGTGACTCGGCTAGCTCAGGAGCTAGGTGAACTCTGCCGTTTACAGACACCTGCAACCTACAAACTGAATCCTCCTAGCGTGATTCATTACCTGCTACGGGGCTGTGTTTTCACGCGGGCCGCCGCTCTATGCCTGACATGGCTAGCACATTGATTTACCAGCTAACAGCATCCTTACCGAAATAGCCGGCTAGCAATAGCCACCAGCTAGCTCCTAGCTGACTATACATTAAACCTGTTGTTCCGCGCTAGCCGATACGGCCCGCTCCGTTGCAAAGTACTGACATGGTTATCGACAAACCCAACGACTGAGATTACTTTAACTCATGGTAGCCCAGTAAAGGCCCACCAGGGCACGAAATAAGTTAGCATTTAGCCCGTAGCCACAGCCAACTTCTATGATACGGAGTTTACCTTTAGCAACTTTAGCAAGCCTGTAACACCTTTGAAATAGCTTTAGCAACAAACTGAAAGTACAGAAATCAGCTAGGCACCAGCAACGATAGCAAGAAATCTGAACCTTGAAAAGCAGTTTAGAATTCAGCGATTACCAGAATAACAATCTCAAACTTCCCATACAACCTGGCCAAGAACACAGCTTCTTAGTTTGGCAGCTAAGTTTACAGTTTACAGTTTACAGTTTAGGCATTTAGCAGACGCTTTTAATCCAAAGCGATTTACAATAAGCAGATACAACATTGCAATAATAAACAAGATAATAGGTCAGTACATTAACAGCAATATAACAATGTAAATGGATATCTATCTAGAGAAAAACACAATATAATCAAGTTCTAGAGAAACCTAACAAACAAATGTTAACTAGCTTCATGTATGGTCATTGAACATACATGAATTGAGCGATAGAAAAATAGCAGAAACAGACAGAAATACTCAGCCAAGTTAGGCACCCTCTCCAAGCGGCGGGCAGCAGCACAGCTACCTGCAAGCAACAAGTGTGGCACTTGTGTGTGTACTGCAGCATGGTAGCAAGCAGCAGTGCTATGCAACGAGACTGAGTCCCACCATCTGACTTCCCTAAGAACTATGGGTAAGGGGGGGGGCAGGACCTAGTGACCCACCCCCCTCCGCGCGCGCGCTCCCTTGGGACCGCCCCCTGAACTCGCTTTGATCCTTACGAATCGTCGCACTATTAGTAAAAATAGTGGCACCGAGTGCCGCGCTGCGAGCTTGTAGATCTGGCCAAGTAAATATCCTTTCGGGGGTCCTTCACATGAAAAGGTTTGAGAACCACTGACATAGTAGTCTCTCAAGAACAGAATAACTGCGCTCTATAATGAAAAGGACCTTTTCTTTGACGATGGCTGGCAAGATTGCTGACATAGAAACATAGGGTTTTTCAAAAAACCTTTGAAGGATTCAAAAGACACTTATAGAATCGTGTCAAAATTCTGAATTTCACGATTTTTCAAAAATAGCAGATCTACAAGCTCGCAGAGCGGCACCGAGTGCCGCGCTGCGAGCTTGTATATCTGCTATTTTTCAATAGTTAAAGCATAAAATAATGTGTACCCGTTCTGTACTGTACCATAGAGTTGTTATGTGAACTAGAACTGGAGGGTTGATTGTAGGGTCATGTGATCACTACTCTGGAAGCCAAACTTTACATCATGTTTAAAACTCTACTGTCCTTATTTTATTTACAGTTGCTTTAAAGGGTGTGATTGTTGATTATTATTATCATTTTTATGTTAATCTGTTCGTTTTAATTAGATTTAGATTAGCTGTTATTAATTTTAAATTTCCATATTTGCTCATGTCCTACCCTTATTTCATTCTGTCTCACTTTGAGAACACTGAGAAAGCACTAGGCCTACTGTTTGTTGACATTCTAACCGCGATTCATGACCAATTTCAATTTGCATACTTAAATGATTGGCATTCCCCTGGTAACGCTATGAACTGTGGGTAATTCCCTTTGCCAAAGTCTGCATAAATGCTGACCTTAGGGAAAGGATGCATGAAGGCCTGAGCTCTCACTGACTTACCCATTTATAATGGGACAGACAGACATACAGAGAGACAGACAGACATACAGAGAGACAGACAGACAGACATACAGAGAGACAGACAGACAGACAGACATACAGAGAGACAGACAGACAGACAGACAGACAGACAGACAGACAGACAGACAGACAGACAGACAGACAGACAGACAGACAGAGAGACAGAGAGACAGACAGACAGCTCTTCAAGCCCTCACTGAACTCATGTGATGAGTTAACCATTAGTCAGTTCCCTCGTAATTATTCCTTGCACATGTCTTTAATAGAAAATCTTTATTAAAAAACATTTTACATCTTGCAGAAAAGAACAATAGATAATGATTAATAATGAATGTTTATAATGATTAATAATGGTTCATTAGTACAGACATGAAAACTTGAAGCATTTAAAAATGAAAACATTTTAACAACTGTAAACCTCCCCCCCCCCCACACACACACACATACATTAAGAAGACACGAGATACCAGCGTGCGAGTCATCAGCCGTCTCAGCGCTGTTTGAGTTATATCAGGGTGACATAATCTGCCTCTATTTTGATAGGTATACAGTAGGTTGACAGGACATGGAGGAGAGAGATGGGGAGGTGACACACAGCGAAGGTCGTCGGGATCGGTACTGGAACTGTGTAATTAATTAATCGCAATTAATCGCATTTTAATTGCGTATTAATATTTGACCCGAGAAGCATTTTTTTTAAAGTAAAACACATTTTGTTGTATGAGTGAATCAACGAGTGAGTTTTTTTAATCTAAATTTCTCATCCCCTGGGCCAAGCAAAGCGCTCTGATCGGCTACTTCTCCCTTTGCGGTTGTTGTCTCTTCTTGGTTGGTGCATCGCTATGACCGGTATACCCGAAACTGAAGGTTCTGTGGTGCAAAAACTAAGTGCGATTAAAATGCTTTAATTTTTTTTAGTCCCAGCCCTAGTTTTTTACTGAACTGTGGTGTAATCACACCCAGTGTGAAGTGAGCGGTGCTATTCATCAGTCGTTTCATTAAGCGTCCTGCAAAGCTTGGCCAATGTGACCCCTGACAACCCTTTTCTCTGATCAAACCAAGATGTAAGAGCGAAACTAGACTTTTAAACTCCCTGCTGGAACCAATCACGTCCCTGGAACAACCTGCCCTCCTCTCCTCACTAAGTTAAAACATTTCTCTCCAAAGAAATGTTTAATTTCACATCATAGAAATGAGAAATATAAAAGATCACATGGAACTGAACTTCTCATCTTGTCTCTAACAAGACCTCATCTCTTCATCTCATATCTTATCTCCACATTACATTACAACCTCATCTCTTCATCTCATATCATATCACATCATACACATTACATTACAACCTCATCTCTTCATCTCATATCATATCACATCATATCTCCACATTACATTACAACCTCATCTCTTCATCTCATATCATAAATCCACATTACAGAACCTACATGAACACATCATAAAACATAACATTAAAAACACAAACCAAGTCTCCTTACAGTTAAATCCAACTGAAACAAAATAAAGCTCTAAAGATGATCATTTTGCAAACTTCACATACGTGTGAACATCAAGTGCTTATGCTTCAGGCAGTAGCTCATATGTGTAACACACAGTGACCAGTAATTTAAGTATAATTAATGCAGTAGCTCATATGCACATGACACAGTAGCTTTAACAACATCCTCCTAGTTTAAGTTGTGTTCAACTCAGACAGTGTCATCAGTAACATGCTTTGTTCACATCACCGTCTCACTGTAGAGGGACACTAAAAGGTCTTTGTTCACATCACCGTCTCACTGTAGAGGGACACTAAAAGGTCTTTGTTCACATCACCCTCTCACTGTAGAGGGACACTAAAAGGTCTTTGTTCACATCACCCTCTCACTGTAGAGGGACACTAAAAGGTCTTTGTTCACATCACCCTCTCACTGTAGAGGGACACTAAAAGGTCTTTGTTCACATCACCACCCTCTCACTGTAGAGGGACACTAAAAGGCCCTAATTTGCACCTCCTGTCTAATATTTTTTATGCATTGTTATAATTTTGAAAACATTTTGAAATAGTGAAAATACAAAAAAAGAAAATCAATCTACAAGCTGACAACATGTAAATGTTACCTGCCCTCTCTCATTAACTCCTCCCCACTAGACATTATATTAACTCTGTATATTCATTTATAGGCTTTATATAAACTTGCCACAAAAAGTTCGGAAATCTAACTTTGGTCGATTATATCTCCCCTTTAATAAACCCAAATGGTATTGTGTTTTATATCATTTTTATCGTTGATTTGTCACCTTTACAACGAAGTACAGCTTGTAAGCATCGGGCATTCGAGGCATGAGCTACACAGCCAAACGTGTGGGTAGCGCCGACCAGAATTTTGCCAAAATGGCTTGCAACATACTGTTCTGCTGGCATTTACTCTCGTTTTGGGCTTCCCTGACACCGAGCTTAACATTAATAAAGTGTAAAAATTGCCAATATGTGTTGTTTTTTCTTTTCCTTATTACTGTGGGAGAGTGCAATCATTCAATGCCCCAAGTAACAAAGGTGAAGACCAAAAGAACAGTATTGCAGGCCTGCCAGGCCATTTTGACAATTTTTGTAACAAACTGTACCTCATTGTAAAGGTGACGAATCAACGATAACAATGATATCAAACACAATACCATTTAGCACAATTAAAGGGGGGATATAATGGACCGAATGTTGGCAAATTTTGGGTCAGCGCAACCCACACGTTTGGCTGTGTAGATCATGCCTCGAATGCCCGATGCGTACAAGCTGTACCTTGTTGTAAAGGTGACAAATCAACAATGAAAATGATATAAAACACAATACCATTTGGGTTTATTAAAGGGGAGATATAATCGACCAAAGTTAGATTTCCGAACTTTTTGTGGCGAGTGTATATATATATATATATATATATATATATATATATATATATATATATATGTTTACTAGGCATTATACTCTAAATGTGAACTCTAGATTTGTATTGTTATGCTACAGCAGTTGGAGGGAAATAACAAAAATAGAAATGTTGAACAAAGAAAGCTCCTGTAGACATTTAATCATACAGGATGTATAGAATATACAGTATTTACATCACATGAAATATGACTTTGGTTTAGAGTGTCCAATAACCTACAGTATTCATGCTTTTATTAAATGTTTTCTCTCCACACCCCCCAACCAGATTAAATGCGTTGCAAAACACATACAATATAAGATACTCTTACTCTGGTGGATAGATTGCGCTATATTGGGGGGCGACTTTTGGTGCCCTTTTGCAAAAAATGTATATCCTAATTATAATTGAAATGAGCTAGCTGCCATCAGTCAGTTTTAGTTTGACTTTTCACCTGATGTTGAGATGTCAATGTCATGTGTGGTGTGAAATGGCACAACGTACCCTTACAAAAAGACTAAAATTGGCACGTGCATATACAGTATGGTGCCCTTTTCTGGAGTGAGCACCTACCCTGTCAGTGCTCTCTGCACGGCCCTGCTTGTACTTTACAGACATTCATAATTCGAGCATTTTTTCTATATAGATTTGATAAAATCACACGCACGCACGCACGCACGCACGCGCGCACGCACGCGTGCACGCACGCACACACACACACACACACACACACACACACCACAACCAGCCTCTGCATGTTGTGTAGCTTCCTGTCTTCTTTACATTCTTACAACAATGAAAACCATGATGATATTTGACACATTATTACACAACATTACAGTTTTTTTTACAATTTTTTTTGGTAGCCAATAATGTTCATACCCAATTCCTTTTGCCCAATTTAGTCGTTATGCCAATGAGTTCCTCCCCACACACACGTCTGTGTTGTTACTGCTGTTGTATCACCCCTACTCCTCCCACTCAACACTCCCCAGCCAGTAGGATTACATGCAGTGACCATTATCCCCCCCTCCCCCCCCCTCCTCCCCTGATTCACCACAGTGGATGTGAACCAACACCTCTGTGGTGGTGGTCAGGGATTTTACCGCTGCACCACCCGCCAATGGTGGTACGCCGACAATGTAATGCAATGAACTTTGTGTCCCTACATCACCAAGCTTACAGACAAACCACAGAACATAATGCGTGTATCAAAAAAGCGTCTGGGTTAAGGCAAGACCCGCCCGCGGAAGCTTGTGATTGGCTGAACCGGAGGTAGGGAGCGCTCCATGGTGTTCACTTGGACCGCACAGAGGTGCCGAAAGTCGGGGGGCGGGAGGGGGGGGCGAAGATTTACTATTCTGGCCCCCTTGTTTACAACTTCTAACGGCGCTTGAGACGGCGTGCCTCTGTCGTCTACACCGAAAACAAGTGCTCCTTTACAAGAGCCAGCCTTAACCAAGACGCTTTTTTGATACACGCGAACATAACAGTCTTTGACCTGAAGTCAAGTAAGCTTCAATATGCCAGAACCACATTATAAATGTATTCCTGAAGTGAGCTTCAATTTGCCAGAACCACATTATAAATGTATTCCTAAAGTGAGCTTCAATATGCTAGAATATAATATATACATTATACTTTTAGAGGTTTTGTTTAGGGTTAGGGGTTAGGCTTACTAATTAAATAATTAATAATTTAGGCCTATTTGATCTCATTTTGGGAAATTACTACTTCTTAATCTTTTTAGGCATTGTATTTTTTACAATTACTACTTTGACTTCAATTCAAATATCACATTGTGTTGATGTTGCTCGGCTATTTTCACTATTTAAAAAATATTTCTCAAAAGGGCAGCCTTCAACACTTCTACACAGCTACCTCCATGATGACAGCATTGTCTCTCCTCCTCCTGGCATTGGCTGCTGCTGCAGCTGAGAGAGAGAGAGAGAGAGAGAGAGAGAGAGAGAGAGAGAGAGAGAGATCACAATAACAGGCACATGTTTTAAAATATGATTATAATGGAAGTCTTTGGTACAAATCAATGATATAGTTAGAAAACTCAACACAACGCAACAAACAGCTCACAGCTAAAATACAGAGGATATACTGTAGATATGGGTGAAACTCATCCATTCCAAACTGTTCTTCCCTCCTCAATGTCATAATAACTTTAGGAATCAGGAACAATCACAGCCAACATGACCTCAACATGAATGCATGCAGTTTTCAAACTCAACTCTAGCTCTGTCTCAGGCCCTGTCCATACCTAAAAAATCCCCGGGGGTTTCTGACTTCGTTTTGAAACCTATACGCCTCCACACGGGCCCGTGTAGAAAAATATGTGTGTCCACACGGTATTATCAAAACGCTATAAATCCCTGTCTGTGCGTCACCGAAGCGGGTGGCCGCGTACCCCTGCTCTCATGGAATCATTGCAGCAGCTATCTATCTATACTTTAGTATAGGCTATGCATCGTCCAAGTTTCACAATCTTCACACTTTAACATGCACAATTGCTATTTAAACATTAATTTAATATAAATTCGCAAACTATTTCTAGAGCAGGAGAGGAGAGGAATCGTCGAGTGTGGTGCGCGCTCTCTCTCTCTCAGCATTAAACGAATGTAACTCTATCAATCAGAACATTGTGGTCAAGCTAGCATCACTTTGTATTGAGAGAGAGAGTGTGGTGCGCTAACTCTATCAATCAGAGAGAGAGAGAGAGAGAGAGAGAGAGAGAGAGAGAGAGAGAGAGAGAGGCAACTACAGACGGACTTTCTTTTTGTGCTTGTTCTGATCGTGGAAATAATTTAAAAAAGGAGGCACATGCCGTGAATAATCAACATATTCTCACCTTCAAAGCGTCAGACAACTATGAGAATGGGCTGGAATAATGCCTGCATGCGTGCATATGTCTTCCATTATGCTTGAAATCATTTGATATTGGCATTTGATATCCAAACTTTGACAAAGAGAAGAGGCAGGCGCGTCGCGTCAGATATGCTCCGTTAACAAGACGAGGGCTGCATCTCGTTATTGATAATGAGCACCTTATCGATCCGGCTTATTGAGCCGGTGGAAAGCTGTGAGACAACAAATTCAGAACATAACTGGTAGCCTATATTTTGCAACTGTAAGTTCGTGGCTGACCATTGACCACCATCTATGAAGATGACATTTGACAAGAGTAACAAATATCATTCATTAGGGCTCCATCCCTAAATAAGACAGCGGAGCTCTCTAATGTTAACATGTCGTGAATGCGCTCATAAATATGGATATTCTACAGAGACTATTATGGGATTCTCTCATAGCAAGGAGGAGGAGGCGAGGAGCACAAGGTGACGTAAGCATGCAAGCAAAGAACTTCTCCGTTTACAGTGTCCACAAGGCAAAAGAAATACGCCCGGGTAACAAAAATGCACTGCAGCCGGAGTTTTGGAAACTATTCGGCTAGTCCTCCGTTTGCATGCGTTTGCATGTGGACACCCATGTGCGTTCGTGGCTCTACCTCCCCGGGGATTAAAAATACGTTGTCGTCTGGACGGGGCCTCAGTATAGAGAAGGTTTTATAGAACTCACCTCTAGCTCTAGCTCTGTCGTTCAGGATAGAGAAGTAGAGCAGAGTTGACACAAAGTAAGGAGTGAACACCAGCAGCTTAATGATCACTTGCTTCCAAGTGATGAGAGGTTCTTCTGGAGACTCTGTGGTTGAATTGGAGGTAGAAGGAATCAGTATTGTTGCGTTTCAATCAATTAAAAAATTACTCTTTTCACATTTTCACATATTATTATATATTAGGCCTATACAAAGTAGTCGGGCTCTCAATGAAAAAAAGGCTCTCCAACAGTGTAGATAACGAGTCACTACTGCACTGTGTCATCAAGCAAAGAATTCAGCTGTGCGCTCCTTCTCCCCACACTATGCTAGGCGGCTAGGCTAACAGTTTTCATGTGAAGTTCAGGGACGTAGTAGTTAAATGTGGCATTAGAAAATTACAAATTCCTATCGAATATCTTAACTCACTCCCTGCTAAACGTCCTCAGAACGTCTTTTCCCCTGGGGATGTCGGTGCCAGACGTCTTCTGGACGTCTTTTACTGTACATACTGTACACAAAAGATCTCAGCCTTATCCAGCCTCTCACAACATATGATACACTTCCTCAAAGTCTGACAGTGTTTTTTACAACATTAAACAAAAGTGCACAGCCTCACATGAAATTAAACATCATTAAATTGTCCAAAAAGAAAAACCTCTTCTCAGAAACCTGAAACCAATTATACAATGAGAGCGAGACGGGTAACCAGAAAGCCGTGGCTTGTGTGTGGGCGTGCTAGTGTGTGTGTGTGTGTGTGTGTGTGTGTGTGTGTGTGTGTGTGTGTGTGTGTGTGTGTGTGTGCGCCAGCCAATCAGCTGGGTGGTCCACTGTCTGTTTCAGTACAACATTCAAAACCTCTCTCTACCCTTCTCAGACAAAAAAAAAGTAACAACAACACACAGACAGATCGCTGTATAAATGGTTGTAAAACATTGCCGATATGTTCACACAACTAACACAGCACGTCGAAGTGAAAAACTATCGTGATGTCCCCCCACACACACACACACACACACACACACACACACACTATAGCAATCCAGCAAGCAGATACCAGTCCGCTTTCTGTTTCAGACAGTACAACATCATTTCAATTCAGTGCCAAAAGTAACAACAACAACAACAACACAGACAGATCGCTGTATAAATGGTTGTAAAACATAGCCTTACCTGATAGTTTATAATCCATAAACCCTGAAACATGACGGTCGCTCAAACAGACCGTTAGCGATCGGTTTCTCCTCTTTTTTTTCTCCCTGCAGGCATGCTTGGCCATGGCCAGAGCAGTATAATCAGAGAGTGGTGTCACCGCGGGGTCAGAAACAGCGCTGGTCACGTGGTTCATTGTCACTTTACACCTCATAGACTTCAATGCATTTTGTAAACTTCCGGTTCGCCGTTTGTCACTATACGCCAATAGATGTGTGCGTAGAAGACCTGGCCCCATGAAGTGAACGGGAGTGACGCAACTCTAGGGCTCTGGCCATGGCGTGAACGAGTTTGATTCAGCTCACTTGAACAATCCTCCTAAACCTTCCATCTTCAATGCACAATCGGGTGCCGATTATGTTCACACAACTGATCGACGCGTCGCCGACCCTGCTGTCCAGGCGGCTCCAGAAGCGCAGCGCCCAAGAAGAAGCCAGCGCCCTGTGGCACCCGCGGCTGCTGCAGTGGAGAGTGGAGACCGATGGCAGCGACTCCAGGTCTTAGACGCAGCCTGAGAGTCACTGCGTTCAGGGATCTGGCTGAAAGTTCCTACGACTCGGAAGAGACGGACCACGGCGACATGGAGCCGTAGGGATGCTGCCAACACCAGTGGTACGAAGCATTTTATTTGTATTTGTATCGTGTTTGAGTCTCTCTCTCTCTCTGTACTGTATGTGATCGGGCAGCTGCATACCCCTGCCATACCCACTCTGATCTGCGCGCAATGAGCCCAAACACGTTGGCAAACAACGCCAGGCCTTTCCCAACGGATCTGTGCTCCTCGTTGTGTTGCCTAGTTGAGGTTGCGTGTGCGCGCGCGCTCGTTGCTCTAGAATAAAATACAAATGTTCATTTTGTGTAAATCATGACTTTGGTAAATCAGAAGGGGGGAACAGCATTTGTATCGTGTTTCAGTCTCTCTCTCTCTCTGTACTGTATGTGATCGCTGTGTTCTGCATACGGAGTGAGTGCATCTCTCCCAGTGGCGTCAGTTCAGAACAAGCTAAAGTATGGCAACATGACTGGTGTCTTGCACGCGCGCGTGCAGGGCACGCGTGCAAGACACCAGTCATGTTGCCATACCTTAGCAACAGGCACGATGAAAAGTAGAGCCTACATTTTTATTATTTACCTCTGTAGCCAAGGTATGGCAGCTGCATACCCCTGCCATACCCACTCTGATCTGCGCGCAATGAGCCCAAACATTGTGGCATTTGTATAGTTACATGGCTTTTGGAACGAATGGCAGCATTGTTTTTCCTCATGTATTGATTGATTGAAGACTTTATTAGAAGTTTGCATAGGAAAAGGTACAGTTTCATGACGGTACAGTTCACTGGTACAAGGTCTACTAAAAGGTTATCCATGAAAAGACTAAGCTTATTTCCACTGGAAACCATTGAAGTATCTCATATAACATTGAATGACAGACAAATAGAACACAGTACTATGCAGTAGATATGTAAAGAAAAACAAAAAAGAAAACAGTAAGTCTGAACAAACAGTATATACAATGTATGCCCACATGTATTGTGGATCTTTCTCTAGAGAGAGATTGAGCGAGAGCGCCACTGTGTGGGTGTGCACGCATGTTGCAGTTTAGTTTTGTACTAAATCTGTGTGCTTTGTTTCTTTGTGATCAATCTAGACACTTGAGTGTGAGGAGCCAGGTCCATCTGCAGGTGACAGCGAATCATTGGTTGGCTTTAGTCAAGGTACGGTTATTTTTGTTACAGATGGCCTACATTTATTGTATCTGTGTTCAATGCTTTTATCCATCTAAAAATCCAAACATCCACATAGCAACTGTAAACGTCTTCATTCATTCTAAGTGTCAAAATGCATACATTGAGACATGATGGGGATGGAAACAATGTAGGCCTACTGATTTTGTGCACAATATTACCTTGCAAAAACTATAACTAGCCTATTTTTTATATTGTGTTTTTCAGCTTCTGAGCCAGTGGATTCACTGCCCAGCTCTTCTGTTCCTGACATTTTTATTTTATTTCATTTGAAACCCTCAGCGAACGTGAGAACTGAACTTTTTATTCTTTGTCATTTACTTGAAGCACTACTGAAAGGGTGGGAAATGTTCCTTTTGTCATTGCCATTTACTTGAACCACTACTGAAAAGGCGTGGAATGTTCATATTTTGTAGTTTACTTGAAAACCACTACAGAGGGGGGGGGTTGAAATGTTCCTTTATTCATTGTCATTTACTTGAACCACTACTGAGAGAATGAGAACACTTGTTTTTGTAATTTCAAAAAGCACTATTGAGAACTGTGAATGCACTTGAAGTCTGTAAAATCACTTTATTTTTTATTCATTGTTATTTTTCCCTTTTGTTTGAAAACACTGTAAATATCTTCTGCATCACTGAAGCCAAAAATAAAAGGCAGAAAGGAGTTCTGATCGAGAGTCTACTTTACTAAAACATGTATTCAGTTTGTTCCTAGAGGTGTTTTGGGTGATACATGGCCAATTTTCTAAACAACAGAACATGTTTGAAACATCTGGATGGGAGCACTGGAAAGAAGGCGACTTCATCTTTCCAGAGAGGTATAGTTTATATAGTATTCATAGCTCCTTCATATTTATTCAATTTTCCCCCCAAAAAAAAACTCTTCTCAGAAGCCGTTTTTTCGCCATACCATACCCTATACTTTTCCACCTTACGAGATCAGCAAACATGTTTGAAACGTATGGTTTAGAGCGTTGGAAAGAGCACGAATTTGCCTTTCCAGCAAGGTATAGTTTATAATAGCAATCATATTTTATTCATAAGTTATTCCATTTTCAAAACTAAAACATGCTTTTACTCAAAATGTCTTCTCAGCAGCCTGTGAAGACCCCATACCATGCCCTTACTTTTCCACTTTCTGAGATAAGCGAACATGTTTGAAACGTATGGTTTGGACCACTGGAAAGCACACGAATAGGCCTTTCCAATAGGCCTTTGTTTTGTTATTTTATGCCTCAACATCAATGCGCAATTGTCCCTCCAAGATGAGTGAAATCGTCAGAAATCCTTGGCAGTTCTATTGCACAGGCAAGTTGAACTTGGCAGAGAATGAGTTAATTACAATGAAATGAAGTTGACGTGTTTTTTTAGGGCAATAGTTGTTTAATCACAATACTGTATTACACTCGAGGGTCTGCCTTATCACGGTTATCTGGCACCTCAGTCCTGCCAACGGAACTCCCCTTCAGTTCGTTCCTGCGGCAAGACTGTCGTGCCAGATAACCGTGATAATGCACACCCTCTCGTGTAATATTGCTTAATTATCATATGTTTTAAAAATGCAACAAAACTAAACTAAACTAAACTTAACAATCGTTTTCAGTTTCCAAACACTTGCTTATCTACTCATGGTGATAATGTTCAAATAATCTGACACAGACTCACTTGTCACGTCCATCCAAATCTCTGGAGACTCTCCAAGGCCAGGGATGGAACACTTGTAGAATCCTTCATCAGCCTTGGAGACATGGAGGATGGTCATCTGTCCTGTAGACTCAGCCCTGAAGAGGGAGCCGTTTCTATAGAAGTCAGCTTGGAGGTTGAAGGATGTTTTCTTTGTTGTCTGGTCTTTGTACAGGCAGCGGAATATGGCGTTACCTCGCTCTGGCACAGGAAGTACAGGACTCTCTAGGATCACATCTAGAAGCAACATGTTGAGTTATGAACATCTATAGAACCAACATGTTGACTTATGATCATCTATAGAACCAACATGTTAGGTTATGAACATGTGATGTTTGGTTCCTTGGCACCCATCATTTTCTCATAGTTTGGACTCTCTAGAACCAGGATCTGCAAAAAAAATAAAATATTAGCACAAAAATCCTATGGAAGTACACATCGTACCACACTATACAGTATATACTCATCACTGTTTCATATGGATATTGGTTTGTTTAGGGAGTGATAACTGTCAATAAGCTGGGCGATTGGAAAAGTTATCATACCAAAATGTAAACTAGAGACATTTACGAAGACGAAAATGTAAAAAACGTACGGTCACCTTGGGTGGTACCAATTTGTGCCAATTTCAGAATTGGCCCCCGGCCTATACCCCAGATTCCAGGCTTTCAGCGTCAGCCGCTGGAGAAGACACCTGGGCCGCCGACGAGGCGGCGGCCGGGGGTGGAGGGTGGGGCCTGCCTGTGTTCCCTGGGGCCCTTCGTCGGAGACAGAGGAGGGTCCCTGTGCCTCGGGCTCGGGGGAGCCCATAGAGGCTAGGGAGTTAAAGGGAAGCGGAGAAAGCAGGGACTCACCATTGGAGAAGGAGATCTGAGGTAGAGTCCCTAGGTCCATCGCGTCGTCTTTCTCCGCCCGCTGTTGATGAGGAGTGAGGCCTTCCTCCACCTCGTCGTCTGAATCCTCCTCGAATCTACCGTAGGAGGAGCGCGAGGAGGAGCCGCTGGCCCGCGAGAAGGCCGGAGAGGGAGGCGGGGAGAAGCGGCGCTCCGGGCCGCTGGAGTAAACGCTGTCCCCGCTGTTTCCACCGGAACGCCGAGGGAGAAGCAAGAAAGAAATCCGAGAGTATTCGCTGCCATGTTGGCACAACGCTGCCGAATGAACAAGGAGAACTCGGAACATAGCAGGCACTCTGGTTGTCTTGGAGGGCCTCTATAGCGTGGTCCCAGCCTAAGCATTGGATGCAGGCAGGATGGGGGTCGTCTGGGGCGAGGTAGTGGTCATTCCCGCAGACGGCGGTAGGAACGTGCAGCTTAGCTTAGCTTTACCTTAGCAACAAGGGCTAACAATGTAGTATGAACGCACGTTGAGTGAAAAGCGATGGAGGATTCTTACCGCTGGTTAGGACGTAGAAAACAGGAACGGTGACTGAAGAAAAGTTACAGAGCCGAGGGACAAAAGCCTATTTGTCGCTTTCGGCTCTCTCCGGAACGATTATATCTTCTCTGAAGTAGTAGTTGGCAAGGAGCGTTGTGAGTTTCGTTCTGTGCTCTTGTATGGGCAGAAGCGAAAAAAGAGGAGGTGACAGGGAAGTCACCCGTTATAAAGGGTACTGCTGGGGCGGGTCTTATAACATGATTGACCTGCCCTTCGGCCAATAGGAATCGGCCTTTCGGGAGCAAACGTATGACGTTTCTGTGATCTTGGTCGGCGCATGCACCTTCCCATAGGAGGAAATGCTGACTGGAAGAAGTATACAAACATTTTAGGACTTAAATGTGTAATTATATAGATTGTACCAGAGATCTTAATGTGGATAGACGGGCTGACATCTGCCGCGGACTGACACCAGTAAACTGCACTGTCTCCACGATACATGGTGATGGCACAGGAACCTCCTGCACAATCACAATGAAAAGAAAGAGGGTTTTCAGTTCAAAGTTATTATCAAATCACACCAAATCAAACTACAAAAAGTGCCCCTTCGAGCACATGTCTCCGCCAGGTCGTGTAAGTTATTGTAGGTCAGCTATTCTGAAATCAGTCATGACTATTAGACATAATGTGAACCTATTTGTGTGATATTTGGATAAAATCTGTAATAATAGCCTGGCATCAGCCAGACTAATAACATGGATTCACTCACACCTTCCTCCATGGTCTGGACTTCAGACCATAGGGAGCGAGTATGAGAAATCAGAAAATGATCGGGCCAATCAGTGACCGCGTGACACTGTTCAATTGAAACGCAGTCACTGATTGGCCTGGTCATTTTCTCATTTCACATACTCACTCCCTATAGACACACACGGGCGCCTACAAATTCACGCCCACAATTGAGACAGCGGCCCCACTTCACGTAAGGGAGACAGTTTCACTGCAATCGGGGTCTGCGTTCATGATTAAATCTGATCAATATTAAATCTCGAAAGACACTAGGAGGTGCTCTTATTGAGCCCCTCATTGATTACGGAGTCCTTGTCTGGTATCGCGACGCCCCAGCTGCCTTAAAGTTAAAGCTCCAAACAGCCCAAAACAAACTAATTAGGGTTGTGCTTGGTCTTCCACCTCAGACCCACCTTACCGATCATCACCACGAAAGCGTGGGGTGGCTCAAAGTAGCTGACAGAGTACAGCATCTTGCAATGGGCCTGGTGTACAAGATTCACTTCACCTCCAAGATACCCATGTACCTGGAAAACTACTTCTTAAAGGTTAAGGATGTTCACGATCACAACACCAGAGGCAGCTCCACTAATCATCATCAACGTAGATTTAACACTAAACAAGGCGCTAACTCGTTCTCCTGCTATACCATCAACATGTGGAACGCCCTTCCACAAGCCTTAAAGGAGAGCAAATCCCTAGCCTCCTTCAAAATTGGTATGAAAAGTCACCTTCAGACAGCTGCTACCCGTGACTTGTAAATAGACTAAGCCCCGATGCCCCCCCCCCCCTTTTCTTTTTTTTCTGCCTTTGTATTTGATGTTATGCTTTTGAAACTGATATTATCCTAGATAAAGTATGTTCTATCCGTCTGTCTTTCAATGTTATATGAGATACTTAAAGTGTGGTTCCTGTGGAAATAAGCCTCGGCTTTCTAGGATCTCCTTTTAGTTGACCTTGTACCAGTGATTTGTACTGTCATCAAACTGTACTTTTTTCTATTGCAAACTTCTAATAAATTCTTCAATCAATCAATCAATCAAAATGTGTGGTATTTTGTTCAAAATGAGCCACTCCTGCAAACTTTATATGACAATCTTAGCCAATCAGGATGGATTATGAAAATAAAAATCTGTGGGAGTCAGAAAATGTGTTTTGCAAAAATCGGCCTGCTGGTGGCGCTATAACAGGCCTACTGCTCTGGCAGAGCCACCAACTGGCTTTCAGGCAGAATGAATGACATTTGCTTGAGTTGTTAGATGTTTTATTTTTCATTGTTCAGTGTGAGGATCCCTCCTGAACCGAACTGTTCTGTTGCAGCTACTGTACTTACTGTATGTGATATGGGAGCGTTTCGCTGTTACTACGTGTCATCGGTTCGACACCCAACTCTAACCCTTACCCTAAACCTAACCTCCGTGGGGTGAGTCGCTAACCCTCCCGACGCTCCTTTGTCGAGATGACGGCCGTTCGAAAGAGCGAGATTTCCCCATGTGATATACTGTATCCTCCCTGGCTGAATGGTATTATGGCCCATGTATATACATTTAGATATGTGTCAGATTGTCTTCTAAATGAAAGCAATTCACACCTGAGTGCCTTGATTTGTTTGTATTGAACCCCTGTTTGTCATTCAGTTGGTGCCGAGTCATAGTACTTTACAAGTATTTAAACTCTGTTCATCATTCAATTCTTGACAGTGCCTTACAGGTACAACTGATTCACTCTCTAGTGTTTCACATTAGTTTGTAGCTGAAAGACTTTAGCCTTACTTTTATAAAAGAACAGTGCTTTAGTTTAGCCTCATGTGGGCGATTTGACCTTTTGGATTTAAATTCATACCTCCAGTGGATCCCCATTTAATGCCACAGGTTTCACCAGCCTTACTGCTATCTCTTCTCACAGTCCATCCCTCTACAGCCTGCTGGTCTTCCTCACAGCTCAGTACGATGGAGTCCCCTCTAAAGAAGTGAGATCTGTCTGTGTATGTTCCATTGTGTCTGATTTTCAGAGACACTGGAAAGACAGAAAGAGAGAGAGAGAGAGAGAGAGAGAGAGAGAGAGAGAGAGAGAGAGAGAGAGAGAGAGAGAGAGAGAACAATACATTAGTTAAAGATATGTATTTTTTCGTGTTTTTTAGGTGCTGTGATAAATCAACTTTAGTTTTGTGGTTGCGACCTTCCGATGTTTACGATGAGAAATATCGCAGCTTGTCTCCGTGTCAGTCAGTACACATTTTTACAGTCTATGAGTTGGTTCCCTTGTCACTGTGACATCGCAGGTGATATCACAGGTGACATCACCTATGTAAAAGTCCATATATGGGTATTCCCCAGAATCCCTTTTATGCCCATATAATGAAGATCTCTGATGTCATCGATATATATCACTGGCCAGATGGCCAAGTCATGGCCCATATATGTGTGGCTGGTTCAGATAGGGATCTCATTGGCATAAAATATATTGTGTATATGGATACATATTAATAAAATAATAAATAAAATAAAATATTATCCATATATGGGCATTCCCAGAAACAAAATCCCCTTTATGCCCATATATGGAGATTTCTGATGTCATCATCAAGAGCCCAAGAGCCTGCTTTACTCTGATTTACACCCTACCTTCCCCGAAAACCTTAATATTAAGTCCATATATGTGTATGGATATATATTAATAAAGGATAAAATAAATAAAATGTCCATATATAGTATGGGCATTCCCAGATGATGCCCTATTAGGGTACCCCCTTATGCCCATATATGGAGATCCCCAGGCATCAAACCCAGGCCCTAACTCGCCAAGGCCCTGCTTGGCTTTACTAATTAACATACGTTTTATGCCCATATATGGAGATCCCTGTCATGCCCATATATGGGCATGTTTTGACATAACATTGTTGACTATCATGCAGGGGTCTCCATATATGGGTAACTGGTTCGATATACATCAATGGCCAGATGGACAAGAATTGGTGCGACCTCGAAGTCGCATGTCGCCCTGAGGCTTCTTACTAGTACATAAGATTGTGTCTGTCTGTCTGTCTGTCTGTCTGTCTGTCTGTCTGCCTGTGTCTGTTATGCATACAAAGGGATGTACAGTACATAGCTCATAGCAAAGGTCATATCAAAGTGTCATGCATCCTCAGTGAGAATGTACAAACATTCCCATATCATCCATGTTCAATCTCTGTGATAGGCCAGACATCTTTACATCTTTAACAGCGAATACACCACATGTTGTTGTGGTTGATGAAGAGTCTGTATTAGAGATAGCTGCACCTTTGACCCTAGCCTAGAGGAAGCCTTTATGACCAAGGTCATTAAATAACAACGTTGGTATTTAATGACCGTGGTCATGAATGCTTCTTCTAGGCCAGTGGTTCTCAACCTTTTCAGGCCACGACCCCCAAAATAATCATATTTGAACTGGGGAACATAAATTGAAATTAGTGTTCTTTACCTTTCAGCCTAACTTGAACTGTATTGTAGGTCAAAGGCCATTCAGTGACACAACTCACCATTATGCCATTTCCACCTAACTAGGTTTTCTTCATGTGATAAACATGTATCATGCTGATTTTTATATTGCCTGCCAATTAGCTATAATTAGCTTCCACATTTTCGGAGTGGGACCTTTTTGTTAACATATCACGTTAGATTTACCCCAAATTTGAATCTATCTAAATGTTCACATGCAGGTTTTGTTTGTCCATGATCCATGTTTTAGTATTACTTTAACTCACTCTCTCTCTCTCTCTCTCTCTCTCTCTCTCTCATGTCAGTAGGTAGAATGTTCCAGATAATACTTCACTGATAGTGATAGTATGTTCTGTGTAAGCATCTAAACACCCTCACAATCCTCTATCCCCCATGCATTTTTATAAACAGCCCCAGAGGAGGCAGGCCTAGAGACCATGTAGTGGTTTATACATGGTGACAGTAATGCTTGTTTCAAAACCTTAACAAAAACTAAAATACAAAATAAGATGTAGCAGTGATGGACCGAAAATTCGCGTTTTCTTCTGCAGTTTTGATGCGGTTTCATATAATCATTCAGTTCCAAAAGCTTTTCAGTTAATCTACTTAATTTTACACCACTGTCTACTACAGCAAGCATGATGGTTCCCAATCCCAAACGTTTTAGCCCGTGAACCAAGAGAAACTAAACCCAAACAAGTAGTAGTGAAAATAGCAGATCTACAAGCTCACAACGAGTCGCTTCACGCTGCGTTGTGAACTTCTAGATCGGCTATTTTCAAGACCCATACAATGTGTCCACAACGCTAGCCCAAACAGTGTTAGCAGCATAGCGCATCCATCATTACTCCAACTCTAATATAGCCACCGACTCACCAATTGCTGACTGAGTGACGATGAGACGAGCAGGACGATGTTTAATGCCTTTATAGCCTACATGGTCTTGTCTTGGTGTTCTGTTTATATTCCTTTATGCCTGTGTTGTTAATTTCACCACAAGTCCATCATGACGCAAGATACGCACTGACGACAGTGAGGTGGACGACCGTTAAAGGGGCATCCTCTGAAAGCTATTTCCTCTCTGCGCAGAAGCGCATTTCAAAACAAGAGTCTTTATTTTATTTTTTTCATCTATACAATCGATCATTCAACATGTTTATTTTGAAATTGTCCTGGAAAATAGTAGCCAAATAGCCCCTACATGCCACTGAGAGGTTACGTTTGTGTTGATGAGAGCCAGCTTGCAGCGCAGGGGAGGAAAAGAACAAACAAACACCCCAGCCGGCAAAAAAGATGGGGGGGATGAGATCACGTTTTTATGAAAGTGGGGGTGTCCCGTCGTACTCACAATGAATGGTGGTGACGCGCCAGCGTACAGCTGTGTATACTGTATGGGTGTGTCCAAGTGTGTCTTTGTTCTAGTTGCGACCGTAGGTCGTAGTTTAGTATGTGAACGGTCACAGCATGACCATATCTCTGTCTGTCTGTCTATAACGCCTGACACTGTGGTTCCCCTGACACATCACTGACATCACATGTGACATCACAGCATTCCTCCTGGCGCTGTTGCTTTCGCATGCACTTCTGCTCTCTGTGAGGCCTTGGTGGAGCTACCATCACCATATGTAAATGTAAAAGTCCATATATGGGTATTCCCCAGAATCCCTTTTATGCCCATATGGAGATGTCACCGGCCAGATGGCCAAGACATGGCTCATATCTGTGTGGCTGGTTCAGATAGGGATCTCCATGTATGGGCATAAAATGTATTGTATGTTGTGATGTCACAGGAACCACTAACAGAATCCCTTTTATGCCCATATATGGAGATCCCTAATGCCATCAATATTAAGCCCATATCTAACAGGACTTCATATGGAAATGCCCATATATGGAGGAAGACAGCCCATATCTGTGTTGCTGGTTCAGACAGGGATCTCCATGTATGGGCATATAAGGGATTGTAGTATGATGTCAGATGTGATAGACATCATAGGATTTTCACATAATGAATAACTGAGTAAGCATGTTTTGGGGGTCTCACAGCATATCTCCAAGGATCTCCTTATATGGGTACTAGGGGTCTCCATATATGGGTAACTGGTCTGATATACATCACTGGCCAGATGGCCAAGATATGGCGCGACCAAGGTCTTACTAGTCTAAACTATTGTCTCACTCTACCCATAATGCATTGCACTGAAGTTGTCTCACCTTCTGGTTGAACAGGTCCACAACAGAGGAGGAGATACACCACTGTAGAGAGAGAGAGAGAGAGAGAGAGAGAGAGAGAGAGAGAGAGAGAGAGAGAGAGAGAGAGAGACACACACACACACACAGTTATTACATGTGTCCAAGCCAGGAGGATGGTGGCCTCACGTTGCCAGACTCTATATCACACCACCGGCAGGGAGGGAGGGAGGGAGGGGGGGGGGGGGGGGGGGGTTGAGTGTCAGGCAATGCGAGGCTAGGTGGTTGCAAAGATTCTGCCCCTCAGTATTTTTATAAAGTTGTATGAAAATATCAAAAATAACTATCAATAAATACTGTTTGATTATCATAGTAGAGATGACATTAGTAGTGTTGAAACTCTTTCTCTGATGTTTTTTTTCCCTATAGGCTAATATATCTTGCGTGGCATGTGGTGTCCTGTGCAGTAAGGTAAAACGGGAAATTTATTTACTTATTACTTACTTACTTGGACCACTGGCCCACTAGAAAAACACACGGTCTGTCTAAAAACACGGTCAGCCAGGTTGGGCCTTTGATATAAATGTATAATCAAAAGCTGGATTAAGAGTCTGGTGGTTGGGTTTGTAAAATTCATTCATTAATGGACAAGAGCAAAGATATACTGTACATAATTATGAGTGTGTGTTTGCACCTAAAGGTGAAATATTGATATCATGCCATTGTCCTGAACTTGTCCTGAATAATCGCAATTTCACAATGATAAAGCTGTCTGTGTACACCAAAAAAAAAAAAAAAAAAAAACACTTGCGTTGCTTGTATTAATATTGTAGCATTTTGTACCCCGTTCTTTAGCTCAGGTAACAAAGTATGTGTATGCATGTGTGTGTGTGTGCGTGTGAGCGAGCGAGCGAGCGAGCGAGCGAGCGAGTGCGTGCGTGCGTGCGTGCGTGTGTGTGTGAAAGAGAGAGAGACGCAGCGGCCTCACTTCTGGATACAACTTTTTTTTTTGGTTTTTAAAAACATAAAAACAAAAGAAAAATAAATACCTTTTTATCAAGACGGTAAGTCTTGATAAAAAGGTATTTATTTTTCTTTTGTTTTTATGTTTTTTGTTCCCAATGCCCAAGTGACCCCACTCTGTACGCGTGTTGTGACACAGAGTCAGTGAGCACTGAGCAGATTACTACTCTCAGGTTAATTCATGTTAAATCTAAATTCATGTTCAGCCTGGTCTTCCAATTTGCTCTGATAAAAACTCAGTCTAAACCAGCCTTCCAGCTCTTTAATTATATTAATACATACATACTTTTTTAACAAAACAGGGACTTCTGTCATTAAAACACATGCAAATGAAAATGAGTGCAAAGCAGAGTAAATGTGAATAAAGTAAATACAGTACTTACATGCTATCATACAGGATGGTGTAAATGTCATGATGCCAAACTGACTGCCTGACACTGACTGAGAGCAGAGCTGTGTGGTTTCATATAGAGACCCTCTGATGCTAGATGGAACAACAGTCCATTTCCTTTGTGGTAAGATGTACACACCAGGCACACACGCACACTCAGCTCAAAAGACCTTTTCAACGTCAAGTGTAATATCCTTTTTTTTCTTTTAATTTGTTGATAAGATGCCTATGATAAACATCTTTCTAATGTGGTAAAATTCACTACAGGTCAAGTACTTGTTGGTCTAATAGACAGAGCTGGGTGGTCACTGCCACTGTTTTCTGGGAATATTCAAAATTCACAGCTTGGCCTGTGGGGTCACTGGAGGAACACACTTTAGATTTGACATGATTATAAGAAGAGAATACTGGATAAACAAGTCAAATTGGAAGTCATGAAACCTAAACCTAAGTGGAAGAAAGGGGAGACAAACACTCTATAGCATCCCAACATAGAGATTTAACACTGTTACTGGACACTCGATAACAGGGCTACTCAACTTAACGCTTCCAGTGCCAGCCCCTAGATGGCGCCATAGAATGCCAGACTTTCTCCCATAGGGGACTGCATTAGCATCCGGGGGCTCACGTTGCAGTGACGCGCGTGCTCACGTTCGTGCACGTCATGGAAAGGTCCCGGATGATAATGCTAACAGAATAGCTATTCCCATTTTGTCATTTTAAAGATCATTTTTCGGCGATTTCGCCGTAAATAAACCTCGCGCCACATCCCTAAAAACACAATCCAGAGATATGGCCCTTCAAAGATGTGGTGTTTCATTGGATTCGGCGGCGATTCACGGCTAAGTTCGCGGCTCACGGCCGGCATGGCTTCCCCAGGATTTGGACCACTGGATTTCAAATTAAGGCTCAGGCTTCAGAAGGCCTCGGATCATTTTATTCATTTCATTAAAAAAGCCAAACTAATTCGGGATCGGCACACTGGACTATGTTCCGGAAGCGGCGCTGAACATTCGGTGAACATTGGGGGTCTCAAAAATGTATTTTAAACCATTTTTAATGGAATATATCGTCGGACCATGTAAAATGGCTAGCTGGCTAGCGTAGGACGAGCCAGGACCACCCACGGCTCTACAAGCAGCTCAGGGTAAGTCAGTTAATTAAAAAAAAATTGTATTGGATTGAAATAAAGCCGAACTAGTTCGGGATCGGCACTCAACAAGTTAAGATGGCTCAGGGGCCATTCAGCAAAATACCAAAAAGTTAAAATTACGGTCCTATGTTGGAGGAAAACTGCTAAATTTCCATCTTTAAGGCCAAACCTCATTGAACAAAAAGATTGTCTTGGAATGATTAATGATGAAATTGTTTCTTATTTTGGAATAATCAAAATGGCAAGGTTGTCTCAGGTTCAATTCCAGGCCAGGCCAGCAATGTGTTGATGTGTCCCAGAGCAAGACTCTGAACCCCTTCTGATCCCCGAGCGCCATAGAATGGCTGCTCCCTGGTCCAGTTGTTATACCAAGGTATGGCAGCACCATATCATATTAGTGTTTAAGATTTTCCGGGAAATATAAAAATAAAATAATAATAAATCCCGGGAATGTTCTGGCCTTTTCCTGGGCTTCCCGGGAATTCCTGTTAAAAAAAAAAAAAAATTCAATTAAAACCATGGAATGTGCCTTTAACCAAGCTGAAATTCATTATAGATCCTATTGGGGGCGACATTTCGTAGCCCGTCGTCTGAATTTCCATGTGTCTTTGAAAACAGTTGATCTGTAAGCTCACAACGCCTCGTAGATTAGACGTTATGTGAGCTTGCAGATCGGCTATTTTCAGCATGACACAACACTCACATGACAAACTATAGCCTGATCAAGCTTAATGGGAGATGGACGAGGCTACGCACAACTCTTCCCAATGCAAAAACAATGTTCCTCAATGGCTCGTTATAATGCATTGCATAGGCCTACCTACAGTTACATGGATATTTATTTTGGGGGATATAACGTTTGCAAGATCATTCTTCATAGCTCACCCCAAAGAAATCGAGGTATAGAACACAAAACTTGGCTATTACTTACAGAATATTATGCTGTGTCTCTGTAGTGGTAAAGGGACTGTCGGAACACAGTATTAATGAGCTTTTAATGAGCCACCACGTTATATTTAATCAAACAACAAGTTTATCTAGTATATGGGACGTGTAGGTCATGGTTACACCCCGCCATACCGACGCCCTGCCACTCCGACCATTGACTTCTATGGGTCGAAATGGCGGGGTGCTCCCTCTTTTCTATGCACATCGCCTTTACGACCCTAAACGTCTCGATTCAGAAATACCGCCATTTCGAATAAACCTGTCGGAATGGCAGGGTGTCCCCGTTTTGCTATAGACATCACCACTCCGACCCTAGGAAAGCCCTTCTATGCGCGGCCGCTGCTTCTATATAAGCGAACGATTCAACTGTGCGTAGAGCGGCAGTTCATAGGGGTGGAAGAAGAAAAAAAAAAAGGAATGAGTTTATGTGCGCATCTCCTCCCATCTCTCTCTCTCTCTTTCTTTCTTTCTCTCTCTCCCTCTCTTTCTCTCTCTCTCTCTCTCTCTCTCTCTTCCCCTCTCTTTCTCTTTCTCTTTCTCTCTCTCTCTCTCTCTCTTTCTCTTTCTCTTTCTCTCTCTCTCTCTCTCTCTCTCTCTCTCTCTCAACGCAATCTTGTAACGGGCTAGTATTATTTCTGTACTTCAAGCTTGATGGTTTGATGGAGGGACAATTAAAACATTTATATACACTGAACCGAGGCGGCGCCGACACCCAGGCAGCCCGGGGGTCCCCGGGCCCCGCGGACCACCGCCTGTCCCCCCGCCGTTCAGTGGGCACCTGGGCCAGCCTGCCTCCAGGACCACGGACAGCAACTATTAGATAAATTATTAAAGATAAATATGGATCTCTAAATCCATAGTTAAAATAAGACAAAGAGACCAAAGGACGTATATCTTAGATTGCTGTATTGAGGAGAGACAGACAAAGAGACAAACAGTGCGCATATCATCCTAGTGGTATGCTCGATAATCTCTCCCCACCCTAACGGCAGGACAGAGGATTCTCTCTCCCAAAATGGAAGTTACATTCAGTATATAAAGACATACAGTTTATGACAGTAAGAAGTCGTGGAACTTATTAATTTGTTCCCATCTCATAACAAGGAAGTAGTAGGAACTCATTGATTTGTTCCTATATCATAACAAGGAAATAACAGGAAGAAAGTGCCACGTAGTGCTGGTTATTTTCCACCACTCGTGACTTATACAGTATATCATGATTTCATAGTCTAAAGTTATTATGACCTGCAATCTTTAGCCTGACCCTACAGTATCCGACCAAAATGTGGTCTCATACTGTACGTTCAGTTCATATATATATCTTATATGGTCATATGAGACTCAAACACAAACATAGAATTATGTATAATAATTCATATCTAACAATCTATCCTTTTCATTTTTGTATGAGGTTCATATGACCTCCATATTAAACATTTTATCAGGGTAATAATAATAATAATATGAAGACTTTAATAATATTTAGAAATTCAAATTTTCAAAAAACTGTAATATATATATTTTTTAAAGAACTGTAATAAATCCTTAAAGTTAAAGAAACTTGACACCTTCATTCCTCGTTTCTTACAGATGAATGAAGACAGAATTAAAATTGAATAAACAGATAAAAATAAAGAATAAAGAATGAAAAATGAAAAAAGAAAATATGAGTTGATCGGATGACCATTGATCGGATGACGATGATGACGATGATGATGATGAGGGTGATGATGATGACGTGGTGATGTTGACGTTGGGGCATTGTAGAGACGTGAGGGAGGAGGACGCAGGATGCAGTTGATGTGGGGTCGTTCTTCTGGGTCTCTCAGGTGATTCCTAGGGGGGACGAAGACTTGGCCAGTTTACTGTTTCAACAACAATTTAGTTCATCATGATAGTGTTTGTACTACACATGGCATCAACAACAGTGCAACAGAATTCTCACCGACAAGGCACGATTTTTACATCGTGCCGCTGCGGTTGATTGGCGTGCACTGGTCTGGCCGGGCCTCAGGTCGTGGTTCGTCTGCAGCACCCCATCTCAGTCAGGTGGTTTTCAGTTGATGACCCGATTCTCCTCCTTCCCCACACTGCAGTCCTCTCTCCGTCACCGTCAGCCCATGTAACAGAAACATTTCAAATTAAGTTTCAAATAAATCTTAAATCGATGAAAAACCAAATTAAATAAATTAAAATCAAATCAAAATTAAAATATAAAATATATTAAACACTCCCCTTCTTGTTACAACTTATAGTTGTGACATAAAAGTTAAATAAAATAATTTAAATTGTTTAAATCTTTAATTCATGCACTACAGTACAGTACAGTAGCAGCTTGGGCACAGGGGAGTCAGTGATAAGTAATACGCCCTAAGTGCGAGAAGCGACCTTGTGTCCTTCTCAACAATGGGTTTAATTTGGTTGTTATGGTAACCAGGGACATGACGTTCCCAACAGAGATTTCTGGGTAATGCAGTCTTAACAGTAAAAGAACAGGGCAATTAAACAAAATACCATAGACAGTAAACAATCAGAATGTTTACGAAAAATAGGAGAAAGGAAAGTCTAAACAGACATGTTCCCAAAACAATTCTCTCACACACAGACCATCTGACCTTGAAGGCTCCAGGTGGTTTCTCAGACAGGCACACATACGCACACACCTCAAAAGGGCATGAATCACAGTCACACGCACGCTCACGCACGCACTCAGGGAGTGAAAGAGATATGGGTCAGAGCGACATTTACGCACACACAGGCGCTTGCCCGCACTCACACATACATTATTGGGACGGCACACAAGTGCACGCACGCACACGCACACACAGGCTCACAGAGATGGGAGTCAGAGAGGGGGGGTTTACACCCACACGCACAAATCTTCTGCTCGCACACACACACCGTAGCCTACGGCAAACTCATTCTCACAAAGAAGTCATCAAATAAATGAAATTATAGTATAATACACAGCCAGAATCCTCTGGAGGTTTTAAATCTTAACGTTACAACATATTATATTAATTTAGACATCATTAATTTGAGTTAGTTATTCTTAATCTTAACTCTTAACTTTAATTTCTCAGAGACATTTTAAAACGTCTTAAAAGTACTTAATATTACAGAAAACAGAACTGGTCAGTAACATAGTCAAAGATAAAATATTTGTTTCTCAATTTCCAATGGCTGGGCCAAGCCATGAAAGTGAGAGACCTAAATAAACACAGTATTATCGGTACAGTGAACATAACAGTAACAAACTGACAAATACTGACCCTTCATAGGGTCCAGACATAACAGTAAAAAGCTATAACCGCAACTGACTAGAAGTACTCGTTAAATTCAGGCCGACTAGAAGTACTTGCCCTAGGTTATAAGCCAAACATATAATGACCATTCATAGGGTCCAGACAAAAGACAACGACATGACTGTACCGAAAAAGTTAAAAGTCTGAAAATCAGTATTGTCTCTGCACTCCTCATCACAATGAGAGAGCGAGAGCGCGAACCAGAGAATTAGATAAAAATAGATTTAAGGTGTTGATCACCACCTTGAAACGTAAGATGAAAAAAAAGAGTTATACGACCATCTGTATCTATAGATAAGGGTTAATTTACGACGCGTGTCAAACCAAAACATTATTAGGAGCTATCGGACTCCTCCAACGGAGAGAGAACATAATTCACAAATCATATCAATTATCATTACATTAACATCGTTAATTCAAAATTCAAAGACACGACACGTTACGGGGACTAAGTAACTATGTACTTATCTTAATCATCTTAGGAATTTGCCGAGCGTGGAAATCCCAGATGCAGCCCAGGACCGGGGGAGTATCCAACCTCAAGGAAGACGGTCCAACACGGTCCGCTGCTCCTGGGGGTCCACGCGGTTCCACATTAATCCAAAATAAGATAACACTGTTGTCCAAATAAAAACCTTTGTCTGAAAATACAGCAATTATAGAGATTTTCCTGGCTGGTTTCAGATACGTGTTGCAACATTGTTCCACCGGGGGAGAGAAAGTGAACTTTAAATGGCTAACAGCCTGAACACTTATCCGTCCCTCAGTCGGCCAATGTTACAAACAGTATCCTCGCTCGATAAGGACCATTATTATTAGATAAATTATTAAAGATAAATATGGATCTCTAAATCCATAGTTAAAATAAGACAAAGAGACCAAAGGACGTATATCTTAGATTGCTGTATTGAGGAGAGACAGACAAAGAGACAAACAGTTCTAAATCTCTCCCCACCCTAACGGCAGGACAGAGGATTCTCTCTCTCAAAATGGAAGTTACATTCAGTATATAAAGACATACAGTTTATGACAGTAAGAAGTCGTGGAACTTATTCATTTGTTCCCATCTCATAACAAGGAAGTAGTAGGAACTCATTGATTTGTTCCTATATCATAACAAGGAAATAACAGGAAGAAAGTGCCACGTAGTGCTGGTTATTTTCCACCACTCGTGACTTATACAGTATATCATGATTTCATAGTCTAAAGTTATTATGACCTGCAATCTTTAGCCTGACCCTACAGTATCCGACCAAAATGTGGTCTCATACTGTACGTTCAGTTCATATATATATCTTATATGGTCATATGAGACTCAAACACAAACATAGAATTATGTATAATAATTCATATCTAACAGCAACGACGTCATTCCCCATTAATGATTGAATAATATCCTACAGAACAGATGAAATCACGTAGCTGTAATGTAGGCTATAGGCCTATTGCTGGCTTAATTTGTTAATTATTAGGAGCAATAAATATAGTCTATACGCCTACTTGATTCAACAATAAATAGGCTCAAGAAAGTTGCCAAATTACAATGGGTCACTGTGACATGGCTTATTTAATCAAATCTAATCAATAGTATGCCTTTGGGTAGCTCACCAGATCTGCAAACTCGCAAGCATGCATGTTGTGTAGTCTGTAGACACACCTCATTGTGAGCTTGTAGATCGGCAATTTTTCGCAGTTTGGCTGGGGTCTGTCTTGTTATCAAATGATATCGTCGGCCCAAAACTGATGGACATGAATATACAGTATAGCTACTGACAAGGCGCACAGTTGTGCACGACGCTGTCTGTCTGTCGCGCTGTTGCATTAGGCCTATGGTAGGCCTATATATCATTATCATCATCACATAAACAATCCATATTTGCGCGCCTGACGGCCCATAGGCCTATAAGATAGCCTAATAGGCTCCAATCGCTCCATGTACAAGTGCATTAAACGAACAAAAAGGCTTAAATAGGCCTACTTCTAAAATGGACAATTTATTATATCCCTTTACCCCAGTCCCCTTAATTTATCTGATGAAGGATATAGGATATTTTGCTGGTGGTTTCGTTATTCGTAGGCTATTTATGATCGCAAGCCAAGAAGACAATTAAGGTGGCGTTTCCAAAACGTTTCTGGACACACACGCACGCACACGCACACATTTGCGCTCTTACAGTAAGTTAATATGTAGGCCTATTGCTGCAACCAAATCGCCCCTCGGGGACAAACGAATATACATGTAGGCGGCAGCCTATTTGAACTTGAACTTTATGCATATGCACACATGGCTGGGAGTGGATCGATCGCTCTCTCACTCTCTCTCTTTCTGTCATTTGTTTCTTTTCCTAAATAAATAAGCAGCAGCAGTTAACGGCTGCATGGCGCTGCAACTAAATGATCAGGTCGCTTTTGGCTGTATCCTCTAGGCCTATATATGAACCTCTCCCTCTCTCGATGAGTCGTTACTGGTATAGTCTGGTAACTGTCGTTTCCATTTTCCATTCTGTGTAGAGCAATGGTTGTATGCCAGGGACCACCAGGCTCTAAAAGTGATTCTCAAACGTTTTCATTTCTAGCCTAGGACTCTCAGGTTAACATGCATGAGTCCATCCTTCTTCCTTCCATCCATAGAGAGAGAGAGAGAGAGAGAGAGAGAGAGAGAGAGAGAACCTCGGCAAGCGCTGGCCGTCTGTCGCGCTGCCTGCCTGCCTGTCTGTCTGTCGCGCGCGCTGATAAATACCGAGGGGGGGGGGCAAGCGCCGCTGTGATGGACAGACAGACAGACAGACAGACAGACAGACAGACAGACAGACAGACAGACGGACGCGTCGCGCTCCAGACAGACAGACAGACGCGTCACGCTCCGTGCCATGCTATACCGTCAATTAATTTTACGCTTACAGTTAACGGGTGGGTCCATTTGGTTTCATTTTAGTTACAGATATAAGGTGGTCCACAACTCTTTAGCTGGGGACCACATGGGATCCCCAAGGACCACTGGTTGAAAAGCAGCCATAAAGAAATGTGTCCTCCGCTTAAGGCTGTATGATAGCCTACAGTAACAGTCCATTGATGCCATTAATCCCTATACCCGTTTAATTAATTCATTGCATATATAGGCCTAAGCAAAATAGGCAGTAAAGCACTGGTGCAAAATGCATGTATGATTGAATAAAGCAAATAGCCTACTCCAAGAAAAAGGACAATGCGTTACTGTTGGCCAGCTCAATAACAGACCTACCCAGGGAGTGTGTGTGTGTGTGTGTGTGTGTGTGTGTGTGTGTGTGTGTGTGTGGTAGGCTTCTGTGGTTGGTACAGTAGGTCAAAGACGCACAGGAAAGTAGCCTATATAGGAGGGTCCAGTTCAGTCCCCACACGCACGCATAAAAAAAAAAAAAAAAAAAAAAAATGCAATTCATTATTCAGTCCCCACACGCACACACCTTTCTCTATCTCCTCTGAATCAGAGGAGATATAGAGCACGACGCTATAGCCTCTTATTCAGAGGCTCTGATTAATAAGAGCCTATAGCGTCGTGCGAAGGTGCGCCTTGTCAGTAGCCTATATTCCATGTCCTTCAGTTTTTGGCCGACGATTGATAACAAGACAGACTCCGTGCACGGCGTGCAGCCAGAACCCGCGGAGGGTCGGGATTGGTCGCCAAACAGCGAAAAATAGACGATCTACAAGCACACAATGCTTGCCGAGTTTGCAGATCTTTCGGTGAGCGACCCAAAGCCATAGCCTATATAAAGCTTTGATAAGATTTGATTAAATAAGCCATGTCACAGTGACCCATTGTAATTTTGCAACTTTCTTGAGCCTATTTATTGTTAAATCAAGTAGGCGTATAGACTATATTTATTGCTCCTAATAATTAACAAATTAAGCCAGCAATATAGCCTACATTACAGCTACGTGATTTCATCTGTTCTGTAGGATATTATTCAATCATTAATGGAGAATGGCGCGTCGTTGCTGTCCGTGGCTCCAGTAGGGCGTAGGGGGCTGCCCGGGGCTCCGGTGGGCCTGGCAGGCTGGCCCAGGTGCCCACTGAACGGCGGGGTGACAGGCGGTGGTCCGCGGGGCCCGGGGACCCCCGGAGGAAGCTCCGGGGCTGCCTGGGTGTTGGCGCCGCCTCGGTGGAGGCCTTATTGCTCGGTCAATTCTCAAGGGATTTTTCGAATTTTAAGTACTGTATCTGTGAAGTGTCTGTATTCATTCAATGTATATAAATCATGTTTTAATTGTCTGGAGAGAGAGATGAGGGAGAGAGAGAGTATGAGAGCAGGAATTAGTCATTAGTAGCCTATATTATAGCAATTATAAAGAGAGAGAGAGAGAGAGAGAGAGAGAGAGAGAGAGAGATGGAGAGAGAGACTGCGGGATCCGTGGAGGTCGCTCGCACACCCCAGGTCGAAGTGGGGGGGGTGGGGGGGGGGGGGGTCGGAATGGGGGGGGGTCGAAGTGGGGGGGTGGGGCGCGGTCGAAATGGGGGGGGGGTCGAAGTGGGGGGGGGTCGAAGTGGGGGGGTGGGGCCGAAATGGGGAGGGGTCGAAGTGGGGGGGGGTCGATTTGGGGGGGGGTCGAAATGGGGGGGGGGTCGAAATGGAAATCTGTCCCCGTAGATCAGCACTCTCCGTCCACCACTTTCCATGATAGCCAAACCAAACTTCCACTCATGCTGAGAATCGGTCAGAGAGAGATTCATTTGGTATTGGAATTGGCAGGATTATTGTAACCCTGAAATATGCCGGTCGTATGATACCATGTTTCAGGGCTAGGATTGTTGTATTGCAGAGCCTTGTTGGGCTTTAGCAGGACAGGATTGGGCATTCTGATATATTTTTCCTGTTAAAAAAGGAGGCGAGGATAATGTGACATGCAGCAAAATTGCCTCTGCTCTGTAGTAGGCCTTTCTAGTAATTAGTAGCAATTTCTAGCAAGAAAAAAAACAACCTCCGGGATTCCCGGGTAACAAAGCCATTTCCCGGGAGGCCAAATGCGTTCGTTTTTCCCGGGAATCCCGCTTCCCGGGAATCCCGGTATTAAACACTATATCATATACCTTCCTTGATCCAACCCTACAACCCCTCCCGCTCACTCAGATCAGCTAACATCCACTCGCCCTATAGACTCTTCTCCCTCCTGGCCCCCAAACTGTGGAATGACTCCCCATTGCTATTAGAACTGCAGACTCACTCCCTAGTTTCCTTCGTAGTCTGAAGAAAGGTAAATAAATGGTAAATGGTGCATTTATACACTGGAATTCCTGAGGAGCAGCGTTTGTGTGTTCTTTGTGACCTGGGAGTTGTGGAGGATGAATTTCATTTTGTTGTTCACTGTCCACTTTGGAGGTCTTATGTTAAACTAGCTGTTTTTGTGTGTGTGTGTGTGTGTTTTGTTTTGGCAAAATTCAGAGAAAGCAAGGCAGTTGTGCTGGAGAAAGTTGTATCCATAACTCACAACTTTGACAATCAATGCATTTTGTTTGTGGTGTATCTTGGTGTATGTACTGTGGTGTAAAGTTCCCAGCCAAGACACAACCCAGGTACGGTGCAAAGCCAACAGGCTATATTTATTTAGAATAATATGAACACGGGTGGGTTTGCAGAGGCTCAAGGCCAAAAAGAGAGGAGAGCACTGTTAGTTATTTCTTGTTTAAGGATAAACAATGAATAAACAATGAGGAAAAGGAGAATAATGTAACAAATAAATAATACATTTCCCGTTCAGGGTCAGCTCTTCTTCCTGGGCCGAGCCAGGTAAGGTAAAGGTTGGGGATTTAGGCTAGGGCCAGCGAGGTAGGTATGAGGCAGGGTTAGTTTAGGCTTCTTTGGGGAAAAGGCATGCAGCAGTGGGCCGTTTAAACAGCTCCTTCCTCGCTCCTTGCCATGCATTCCTTTGTTTGCTCGTAGTCAGCATTGTGAGCGCTCCATGGTTGCCTGAGGAGGACAAGGCAATGTCAGTAATGTCATCGTATAGGAACAATAATAGGAAACAGTGGTGAGCTCGCTCTTACCGCCAGTTTGCACGTCTTAGCTTGTGGAGAACCAGAGAGAGACTGAGGGAGAGCGAGCAGCGCTTTTAGGTGTGGTGCTTATTCGGGCCGGCTCTCACAGGTGCGGCGGCATCAAGCTGATGAAGAATGAATACAGGGAGGTAGTCCGTCAATGATGCGTCCCAGCCGTGGGTGCGGTCCTCTTGGCTTCGCTCTCCCTCCGTGCCACCCTCTCTCTCTGGTGACGTGCTTACCTGGCGGTGTTCCCCGTAGCGAGACACCACAGTACATTTTATGTATGTTTTGTGCGGCCTGTGCGGCATGTGTGTTTGGTCTAGGACACTTTAATAAAATATCTCTCTCTCTGTCTCTCTGTCTCTCCCCCCCCCCCCCCCCCCCCCCCCCCCCCCCCCCAGACTCCACCTTAGCTGTAGTACTTCAACGTCCTTGCAGGCTTAAGCAAAGGCGAAAATGTAATTTAGATAGCATGTTATTTAGACAGATCCTAGGTCATTGTTGACCTGGCATATAGACCTGCCTATAATGTGTGTCGTTTCAATGCACTGATAGGTTCTTTGTTTACCTACGTTTCTAGATTACTGTTTCTATGTGTATTTGATGTGTATTACCTTGTGCTGTCCTTGCTTATTGTAATTTAATATGGATTAAGAGCGTCTGCTAAATGCCTACATTGTAAAATTATAGGATAGGTAAATGCAGAGAAGGAATGTTACCGTATGTTTACAGTATGTGCAAATATACAGTGACAAAAAGCACCCCAAGGAGTGGGGACTATTTATATGTGTAAGATTAACAATACTGTTCAACATTCTACTGTAAATGTGTGAAATCTGTACATTTCTGTATTTCTGTCTAGTGTCTACACCAGGGGTCAGCAACCTTTTTGAAATGAAGTGCCATGTTTTTATTTTCTAGATATTCATGTGCCATGTCAACATACATTTGACACATTTTGATTGGCAGGACATTGTTATAACGATCAGTAGACTCGATAACGATCATTAGAGCAATAACCCACCTATCTCCCCGACTCCCTCCCCAGTCAAAGTTCACAGTTTTAATGAATGTAGAATTATGCAGAGGATGTAATTTGATGTAAATTAGGTGACTTCATTTAATTAAGCACGTTTAAAAAAAGATTTGATTTTAAAATAAAAATCCTCTCTCTCACACTTCTGCCAGGGTGCCAGTGGTGATCACCCTCCCCAGTGCCAATGGTTGCTCTACCCCTGGTCTACACTGTCCATCTGTGGAGACGTAGTCTAGACGTATTAGACGTATCCCACCCAACCAATATACCCATATATCTGTAAGGATGCCGAACAAGAATAAGTTTTACTCTTATGTACCTGTACAAAAGAAGTAACAATAAAGTACAACCTTGACCCTTGACCTTGACCTTGAAGTACAGTTAAACACCCTGCCTAAAAGGAACATCCCATATAATACCTTTTATACAGTATATATTTTTTTTTTTACGTTGGAAGCCCTCTTTATTTAATTCATGGACATAATAAATAGCAAGCAAAGAAAACATACAATACTATTGCAGTTATAAAAACACTCAAGTATTTTTCTTTACTGTTAAGTAGCTCTGATAGTAAATAGAAAATACATGTTCAGGTCAGCTTGTCCAAAGAGGAGGAATAACAGACAGAATACAGGATAAACAAGTGTTTTTGGAAGTGAAACAAATTGGAACTAGAGTTCTCTCCCCTAATTGTATACAATTGGTATCCTGGCCAGAATGATTTTTGTAAAGAGCTGGAGAGTCGTGGAGACCCTTATTATAGGCCCACTGAACCTAGCAGTAATTATTTGACACAGCTGTCTCCACAGTCAAAGTGGGTGACAATATCATCACAAGTAAACACACAACATACTTGGGCTGCATCCTAGAGGCAAATCTTTCCAGTGACATAGGTCTAATGACTACTAAAATAATCTAAAACAGAACCAAATGCACAGGATCAGTAAGAACACAAGACTCTAGCAAGAGCACTCATTCAACCCTTCTTTGACTATATTGGTTTAGTGATTGAATGAAGAATGTATTAGCAGTTTGCAATAGGAAAAAAAAGTACAGTTTCCTGACCTGACAGCAAAAATCACTGGTGCCAGGTCAACTAAAAAGAGATCCTAGTAAGCTTTACGGCTTATTTACACAGGAACCACTTTATGTATCTCATCTCATATAACATTGAAAGACAGATGGATAGAACAGATTACTTTGCATAGGACAACATCAATTAGAAAAGCAGAAAAATGGTAGAAAAAAATAAGGTGGAAAACAATAAGGGGCTTAAGGTGGTTGCACACTGCTGCGTTTTTCGTTGCGAAATGCGTTTTTTCAGGGCAAGGAGAGAGAGAGATAGAGAGAGCAAGGGACCGAGTGGTGTGCGAAACGGGAGGGAGTGTGCAAACGTGATTGACATAACGTGAGGTTGATTTTTTTATTTGCGTGCTCCGAAATTCACTCTGATATTCGGCCCAAAAAACGCAGCAGTGTGCAACCAGCTTTATAGTCTATTTAGTATAGTCTCGAGTAACAGTCACCTGAAGGTGACTTTTCATACCAATTTTGAAGAAGGCTAAGGATTTGCACTGGCCTGCGGTAGAGGGCGTTCCACATGTTGGTGGTATAGCTTGAGAATGAATTAGAGCCTTTTTTAGTGTTAAATCTGGGTTGAACATGATGTTCTGGTGATCTGGTGTTGTGATTGTGGACATCCTTGACGTTTTGGAAGTTGTCCACAGACGGTATCGCAGCGCCTCAAAGGCCTTAAAAACAGGCTGAAAACAGGCTAACCTTCCATCTCTGGATCACACTGATCATTTTGAAAGTATGGGATGGCCCACAGTGGCTGATAGAGTACAGCATCTTGCAATGGGCCTGGTGTACAAGACACACTACACCACTAAGATACCCATGTACCTGACTAACTACTTCTAAAACATCAAGGATGTTCACAATTACAACACCAGAGGCAGCTCCACAGATCATGTCCAACCCAGATTTGGCACAAACAAAGGGTTGAATTTGCTCTCCTGCTATGCCGCAAAAATGTGGAATGCCCTTCCGTAGGCCTTAAAGGAGTGTAAATCCCTAACTTCCTTTAAAAACCGCTCTGAAAGGTCACTGCAACTCGAAACTGGTTAAAAGACAAAAGCCTATCCTTACCTTCCCCTGACCATTTTACTGAAAATTTCAATTATTTTCTTTTTAATTTCTGTTTTCTGACATTATTTAGCATAGCACCAAATTTGTTTTGTCATTTTATATTTTTTATGAATTGAGTACAAAAGGACGCCAATGCCAACAAGCCATTGTGCTTTCTTGTGATAAATATCCTTATAGTAGACCTTGTATCTCAATTCAATTCAATTTTATTAAAGTGTCAAATCATAACAACTTATCTCAAGACATAATAGGCTATAGAGCAGAGAGAGAGAGAGAGAGAGAGAGAGAGAGAGAGAGAGAGAGAGAGAGAGAGAGAGAGAGAGAGATTTCAATTATTTTCTTTTTAATTTCTGTTTTCTGACATTATTTACCATAGTAGGCCAAATTTGTTTTGTCATTTTATATTTTTTATGAATTGAGTACAAAAGGACGCCAATGCCAACAAGCTATTGTGCTTTCTTGTGATAAAAATCCTTATGGTAGACCTTGTATCTCAATTCAATTCAATTTTATTAAAGTGTCAAATCATAACAACTTATCTCACTATAGAGCAGAGAGAGAGAGAGAGAGAGAGAGAGAGAGAGAGAGAGAGAGAGAGGGGGGGGGGGGGACTGTAGTCTCCTGTACTTTTCATTATGCAAACTTCTTATAAAGTATTCATTATTTATGTTTTGTATAGGCCTACTGAACCTAGCAATGATCAGTGTTACAGTATATGTCTTCAGTATTTAACAATTACAAATACAATAGAGTTTTAATAACAACAAAAGACAAACACATGACATCACACTCCCTTTAACTCTGTTGATGTATTGTATATTCATATATTAATGTACACTATTCAGTTTAAAAATGAATTCTGTGTTCATATAATGTACAATAATCAGTTTAAACATGTATTCTATATTCATATAATGTACAATAACCAGTTAAATGTATTCTATATTCAAGCAATAATATTATATTGTAATGATCTCGGGAGAACGTGATCAAACAGCAGAGCAACAGCGACATCTATTGGTGCAACACTAGCCATGGCATGGTTCGCGATACAAGCCATGGATGAACTTTAACCTGATGTTTGTACTTTTTACATTTACAGCCCGTGCATCTACATAGGCGTCCAAATCTCAAATATAAAGTGGTTACCCCATGAACAAAGGTGTTTCAATTATAGTCGGACTCACATAACTATCAGTATCTTCCGTTTTGTTGAATAAAAAGCATTATAATGTGATTTTTGGCCATTTTCTTATAGCGTTCTAAAGTGTAATACACTTTCCAACCAGAAGGGTCACATAGGCCTAGTTGTAATTATGACGAAAAAATAAATAAATATACATGACGAAAATGGCCACTGATCGGATTACAATACATTTTATTCAACAATACGGAACATACGGGCCCGGGTATAATTATAACATCCGTGGCCATGGGTTAAGCACTTTATATTTGAAATATAAACGTTAATGTAGATGTAAGGGCTGTAAATGTAGAAAGTACGAACAGCAGGGTGAAGTTCATCCATGAGTGATGAGTCTGTTCAGAGCTGCTGTAACAAACTATCAGATGAAAACGAAAGTGAAAAGGAACGATTCCTTTGTGGAGGAGCAGAGCACCTGGAGCAGTGAGACATGGCGCTTCACTCCGTCTCATCTTTGTCTTTCCAACTCAGTGTCTTAAGAGTCAAATCATGGACGTGTTTTTATGTCTACATGTTGCTGATATGGAGCAGCTGTTACAACCCATCTGTCACAGGTAAAGCTTACAGTTATTTACATTGGAGTTATGTTATGGACAGCCTGCCAAGTTTCATGTAAAGTTAGAGTGAGACATTGGGGAGGCTGATTACACTGATAGGCATCAAGCCAAGCCATTGTTATTCAGAAAGGAAAAAATAGCCAACCAGCACACATTAAACACCACTGGTAAACATAATTCTGTGTTCTTAAAACAGTAGCCAATAGCCATTTGTACAGTTTTAAAACATAGCTAAACCTGCTGATGTAGGCCAGGGGCGTACCCAGGAATGAGAGTCAGGGTAGGCGAGATGCCAGCCGAAATGCCCCCCCCCCCCGGGGGGGGGGGGGGGGGGGGGGGGGCATTTCGGACCGTTCCAACCTTTGAATAAACAGTTCTTACTTAGTAGTATTTAATACTCTCCCTTTCTCTCTCCTCTCAATCGCCTAGTTGGCACAGTGGCCCCCAGCTTGGGCGCGTGCCCATTCCCACTGGGCCAGATAACAGATAAAAATCTCTTTCTCCAGATATGTTTCCATTCAAGTGGATGGTAGATACAGATAAAAAAGAATATCTATCACAGATAAAAAGAATATCTGTGATAGATATTTTTTTATCTGTATCTACCATCCACTTGAATGGAAAAATATCTGGAGAACGATTTTTGTCTCCACCAGCCGAAGGCAGGGGGAGAGTATGTTTTCGCCCCTGTCCGTCCGTCCGTGCGTCCGTCCGTCCGTCCTCCGAGTTTGTGTACAGCTAATATCCGGCACCGTTGGCCCGGACGCTGCCAAAATGAGCACACACACTCACTGGATGCCAATTCAGAACCTCTGCCCCACATTTTTCAAATGGCCCTGTTCTAGCGCCACCATGAGGCAGATGTTTGCAAAACACATTTCTGTACACTACTCCTACAGATTTTGTCCAAAAATCACACAAATCGGTAGACAGCATCTCTACAGTCATGTGATCGACACAGATCTGTCTGATTGTCAATATTCCATCCTGATTGGCTGATATTGGCTTTCAAAGTTTGTAAGATTGGTCCATTTTGGACAAAATGCCTCAAATCACAAATGCAGAGTGCAACTAGAAGCAGTGCTCTTCCGAGCACAGGTCTCCACCAGGCTGTGCGTCCTGGTGGTGCTGCTGTATAATAGTCCAATGTAAAAAAGGGTGGCATATGTTCTTCACCTTAGATCTTTCATGGCAATCGGACGCTGCATGCATGATTTGAAGCATTGTGTTCCAAAAATGTGTACCTGCTGGTGGCGCTATAACAGGCCAATATGAAAAATGTAGCATTTGTTCCTTGACCTAGTGGGAATATGTGTGGCAAATGTCACAGTAATCGCAAGCTGCGTTGATGATTTGAGCATTTTGTTCAAAAACGGAGCAATCCTGCAAACTTTGGAAGCTAATATTAGCCAATCAGGATGGAATATGAAATATCAGACGGATCGGACTTGATCACATGACTATAGAGATACTGTGTACCGATTTGCGAGATTTTTGGATAAAATCTCAAGGAGTAATATCCAAAAATGTGTTTTCATAAGTTGGCCCAAAGGTGGCGCTATAAAAGGCTGATGTGAAAAATGCAGGGCAAAGGTTTATCCTTAGCCTCTAGGGAGTGCGCTTACAAAGTTTGAAACTGATCGGTGGAGTTATAGGTAAAACCACAAATCGGCCTGTTATAGCGCCACCATGAGGCTGATTTAAAAAATAATAAGTGGCATTTCTTCCTCGGCCTAGTGGGAACGTGTGTGCGCGATTTCATGATAATTGCACTTTGCGTTTGTGATTTGAAGCATTTTGTTCAAAACGGCTCAATCCTACAAACTTTGGAAGCCAATCTTAGCCAATCAGGATGGAATATGCAAAATCGGAAAGATCCGTGTCGATCACATGACTGTCGAGATACTGCCTACCGATTTGTAGGATTTTTGGACAAAGTCTGTAATAGTGGGAGCGTTTCAGGCAAAAATCGTGCACTTTATGAAAGAAGCATGAAATTTGGCACACAGTTAGAACATGCCATATGGAAGGTTTTTGGCTATAGGGGCATCGCAGATTTGTCTTGGGAAACTTGTGGGAGCCAATCAAAGTTGGGCTCTCATAGACTTTACTATAGAGTAAAATAATACAAAAAATAAATATGCTTTAAAGGGGGAGTTCAGTCAAATAAAGATGATAACAAGTGTATTCCCAGTTTGTCACACAACAGAGTAGTGTATTATTAACCAACAGACAACATTTGAATGATGAAAAAAACCAAAAAGTTTGAAAAGTTAGGTTTTAAAATGTTTGAAATCCAATACAATATTTTTCTAGCCTGTCTTCCAAGGACTGTAGGGGCGTGGCCTATGTACAGCATGAAGCCACGCCCACTCATGGAAGTATCTGCTTCCGTTTTCAGGGGTGTTAAAAAAGTACTTTTACTCAAAAAAGTAACTAAGTACATTTACTGAAGTACTCTAATTAAGTATCATTTTGAGGTACTTTGACTTGAGTAGGCTATATATTTTTTTCTCCAAATTTAAAAAAAAAGAAAAGAAAAAAGCTCACAATGTGTCAAGCTTGTAGATCTGCTATTTTCAAAATATTTGATGCATTTGAAAACTTTTGCAGTAGTAGTGATACTTTTACTCAAGTAAAATATCACTCTCCAGTGTTTTGTGTCGTCGTCACAGGACGTGCAGACACGCACGCACGCGCGCATGCGCACACACACACACAGACACAGACAGACAGACAGACAGACAGACAGACAGACAGACAGACAGACAGACAGACAGACACACACACACACAGACACACACACACACACACACACACACACACACACACACACACACACAGAGTAGACCTAATGGTGCTACTGTAGAGAGAGGGACGTGGCTAATGCTAGCAGGCTAGCAGCAGCTAAACTCCGTGGACTGGAGGCATGGATTAATGCACGCGCGCGTGAGCGTGTGTTTGTGTGTGTGGGGGGGGGGGGGGGGGGTGTGTGTGTGTGTGTGTGTGTGTGTGTGTGTGTGGGGGGGGGGAGAGCACTGCAGCAGCAGCAACAACAGTGGACGTTAAAACAACTGTGTGGACGTTAGCGACCAGGCTAGCTGCCTAGTAACTGATCTCATAGGCTATTCTGCAGCCTATCAAATGTAATTAATTAATAGCTATCACCGTGATGCGCAGATTACGCACCACGGTGACAAGCATTAAAATATGACACCCCAGTTATGATTAAAAAACGTAAAGCAGTCTTATATCACAATGCTGCAATATAAAGTTCCAATTTTTTTAACGGGTTTAGAAACAACAATTCTACATATAAACTATGTCTATAAACAAATAGCTTAATTCACTGAACTGGCACTTTAAGTAGCATGTGAAGGGTCAAACTAGGTGTTTTTCGGGATTCTGAATCCAATGCAAGCATTTGTTTTGCACGAAAAACATTCCTTTCCGAGAAAAGGCCGCCACAAAACTGTGAAAAGTGATGACTCATCACTAAACCATTTATTTTTATTTTTTTATTTATTTGACAGGGACAGTACTCATTATTCAACATGTCAGTTTTCACTTCTATGTAAATGAGCCAGAGATAGCCATAGGCTAGTTTTCCTCTGTAGTCCCATAGTTTTATGGGGTCCGTTTTTAGCCCAAGGAATGTTTTTCCTGAAAAACAAATGTTTGCATTGGATTCAGAATCCCGAAAAACACCTAGTTTGACTCCTCACATGCTACTTAAAGCATATTTATTTTTTGTATTATTTTACTCTATAGTAAAGTCTATGAGAGCCCAACTTTGATTGGCTCCCACAAGTTTCCCAAGACAAATCTGCGATGCACCTATAGCCAAAAATGTTCCATATGGCATGTTCTAACTGTGTGCCAAATTTCATGCTTCTTTCATAAAGTGCACGATTCCATCAAAATACTGCCCGAAACGCCTGGACTATTAGTGCACAGAAATGTGTTTTGCGAACATCGGCCACTAGGTGGCGCTAGAAAAGGCCCATTTGAAAAATTGAGGGCAGAGGTTCTAGATTGGCATCCAGGGAATGTGTGTGCTCACTTTGGCAGCGACCGGGCCAACGGCGACTGAGATTAGGTGCACACAAACTGCGAGGACACACGGACGGACGGACACACGGACGGACGAAGGGGAAAACATACTCTCCCCCATGCCTTCGGCTGGTGGAGACAATTAACATGAAATCGCGCACACAGGTTCCCACTAGGCTGAGGAAGAAATACCACTTCAAATTTTTGAAATCAGCCTCATGGTGGCGCTATAACAGGCCAATTTGTGGTTTTACCTATAACTCCACCGATCAGTTTCTAACTTTGTAAGCGCACTCCCTGGATGCCAATTCAGAACCTCTGCCCCACATTTTTCACATGGGCCTGTTCGTCCGTTTTGGACAAAATGCCTCACATCACAAACGCAGAGTGCAATTAACATGAAATCGCGCACACACGTTCCCACAAGGATGAGGGAGAAATACCACTTTTTGAAATCAGCCTCATGGTGGCGCTATAACAGGCCAATTCGTGGTTTTACCTATAACTCCACTGATCAGTTTCAAACTTTGTAAGCGCACTCCCTATAGGCCAAGGAAAACCCTTTCCTTGCATTTTTCACATCAGCCTTTTATAGCGCCACCTGGAGGCCGACTTATGTAAGACACATTTTTGGATATTACTCCTTCAGATTTTACCCAAAATGAACACAAATCAGTACACAGTATCTCTACAGTCATATGATCAAGACGGATCTGTCCTGTATTAATTATTCCATCCTGATTGGCTAAGATTGGCCTCCAAACTTTGCAGGATTGATCCGTTTCAAACAAAATGCCTCAAATCAAACACAGCGTGCAATTGTAATGAAATTGTGCACCCACATTCGCAAAAGGCCAAGGAAGAAATTACACTACAAAATGTTCAAATCAGCCTCATGGTGGCGCCATGAAAGGCCTAAGATTGGTGAAGAACACATACCACCCTTTTTACATTGGCCTATTATACCACCACCAGGACGCGTGGCTGGTGGAGACCTGTGCTCGGAAGAGCACTTCTTCTAGTTTTATCTGTTATCTGACCCAGTGGGAATGGGATTTTTCTACGGTTTCTTTTTTTTTTTTTTTTTTTACCTGAGGTGACGTCCTTGGCCTGGAATTGATCAAGTGCATCTGCCAGACTGAACAGTGATTGACTGACTGATTGATTGACTGATTGATTGATTGATTGATTGATTGATTGATTGATTGAATAATGTACAAGTTAGCTTTAGGAAAAGGTGCAGTTTCATGATAGCAGTTTCATGACAGCCAGGGTCCCCGCGGATCTTGAAAAGCATTGAATTTAGTTTAGCAAATTCAAGGCCTTAAAATGTCTTAAAAAGTATGGAATAGTGTGAGTGGGGGTATTTAATTTTATCTGGGGCAGTATGAATAAACGTGTCGCAAATAGACTTGTTGAGTTTGCGTTTCACTCCGTATTTATTTTATTTTTTTCCTGGTTCGGGGCCGTCCGAAGTTATCCAAAAAAAGTAATGTAATGATTCCAGACGCTCCCTCTCTCTCCCTGCCAACGAGCTATTTGCTCCTCCCCCTCCCCTTCTCTCTCTCTCTCTCACTCACTCACTCACACACACACACACACACACACACACACCATTTTTTCTCCGCAGTGCTTTTAAACTACGTATTTTACCTTCTTAAACGCCCAAACTTATTTTTTTGTGAGGCGGAATTAACTTTTAAGACATTTTAGGATATTTTGAATTTTTTGGGGGGTCATAATTCACCTAATAATTCACAGCTATTTTGACGTAATGATGTGAGGCCTGTCCCACTAGCCAATCAAAAGGCTCCGGAGTTGGCATGGCAACCAGCTGTTGCCATGTCTTGTAAAAGTGAGTACTCTGGGCTTTCTTATCCATAATTTTAGCTAATTCCATCACCAGTCCCTATGGAAGTCTAAATGCTCAAAAAATAATAAATACTACAATGAAATGAATAATAAACAACATAAATAACAAAATGATATAAATAAAAAAATACATAGTTCTATAGATTCGTTCCCTTTCCTGTTGTACCTTGCTCTTACTGTACTTACTTACTGTACTCTGTACTCTGTTCTTGTTTTTTCTTTTTTATCTTTTTCATACTTCTCTGTAACTTTGTAAATAACCTTATACTGCTGTGCTGCCTCTGGGCAACAAATTTTCCCCCTTGGGATAATAAAGGTATCTATCTATCTATCTAGGGAGTCATCCATATGTTTTCAGATCTATATGCCCATCCCCATGTTCTATTAATAGATCTATGGAGTCATCATATGTTTTACGGTTCTACATGCCCATCCCCATGTTCTATAGATCTATGGAGTCATCATATGTTTTACAGATCTACAGGCCCATCCCCATGTTCTATAGATTGGTCAATTCATGTTTCTATGTCCCATCCATTTGTTTTAGAGATCATCTATTGATCCATCCCTATGTTCTAAGGTTCTATGGACCCACATACTTTATAAATCTAAAGGCCCATCCCCATGTCTTATAGATCTATGTTCTCTAGATCTATGGACCACATATGATGCATTGTGAGCTTGTTGTAGATCTGCTATTTTCAAAAAAGTAATGTTGAAAAACAACAAACTAGAAAGGTGCCATCCTGAGAGGTTGCACTGACGCAAGTCGCGAGGAATCCACTGGGAACTGGTCTTTGCATTTCTATAATTGTGTTAAATAAGAGAAGTACACTTTGTATTGTACTTCTTTTAAATAAAGGGGCCTCGGCATCGGCCGAGGGACCCCCCGGGGACCCCCTGGCGCCGCCGCAAAGGGTCTCCGAAGGGGACCAAAAATAGGAGCGGCACTTTAATGGGAAATTCGGGACTTTGACCGTGCGGACCCCCTCCATGGGTGACGGGACCGGGGCAAACGTGACAGCGCCGCCCGGTGGCCGCCCCCCGGTGGCCGCCCCCCGGTGGCCGCCCCCCGGTACTGCAGCGCACATAAAAACCCATAACTCGGGCTAGGAGCGACCGTTTGAGACGGGACCGGTACCCACGCGTCCGGCTCGGGCCCCGGAGCGTTCGGCCACCCGGCCGAACGCCGGTACTGCAGGCGGGTAAAAAAGGCCGTAACTCTGCCCCCGAGCCACCGGGAGAGACGGGGCCGGCTGCGGGGGGGTCCCCGCGTTTCCCCGCACCGCCCGTGAAAAATAGGCTGAAATTCCCAAAAGTAGCCGATCTACGAGCTCCGGCTCCACTCCGCGGGCCCTGCCGGGGGTCCCCGGACCCCCGTATCTCAGAGGGGGTCCCCGGCCGCCCGCCCTGAGCGCCCTGGCCCATCGCGACGCCCGGGGGCCCCCCATGGCCCGAAACAACGCCAAAAAATATATGGAAAATATGGAATATAGCACATCTACAAGCTCAAAACGTGTCGCGGATGTGAGGCATTGGGCGCGTGGGTACCTGGCTCGAGCGCGAGGCCCACACGGTGGTTGAGCTGCGGCCTTTTCAGTTTTCAAACTTGGGGAGCTACTACAAGAAGGTGTTTTTTGGCGTAGTTTCGGTCCCAGGGGGGCCCCCGGGCGGCGCGGCAGGGCCAGGGCGCTCAGGGCGAGCGGAGCTCGTAGATCAGCTACTTTAGGGTATTACAGCCTATTTTTCCGGGCGGTGCGGGGAAACGTGGGGGTTCCCCGGGGTGGAGGACCCCTCGGGGACCCCCCCGCAGCCGGCCCCGTCTCTCCCGGTGGCTCGGGGGCAGAGTTACAGCATTTTTTTACCCGCATGCATTACCGGTGTTCGGCCACCGGGTGGCTCTGGGGCCCCGAGCCGGACACGTGGGTACCGGTCCCGTCTCGAATGGTCGCTCCTAGCCCGAGTTATGGGTTTTTATGTGCGCTGCAGTACCGGGGGGCGGCCACCGGGGGGCGGCCACCAGGCGGCGCTGTCACGTTTGCCCCGGTCCCGTCACCCATGGAGGGTGACGGGACCGAATTTCCCATGAAAGTGCCGCTCCTATTTTTGGTCCCCTTCGGAGCCCGTTTGCGGCGGCGCCAGGGGGTCCGCGGGGGTCCCCGGAGCTCCAGGGGGTCCCTCGGCCGATGCCGAGGCCCCTTTATTTAAAAGAAGTACAATACAAAGAGTACTTCTCTTATTTAATACAATTATAGAAATGCAAAGACGGAATTCAGTTCCCAGTGGATTCCTCGCGACTTCCGTCAGTGCAACCACACTTGCAATTTCCCAGGATGGCACCTTTCTAGTTTATTCATGTTTTTCAACATTACTTTTTTGAAAATAGCAGATCTACAACAAGCTCACAATGCATCATATGTGGTCCATAGATCTAGAGAACATAGATCTGTAAGACATGGGGATGGGCCTTTAGATTTATAAAATATGTGGGTCCATAGAACCTTAGAACATAGGGATGGATCAATAGATGATCTCTAAAACAAATGGATGGGACATAGAAACATGGATTGACCAATCTATAGAACATGGGGATGGGCCTGTAGATCTGTAAAACATGATGACTCCATAGATCTATAGAACATGGGGATGGGCAATGTAGACCCGTAAAACATATGATGACTCCACAGATCTATTAATAGAACATGGGGATGGGCATATAGATCTGAAAACATATGGATGACTCCCTAGATCTATAGAACTATGTATTTATTTTTTATTAATATCATTTTGTTATTTATGTTGTTTATTATTCATTTCATTGTAGTATTTATTATTTTTTGAGCATTTAGACTTCCATAGGGACTGGTGATGGAATTAGCTAAAATTATGGATAAGAAATCCCAGAGTACTCACTTTTACAAGACATGGCAACAGCTGGTTGCCATGCCAACTCCGGAGCCTTTTGATTGGCTAGTGGGACAGGCCTCACATCATTGGCTCTCTGCCGATCATGTGATTTTTGGCAGTTTCCTGACTGCTGACTGAGATTCGTAGACGTGCAGATGATGAAAGCATTCGTGATGAAGTAACCAAAAAAACGACTCGTAAAACAGTACGAAAATATTCGTATTTTGGCTTGTTTTTTTAGTTTTGGCATAATAATCACTGCAGCTTCCAAAGAAACATTCATACTTTTTTTTTTACGGATATTTTTTTCAAATTAATTTGTTTACGTGTAATTTTTTTTGTAAAAATGTTTACGAGTAAAAAAAAGGAAAAGTACGAATACGAATTAATGTTGTCACAAAAATAACTCCATACCGTTGCATTATAGCAGGTTGATCACCCGCAACATCGCGGATGACCAATCTAAATCCATTGCTTTCAGCTGCCACAGCATTTTACATGTAAGCCTACGTTTGTGGTGCTTGGTGAGAGAATAAAACATTTCCACTAAATGTCATTTAGATAGAGTTCTGAGCCTCTGTTTTGTATATTACAGACAGTGTTGGGTAACGCGCGTTAGTAATATAACGCATATTACTAATATATTACCGAAATGCGGTAATGACTAATATAACGCTTTACTGAAAAATAATCGGTAATATATTATTATAATGATGACTTCATTACTGCGTTACTTTCCGCGTTACCAACCAGGGTCCCGTCGTCCCGTTTTAAGCCAATATTGGTTCGGATTTTTGTCGTGGGACCCAGGTTTACCTCCTGTGCCTTCAGCCTTCCTCTCAAGTTCTGTGGCTGCGCACTGCTGCTGCCCCGCACAGAACGGCACATATACGCAGGGACATGCAGAGAATGTTAGAGAGGCAGGGGGCTGACATGTTAGATAGGCAGGGGCTGAGGCACGGCTCAAGCCCCCTTTGATGTCTATGTGTGTACATGCCTGAGCCAGGCATTGTCGGGTGGATTGGAGTGCCTGGAAACCATTGCGCACAGCGAGTCAGCGCACCCAGGTGTTTAGAATGATTATTAGCCTAGTAAGCTACTAAATTCCACAACATTTCAACAACTGAAGGGAAAACACACGCTAAAATGTATGCATTACTGAGAACTATCAAATGCCTGGTTTATATCTCCCACCCATGAACTGTAGCGCTGTGTTGGTGGATGTTTTCTCCGACGCACGGGCTGTCAGATAAAACATGCCCAAAACAAGAGCTATCACTCCCACAAAGTAACGTCAGAAACACAGAACACCCCAGCAGCACGCAGCAGTGTCACACAACGCATCTCCTCTGATAAATCCGATCATTTTCGTTGTGTATAGCAACTGCGTGTCAATGTACAGGGATACTGGACATCTGGGCAGCTTGATGTCAAATGTGCTCTTTTGTCCAAAATATTAAGAATTAGTAGGCCTACATTTTCTACAAGATGGAATTTGTTTAACACATTCCCCGCCATTTAACAATACCTTCGTACTCTATGGTGCCTCTGGTCTCCATAGACTTCCATGTAATTCATAGTGCACGGATCATGCACACCCATGCCTAGATAATGCACCACGTGTGTCCACATTGCTCACAGCTTTCAAACAAAAAAATCCGAATGGAAATCCGTTCAGGCATTCATGAGATACAAGCCATTATGTTTTCCTAAAATGTAAACAAAGATGGCTGCCATGTTTGATAGATGGGGTTGCTATGGGAGTTAAACATGCAATTTCGCGATTTCTATCATGCCTACTACATTTTTTGGGGTCCAAAAAAAATTTTGAAAAAAATCTTTTTTTGATTTTTTTTTTTTTTTTTTTTTTTCAAAATGGCGGAAATTCTCGGGACTATCGGGCCTGGCAGGGAAAGACATTAAAATAATCTCGGGACTATCGGGCCTGGCATGCAATGAGTTAATCTTTTAAGTCAGATAAATAAACACACTACATTTAATAACTGAAACAATTGGCCTATATAGTAAGTATTACAGTAGCCTATAGGCTGCAATATAATTATATAATTAATTGATAGGCCAATTTGTAAAAAAAAAATATATATATATATATATATATATGTAATTGCTCAATTTAAACATTTTGGTAAAAGTAACGTTAAAGTAATAAGTAATATATTACATATTACTCTAGTGCAGACAGTAATATATAACGAAAAATATTACTTTAAAATGAAGGTTATAAGTAATCAGTATATATTACCAAAAAAAGTAACACTACCCAACACTGATTACAGAGCAGCAGTGTTGTACCCGAACGCGTTCAAAGAACGATCGTTCATGAACACGTTCATATTTTGGGCGAACGTGAACTGAACGTAATTGTTTTCGCTTGATGAACGATATTGTCGAACGCGGTCATTCTGACGCCCGTGAACGACGTTCGTCGGCGTTCGTCGGCCGTTCATGCGTCTGTCCTCTCCTCTCTCTTTTCATTCACATGCTCCAATAGCACGCACTGTGTGCCCATTCACTGAGCTGAAGTGTATTCTCTCGGTGGAACACTGTCTTACGGACTAGTATAGCGCTGCCCCTAAGCTCCCGATCCCCCCTCCCCTTTCTACACACAACACTTCAGTTCAGTCTGCACTCTGAGCAGTGAGGGAGATAGGGAGAAAGTGATCTGCCGTCTCTAAGTGAAGCTGTTAAAACAGGATTTAGATCACTCACTGGAATAATAACTGATCATCATACAGTACATCTTATAATATAGTCTAGCCTACTTCTACCTCTGTTCCTGAAATCCGCGATGTTGTTAGGGTGCTGGGTGCTCCAACTTTCTTGGATCAGATGACAGACTGCACGCACGGTAACACTGCCAGGCATAACGATCGACTCGATCGCCTCATTGAAAATGCGCATTTGACACAGATTTGACCACAGGCAATTAACAGCTCAACATTAATAGCAGCTGTTACAAACGCTTGTTTTCTCTGTCTTGTGCACGTGTGTCAACTGTTAAATCTGTAACCAAGATGTCAAATAATTCTGTGTTATAGTGCAGTGGTTCTCAACCTGTGGGTTGGGACCCCTAGGGGGATCCCCACTTTTATTTTTGGGGGGGTCCCTGACTCCCCAGTTGTTAAGCTTAATGTTAACATTGTTTTCTCACTCAACAATAAACAGATCAACATACAGTATAGGTGTGGCATCTGCACATTTCTAAAGCACATGTTCACAAGCATGTAGATCGGCTATTTTCACAATCAAACAGTCAAACTAATGTAATGCCAACTCCTATAATTCCAAGTGCTTGTCAGGGTGGGGGGTCCCCAGTTCATATGATTATTTTGGGGGTTGCATCCTGAAAAGGTTGAGAACCACTGTAGTAGTGCAGGTAGGGCCTACTCAGTATTCTCTCCACCTTATTTTAAATGACTTGTAAGTTCCACTTCTCAAAGGGGCAACTTTATTTGTCAACCTGAATGGCAAGCCTAATATTATTGTGTTCATGTCTTACTTTATTTAATTCATATTTCTTCAAGACGTCGTGTGTAGGCCAGTGTTTTAGACATAGCCTTAGGCCTATTGTATAGATTGCTACACAATAAATGGTAAGGTAAAAAAAAAAAAAAAACATAAATAAAAAAAATACATAAATATATATATATATATATATATATATATTCTTTTTTTTTTTTTTTTTTTTTTTTGAAGAATTATGGTTAAAAAAAGAACGAAAAAGAACTAAGTTAGTTCATTTTGGGGAACCATGAACTTTAGTTCAAAATATAGAATCATGAACTAGAAATGAACTAGTTCCTTTTAGAAGTTCTGAACTTGAACTTGAACTAGTTCGTTTTTAAAGTGAACTTTCCCAACACTGCAGAGCAGTGGACAATAAAGCAAAAATAATTGTTCCCCCATCGTTAACGTTTATTTATTTATAGCCTATGCGAATTTAGGACTAAATCACAAATTGTCAATAGGCTATTACTGTTTCACGTAGCCTATTCATAACATCTGTAATTAAAGCTATACTATGTAACTTTTTTAATAAAACAAATCTTAAAATTGTCCTAATTATTAAATCGCTAAAGTTTTAGAACACCCACTCTGTTCATTTCAGCTCCCAAAGCCTTTTCTTTATATGTGTTCTACTGAGGCCTGGTGGCCGTGACCGGGGCTGTTTTTCCCGGCAAAATTACGTCATATGCATCATTCTGTACACGTGTCTCCCTACCGGCCAATCAAAGCCCAGATCATACACTGCCCGAGCTCTTCAGGAAGTACACTGCAGTGTTTACACTGGGCTAGGAGTTTAGCATGTAGCTCCCCAACCGAGGCTCGTAGAGGGACACGAAAGACCTCTATGGATAGGTCTCGGCGAGGCGAGGCGGACGCGGTGGTCTGACGGCCCGATCCGCGGCGAAAAACGGCCGAAAAAAGCAGACGCGAACGCGGTTGGCTATAACGCTACTGACCACTAGTTGAGCAACTTACACAGTATAGCTTTAAGGGAAATACTCTATTCCCGATTTGATGTTGCCATAGCCTAGTAGGCCTACTCTCTATCCATTTCTATTTTCAGTTCATTCTGATGTTTGATTATATTCTGAATTGGTTCCTCGTTTATTAGTGGACACGTTCACACGTTGTTATAGGCTATATATATTTTAAACAACACTCAAATACCAAACCTGATGCTCGAAGTTCCTTGCCACGAGAACTCAGTGGTGGTAGTTAGATTGTTAATTTAATTGGAAATAACATAACGCACATATACAATACACTGGACAATCTGAATTAATAACGGTATGCTCAGTAGAATATGCAATGAATGGTATAAACTATATAACATGAGTTCGTCATGTTACTTGAAAACATTGAAAACAAAACATTCAACCAAGCATTATACAGAGGCAGTTTCTTTCATATCTAATCATATTAACACATCTGTTGCCATGGCTTATTTCTGTCTGTACTGTGCTCTTACCATGTTTTTGACCAACTTCGAAGACAGCCTCAGCATTCAGTTTTATCGTGACAAAATCACACAACACACCGAATGAAAGAGGAGATTCTCTAGTTTCACCCGGTCCAAGAACCATGTTTCTACGATGTTCGCTTCTGTATTTATAGGCCAGACAAAAAAAAAAAAGCGGCCAAAAATGACCCCTTTTTAGACCTTGTTTTGAGAAAAACAGCTTTTAGTGAATGATACTGTATCAGGCTGAGAACTCACTTGATCTTTTTAGCTTTGACTTCAATGACTTCAATATTGTATTTACAGTATTTTTCCTTCAAAGAAATACAAAAGAATAAGACAAATAAGTGTTTTTTATTTTGTTTCTTTACCGTTTTCAATCAAGTGTATTCTTGCTAGTTCAGTGTTTCTCTGGCTTGTTCACATTGTTTCTCACATTGTGCGTGTGCGCGCGTGCATGCGTGCGCCTGTATGTGTGCACGTTCACAGTTCAGAGTCTGCATGCGTGCTCGTGTGCGTGTGCATGTTCACAGTTCAGAGGCTGCGTGCGTGTTCACAGTTCAGAGGCTGCGTGCGTGTTCACAGTTCAGAGGCTGCGTGCGTGTTCACAGTTCAGAGGCTGCGTGTGTGTTCACAGTTCAGAGGCTGCGTGCGTGTGCATGTTCACAGTTCAGAGGCTGCGTGCGTGCACGTGTGAGTTGAGATGAGGCCGGTCAGAAACAGCGGGCAAGGAAAGTTTTCAGTTCTCCAAAGGGAAGTCAGTAGGCTCCTCTGCACGAACCACTACCGATAAATATAGAAAAATAAAATCCATTTACAATACAATGTGTCTCACACGCACGCACGCACGCACACACACACACACACACACACACACACACACACACACACACACACACACACACACACACACACACACACACACACACACACACACACACACAATTTATCTCTCTTCCTCCTCCCTCCCTCTCTCACACACACACCACAATACATTTTCTCTATCCCTCTCTCTCTCTCTCACACAATAAAATACATTTCCTCTATTCCTCCCACACACACACACACACACACACACACACACACACACACACACACACACACACACACACACACTTTCTTTCTATCCCTCCCTCCCTCTCTCTCTCTCCTTCATTTCTCTCCTCCCTCCCTCTTTCTCTCTCCCTATCCCTCCCGCCCTCTCTCTCTTTCACACACACACACACACACACACACACACACACACACACACACACACACACACACACACACACACACACACACACAATACATTTTCTTTCTATCCCTCCCTCCCTCTCTCTCTCTCTCCTTCATTTCTCTCCTCCCTCCCTCTTTCTCTCACTCACTCACTCACTCACTCACTCACTCACACACACACACACACACACACACACACACACACACACACACACACACACACACACACACACACACACACACACACACACACACACACCAATAGAAAACATTTTCTCTCTCTCTTCCTCCCCCCTCCTCTCTCTCTCTCACACACACACAAACCACAATAACCGTTTTACTAAACAATAATCTTACCTTCAGGGGCATCACGTGACACATGATGGTCATCATCATTATCTCCAACAGTATCGTCTGATTCTGAGTCTAAATAAATAACAGATGGGAGGGGGAAAAAAGCACAAATCAATTTACACCTTTAGCCTAAAAGTTTTAGGGGTTTAGAAGACACATTTATCCTACCCAGAGCAACTTAGATTATAAAACATACATTGATTCATCTGACGATTATATATAGGCTATATATATATAGGCCTATATATATATATTCTGAGAGCTGAATGGACTCTCCGACATCTGTGAATGATTAAATAGATACATTCTAAATGTAAATGTAATCGTGGATCACTACTATACCGGCAGTTCGCGATACAAATACAACTTCAGAAACAGAAGGGGGGGGAGAAAGAAAGAAACATTTACCTAACGAGCTGCTGGTTTGGCACGTTCACGACGGGGCCTGTGTGTGGGCTGCGGGGACGGTCCAGCTGGACTCTCTGGGGGAGAAGCGACCGGGTCCGCCTCTGGTGGTTCTGGCTCCGGTTCTGGCTCAGAAACCTCCGACTCAGTGTCAGGCCTCGGAGCAGAATGCTGTATTGGCTGTATAGGGCTCTCTCATAGGGCTCGATCATCATGTCCACTCGTCCAGGGCTCAGTGGGTCAACCCGCGGTCGCGGTGTTGCGCTGAGTCGGATTACCTCCGTAGTTGAAGTTGGAACCAGACAAGAACGCGATCCAGATCCAATCCAATGTCCGACTACAACTCGCTCAAACAGGTATGTTTTAGACTCCATTATATAGGTTCAGGCGATGGATTCTTCCTTTGATCGTGGCTGTTTGTTTTGTATTCCAGGGTCGAAGGAACGCAAAAGTAGATTGTCTAGCTGCTGTTGTAGCGCGGCGCGCCACCGTCTTTTGACATTGTTGTGATGACTGATGAAGTAGAAAATGTTTGTCACAGTGACCCACTAATGCCAGGACATTCACAGCAGCCCGTGATAGCACTAGAGTTAGTTGTGATGACGATGATGATGAGGAAGAATATGTTGTTTGTCACCGCGACCGACTAATTCCAGGGCTGCATAGCAGCCCGTGATCTAGAGTTATTTGTGATGATGAAGATGATGAGTAAAATAGATAGTCCAGGCGTCGCCATCTTTGATACGTGACGTTGTGATGAAGCCGAAATGACAGCGACCCACTATAGTTTGATGTGATGATGATGACGCTGCAGAATATTGTAACGATAGGTAGGGGTTGAGTTTTTTTGCGGTGGATGATGAACACGAGTAGGTTGTTTTGACCTGGGGGAAACACCCTGGCTTCAATCCATTGGTTTCACACAACAGGGCTTCCACTAATCTGACAATAGCGCCATCGTGTGTAATAAAGGTGCAATTGACTAGCCTAATGCACGGAAAGCACTGAAATGCATTTCTGGTTTAGAGCGAGTAGCCTAGTGAATATTATGAGCCATTTGAGCCATAGTTTAGCAATATTGTGGTTCATGGGAAGCATTTGTCTTTGTTTTTGCTCACAACACTTGTTGAATATGTGATTTCTGACTTTTTTTTTATCACAGAAGCACCAAACTTTGTCACAAGATGGGGGAGAGTGTAATTAACCTAATTAAGTAATTAAACCCAAAATCGGGAAACTCGGGGTTGGCACAGCGGTCTATTTGAAATCAAACTCGGGAAACTCGGGGTTGGCACCATATGTGTTAAGAAAACAATTTGATGGATTGCCTGTTAATTAAGCCACAACAACAAATCTGTCAGTCACGTTCCACCACCAATTCCAAGGGAGGGGAGCAGAGCCGTGGAGCCGAGAACAAGTTGCCTTCAGAGGGATTCGATGCGTAGAGCTGCCCGCCCCGAGACGAGACACTGCGGTTCTCAGAACCTTCCGACAACGCAGAGGCATATTTTTAAATAGGCTCTGTCATGATTAATTATGAAGTTTATACAACTAAATACTATACCTAAAACACCTTACAATTAAACTCTGTGGCACCAAACAAGAAGTTAGAGAGCTCTTGTGGATAAAAGTTTAATGCGATGGACAGCAGACACTGTTGTTTTTGTTTTGATCCGGGTTGAATCGTGGAGGCGCGTTGCATTGTGGGACACCGCTATCCAACGAAGTGCTTGAAGTGACCATCGGTTGTACGCTTCAAAACGAGGAGAAAGTAGTGCACATTCCAAGGGTACACACTAAAAACTGCTGGGTAGATTCATCTACCCAAAATCTGAGTAAAAAAATGGTTTACCCATTATGGGTTACTATAATGGCGGTTTTATGTATATTGGGTTGTTTTGTACAGCTCATACATTACCCATCGATTGTGTAAAAAGAAATACATTGTTTTGCTCAGCACTGGGTAGTTTTAGGACCAGCACGTCATCAGGTTAGACGTCATCACTTCCCTCCCCTTTCTTTCTCTACAACTGTTGGCGCGCATCTCACTGGACTCCGCAGCAAAGAACAAACACTGCAATAGAATCTCTGCAATCTCTTCTCTGGCTGATCAAAACAATAAAGGTTTGTGCTTACTTACGTTATCTAATCTAATTCACATTGACTGTGCTGCGGTGCTGCCTTTTAAGCTAACGTTACCCATTAAAGTAGGCTAGTATATTTATTTTAATAATAGAGGAGGCAATTGAGCTAACACAGCTAAGGCTAGGGCTCCACCAAAATGACGGCGCCGGACGGCGTCAAAAAATGAACCGGGGGCGAATTTGAGCGTCCGACGTTGCCGTTCCCGTTGGCAGTGGAGCACCCCGGCTTCATTGATTAAAACGGGAGCGAGGCTCGACGCGCTCCGTGGAGCCGGGGGTAACGTGAGCCTAGCTCAATGCTAGCAAACGTTAGCCTAGAACAAATGCGGTGGCTAACGCTACCGATACAAAAACAACCCCAGCATAGCGTGGTAGTGCATATAACGTCAGTGGTTATCAAACCTTTTCATGTCAAGGACCCCTAAATGTGTATTTTGGGAATATATGAATATATTACATGCCAAGGAATCCATACAAGATTTGTGGTGTGTTTAAAATTACACATTTTTCCAATAATGTCAAGATTTATTTAAAATAGGTGATGCATTAGTGGTGGTTCTCAAATTCAGGCCAGGGGACCCCCAGGGCCCTATATGAATCAGCTATTTTAAAGAAATGTTTACATCTTTGAAAATATTTGTCATTTTTAACAAAACAATCTTGTATGGGGCCAAATAGACATTCATTTAGGGGTCCTTGGCATGACATTTTGAGAACCACTGGCATATAGGGCCCTGGGGGTCCCCAGACCCCACTTAGAGAACTCCTGCATTAGACAACAGACCACCATAACTCTCTATATAAATGGAACCAAATGGACTCCATTTGTACACCTGGAGTTACAGCTGCAGGGTCCATTTGGTTCCTAACTATCCATAATTTTTCTGGGGACCCCCTAGAACCCCCTCAAGTACCCCTGAGGGTCCCTGGACAACACTTTGAGAACCACTGCAAATGTTATAGTTTGTCTGATCCAAGCAACATAACATTATGTTAGCAAGTTAATTATTTTCACATATTTTGGCTACTATTCTGCTGCTAGTCTGCTATGCTTTATGGTGATATCTGAACATGTATATACAACACCCATTTTACCTATTTTGTTTTTGTTTCAGATCGATGGACAGCTTTGTCAGTAACATACTGATAGAGTGGCAGCTACCAGATCTGGTAGAAATATTTAGAGGTAAAATATGTTCCTATATCCACATGCTTTGCTGTCTCACAGTGACAGAGTTGACAACTGCATTCCCTTTTTGTAATGGACTGTGAAGTTTGTATTGAGTGTATGTATTTCCTGTGCCATATTTGATTTAGTGATTGAATTTGACCATGGGTGTCGCACCAAATTCTGGGCCCTGGCTACAAGGATTCACTGCGGGCCCCAATTAATTTTCTTCATAGGGAGAGGGGGCTTAACCCATTTAGACTGGGAACGGATTATTACACATTATTTTGTGCTTTAACTATTGAAAAATAGATATACAAGCTCACAGCTGCAAGCTTGTAGATCTGCTATTTTTATTGTATTTTTTATTATTATGATCCTTTTGTCAGTGGTGCTCAAACCTTTTCATGTGAAGGACTCCCAAAACGAAGTGTATTTGGAATCAAAGATTTTGAAATCAAAGATTTTGATTTCTTGGCAGGACTTATGGTACACCCCAGGACGGAACGGCCGGCCAGCCACTGGGTTCCTGGAGGAAAGGCTGCGAAACGTAAGGAAGAAGTTGAGGGCATCGGCCGGGTCCAATAGCAGGGCACACACGGCACCACCACCAGCCAATGGTCCTCCTGGAGGAGGTGGTCCTCGTGGAAGTGCTGTCATACCAGGTAATTATTGAAAAGAAAATGTTCAGGCAGTTCTAACAATGTAGCAAATGTACTTGTTTATGTTTTCCCAAAACGTAACATGCACACGTTTATTGTCACAGACAGTGGCTCGGGTAGAGAAACTACCATTAGAATACGGACGGTTCCCAGTTAAATCCCGGGCTCCCCTAGAGTTAGTGTTGAAGAGTCCTTGAGCAACTCTGAACCCCTAGTTGCTCCCGGTGTGCAGGTTGATGCCTTGCATGTTTTCCTCCCCCATCGGTGTACATGCATGTTTGAATCTAATGCACAATCTCTCTAAATGCACCATTTACAATCTATGTAACTAGCTTGTTTGACCAGACACCACAAAATAGCATTTATAGAGTTGTTGAGCGATTTTAACAAAACATATTGAAAAGGGATGAAAGGGATAACTGATTATGCATAGCATCCATATTTTAGTGACTGACAACATTGTTGTTCTTTTTACAGCATGTACCCTATCTGATGATTCTCAGCCTCTCAGCCAAGTAGAGAGCTCCTGCAGTCTACAGGGCTTGATTAAGGAGAACAACTGGACCATCAGTCAGATCCTTGAACACTTCCCTCACCTAAAGACTAAAGGCATGGTAAGAAGGAATATTGTCCTTACATGATTGTGATGATTCATTGTTTATAATGTCTTGGTACTGTGCCACGGTTAATTTGATTTAATGTGTTCTTGTCCTATAAGCAGATGCTGCATCCAAGTTGTTTGAGACCTGGCTCCCCATTTATGCGGAGAAGAACCTGCATGTGGCAAGACTGGAGTGGAAGCTGCCGTTGACCGTGGAAGGATTAACAGCAGGTAAGATATTCTTGCTACACTACAACATTTTCTTTTTTCTGTCCTCTTGAGCCAAGAGTCCACACCATTTTGACAGTCTCTCTGTGTGTGTTTGGCACACGCAGCCTCTTAAGTAGTGTCTCCCTCAAATACCAGTAGAAACACCCCTTACTCCTAAATGTGAGATCTATTCCTGCTTCTGGCCTAAGCCAATACTAATAGTGGGAATAACTACAAACTAGTCTTGCATAGCCAGACAACTATTCCACAATCTCTGAATGCTATATAGAGTCTGGAATAGCAGCTTCCCGAACGGCGAGTATCAGAAGTAGCCAGTACTGCACTGAACTGTAGTCCCATTGGAAACATAACAGAAACACAATAGCTCAGACAAAGTCATTCAAGCGGCCTATTCTTGTTATGAGTGTATAGTTTAAGAAAACGTTTGAAAACAACATGGAATTAACACCAACACCACCAGAGAAAGACTAAATAATGCCCCCAAAAATAAAGAAAGGAGACTTAACGCTTCCAGTAGGACATGTTATTGCTACTGCACCAAGGGAGAGGTTGCGTCACATCCGCTTTATCTCGCACTCATCATTTCTTCCCCGGTTTGCCAGACTGTATGCCGGGAGCATTTGGCCAAATCGTGGAGGCAACAGTCTGGCCACGCGAGACTAACTACAAACTAACCAGCTGCAGAGCTGGTATTGGCTGCACATAACAGCAACATCCTTTTTGGCTACGGAATGACAAAATGAAGGATATGCTATTCCGTCGTATTGATACCTGTCTTCCTATGTATGTCTTCCTGCAGATGGCATTGGGGAATTCGCCCTGAGGCAGCTGCCAGCATTGCTCCCCCCTACTGTATACAATGTTGGCTGTGGCGCTAAAGTGGTTTGCCACACCGTTGACGAGTGCAGCGTGGCCTTCATCGACCATCAGCCTGTAAGTTCATCAGCACATCTACAGGGTAGTAGTATCAGTGATGTCAGCATGCAAACAGATGGTTACCATGGCGGCAAAACTGTAGTTTCAGTGATGTCAGCATGCAGATGGTCAGACGGACGGACATTCGCTAAATTAAGTTATACTGTACATAAATAAGTATTGAGTGTGTGATCTACAAAGCATATATGACATACAGCAGTAGGACATGCACACACTGGGGCATTCACGACTAGGGATGGGACGATATGAAAATTTCATATCACGATTATTGTGACAAAAGAATAGCGATTTAGGATATTATCACGATAACCAGCATCCATTATCCTGGAGTGGAACATTTGCCAAAAAATAGCCGATCTACAAGCTCACAACGTGTTGCGTCGCGTTGTGAGCTTGTAGATTTTTTTTTTGGCAAAGACAGTTGACTGTTTTTGGCAAAGACATACAAAAGACTGTTTCAAGTACATACATTATAAGTATCTTTTACCAATTATAGAGGGTTTTAAGTGGTACCGGATATGCAGCTCAACAAATAAAAGGTGAATTTATACCAGTGCATGACGGTTGACGATATCACGATAAATTAAAGCTCCACGATAAACGATAATATTGTGTATCGTCCCATCCCTATTCACGACTACAACGTTTCACTATAGTCAACGATTAATCCTAAAAAGTCGACTAGTCGTCTAGAAACAATGACATTATTTCTTGTCTAAATGTCTCTGAAATAGGCTAGCTACTCTTTGACAGTTTAACAAAAGAAAATGGTCCTTACAATGCACTTACTTGCCCTCATTTTATTTTTTTGTTTGTTGTTTTTTCAGCCTGGAACCAACATGGTGGAGTACCTCATTGTGGCCAAGGTGTCCAAACCGGAACCCTACATTCTGACTCTGGGCAATGACGTTCAGCAAACATCTCAGGTCTTTGTCATTATTGATGGACTGGCTTTAGAACAGGACACTCTGCTTCAGGCCATTGATGTCTGCTTCAAGGCCTTCTTTATATCTGACATCAAATACCCTAAGAAGTGTGAACATGTGTGGGAATTCCTACAGCGTGTGATCTATGAAATCCCAGGACAGGAGACCAACAAACTTGTGACATTTCTTCAAACTAGAATTTTAAAGTGGCAGTTTTGTTATTACTCATCTGAATCATTCAAGTTCATTCAAATCTTATTTTGTTTTTATTTAATGTTTGAAGGACTGCTTTACCTTGTCACTGACAAGGTAAATAGGAGGTAGGGACATCACGTGACAACAGGGATACGCCAAGTCCAGCCATGGAGCTCACCATGGGTGCCAGTATCGCGAGACTATCCACCATTTCCTGTCTGTGAACCAAATCTCACGATACTTCGGAGACTGAAATGATTATTATTTACTGTTATTATTATTATTGTCTCCACCAGCCGAAGGCTGAGGGAGAGTATGTTTTCCCCTCCGTCCGTCCGTGCGTCCGTCCGTCCGTGTGTCCGTGTGTCCTCGCAGTTTGTGTGCAGCTAATCTCAGTCACCGTTGGCCCGATCGCTGCCAAACTGAGCACACACATTCCCTGGATGCCAATCTAGAACCTCTGCCCCACATTTTTCAAATCAGCCTCATGGTGGCGCTATAACAGGCCGATTTGTGTGGCCTGGTTGTTACCAGCTAATCTCCGGCGCCGTTGGCCCGATCGCTGCCAAACTGAGCACACACACTCCCTGGATGCTAATTCAGAACCTCTGCCCCACATTTTTTAAATCAGCCTCATGGTGGCGCTATAACAGGCCGATTTGTGTGGCCTGGTGGAGACCTGTGCTCGGAAGAGCACTGCTTCTAGTTTAATTATGCACTGTGCACATCGAAAATCAAGTGATTGTAAAAATACCTTTGATATATTTCTTTTATATTCCTGAACAGATTATATGACAAAGGTCTCAGTCGTTCATAAATAGTGTTTCTTTCAGGTTTGTTCATGAGCTGATCTAGCCGGCTCCATCATTCTGGCACCCATGGGAGCGTCATTTCCATTCCTTATATTTTAACTTCCTTGGTCACTGATTGTTCTGAAAAATTTATGTTTCTATGAGTGGTGCTCAAAGTTTGTCATGTCAAGGACCCACTGAATTTAAATATTTGGCCTCTGACCCATAATTAAATAGTAAATGACATCAAAGAATCCAGCTTGGTGTGTTTATTGCATTCTTTTGCATGACCAAATCTAAGATGTATTTTGTATAGGTTTGTAGTTAAACTGTAGTTTAACTGTAAAATAACAAATGTATTGTGCTTGATTTAATTTAACCTAGAATTGGCTAAAGTATAATAAGTGAAACAACCCAGAATTTGGGTAGAGTATATACTAAATAATAGTGGTTGACCCAGAGCTGAGTAAAATATTCTACCCACATCTGGGTCAAATATATACTAAATAATAGTAGTTGACCCAGAGCTGAGTAAAATATTCTACCCATATGTGGGTAAAATATATACTAAATAATAGTGGTTGACCCAGAGCTGAGTAAAATATTCTACCCAGGATGTGGTAGAATATTTTACTACGGTGCTGGGTAGAAAGGACCCACCCATTTTGCTGTGTAAGATTTACTACTGTTGGGTAGGTCCAATAGTTACCCAGGGGTGGGCTATAATACAACCCAGATAGGGTTATTTTCAACCCAGCCGTTTTTAGTGTGTAGGTTACCCTAGGTTAACGCGGTCTACTAAATGGGAAAGCACTAGGCGCGGCCCAGTGACGTCATAGCCCTTTAAATGCGCACTTCAAAGTGCGAACCCCTCGGATTGGAAACGGCTATCGTTTCTATTTCCCTTTACCAGACTGTATGCCGGGAGCATTTGACCAAATCGCGGAGGCAACAGTCTGGCCACGCGAGACTGCGCACTGGGGTTGAAAACAGCTGTGGCTCGTTAAGTTCCTCTGTGCCCAAAATGCGCATTTTCACTTCATAGACATTAGCTGAAATGAACGGCACCTGTGTTGAGATATGCTCTCCATTATTATTTATTAGTGGCCAAGGCCACGAAGTGGCAAAAGGCCACTCCTTGATATTGGACTTTCTCATTATTCTTCCGCCACTTTTTCTCTAGCGGCTAGACCGTGCAGTCGCTTTTTACGAAACTCAGCAGTATGGCAGAGGACTATGCCAAACGGCTAAAACGCGAAGCTCGCAACAATCGGCCAAAGGGTGGCGCTGTAGGAAGCCTTTGAAAAATGCCAACTTTGAACAGGTAAAGCTCATGCTCGGTTTCAGGTCCAGCCATGAAACCAGTATACACTTCCCTGCGTCTCCTCATGCCGAACAACTTTTACACTCTGACTTTTGACCTCTGACCTTTACTTCTCCCACCATTTTGAATTATATGAAAAACAGTCAAAATCTATCTCCTCCTGGGATTTTCGCATAACGTGCACAAAACCTTTTTTTACATGAACTTTGGAACAATACGGTTAGATCTGTCCCGGCGGATTTCTTTTAAAGCGAAACATTATTTTTTAATAATTCACTCAATATTGCAGTTTTATGCAAATTATTCTTCTGCCTCTAAATCATACATGCAAAGTGACACGTTCATGGCATTTGGCAAATATGTAGAGGGTTAGTCCAAATATTACTGAAAGCAATCTTACTCCAATTGGCCAAAGGGGGGCGCTATACGAAGCGTTTGAAAACTCAAACTTTAAAGGGGCATAAGTCATGCCTTGTTTCGTTTGAAGACATGCAACTTGCTTACACGCGTGCCTTGACTCAAGCAGAAGCCATCTGTGTCTTTGTTAAGTAAGCTCCGCTCTTAGATTTTCCGCCACTTTGAGCAGTTCGTAAAACGCTTAAACCCACTTTTATTCCGGAATTTTGGCGTCACGTGCACAGAACTTTTTTTACATGTAATTTGGACCAATATCTAAAGATCTGTCAGATCTGATTTTTTTTTTAAATTGAAACATGCTTTTTTTAATAATTCAATGAATATTGCAGTTTTATGCAAATTATTCTTCTGCCTCAATACATACATTCAAAGTCACATTTTCATCACACTTTGCAATAATGTAGGTTAGTGCACTGTGCACTTGTGCACTTGTAACCCACGGTTCAGCGGGAATTACAGTCATTTTATTTTATTTTTCAAATGGAATGTATTCTTATTTTTCACATGCAATGTTTTGACCACGGTCCCTAAGTCACAATCAGCCACATCTGCCGAGCATTGGTAATCACCACACCCTGTATAAAACCAGTCTTTCTTCAGTTTGTTCAGTAACCTCATTGGAGCTGCTGCAGGTTTGTGCACATTTCATTTCAATACTATTCCAATTTCTAACAGCATTACTCCATTTATATTTAACCCACACTATATTTGGCTTTTAGATCCACCTGACCAACTCTGATATTGACACTGAGGCTGCGTGACTAAGATAATTGGTAAGTGAACATGTGGCTCAGAAATGTTTGTTTCTGGTTTTGGGATTGGAATGTAAAAAGATTCATTTCGGGAATGTAATTGTTGCTTGTAGATAAGCTGCTAAGTTGATTATTGATGTGTTTTGAGTTCAATGGCAAGCTTGTAGATCAGCAGATTTGTCGACTTTATTTTGTTTTAAGCTTGTAGATCGGCTGATTAGTTGATTTTTTTTTTGTTTTTTTTGTTTTTTTGCCTGTGAACTGAATCTAATTGTTTGGTTGCGACCGTCAGGTCGCATTTACTACCAAAACCTCCACCGGCTGTCTGTCAGTCAGTCAGTCTGTCTGTCCGTCATGTCACACTTTTCCCCAACTCATATCTTCCCCAACTCATATCTGTTACGAAACCCTTTTGGGTCTAGAGGTTTAAAGGTTGTAACATGTTAAAACACAGGGATGCTGAGCATTGGAGGAGCAAATAAAGGAGTCAAACACAGGTTAAGTGAAAAAGGTGCTAGGTGACTTTACTATTAAGTTCAAGGTAGTTTACAATATTTACAAATGTACCGTTATTTCAAGGTGTGCAGAAGCACACAACAAAGAAACACAAGCCACTACCTAGGGACACAAGTGTTGCCAAAATAACAAAAGAAGCAGCTAAGTGAACAAACGACAGACTAACTAACTAACTACCAAATAACTAGTCTAGTAAAACAAAAGCCTGCCTACCTAACTACTCTAACCAAGAACAAGTTCAAAAATACATAAGTGGCAACAACCCCTTACCTAGTGTGCTTAACAAAGTTCTACCTACGTGGTGCCTGTGTATAGAGGCCTCTGTCTTTCCCTGTCCAAAGGCAGCGACATATAGTACAGAATTTACATTAGTAGGAGAAATACAAAATGACTAAAAGTTTACTCTGGGGGAAAAATAACTCAAGACAAAGTGACAGGGCTACAAAACAGGGGAATGGTTTGGAGAGACTGAGCTGAAGTGGAGCCCAGCCTTTTATAGACAGCAGGTGGTGGTGATTGGATGAGGGTGGGGCCAGGTAATGGTTTGATTGACAGCTGATCAGACCTGAGAGTATGAGAAGGAGAAACAGGAGGGGAGGAAGACACAAAAATCCCAGACAACCTACAGTACGTGGAACGTAACAATATCTCCGCCACCGTTGCCCCAAGACATGCCAAACTTTGCACACACACTCCTTGCCTGCCAATCCACAACCTCCACCTCTCACGTCATACGGGCAGCCATAGTTACACCTGGAATGTTGAATCTCCATATATGGAGATAACCTACGCATCACACAAAGTCTGACCTCACCAGCCCATACTTGGGCATGGACGACTTATATCTCCATATACGGAGATGGCCATATATGGAGATACGATGACATCACAGAGTCCACAGCTGATGATGTGGCGTGATGTCATACAATACACAAACAAGTCCTATATAAAGGGGCAATTCTCACCAGGGAAGAGAGCATTCCCCACTAGCTGACTGAGTATCTTAAGATGGTTGGATGTGATGATAAGCTATAAGCTTAGTTGATCCTGGCGATAAGGTCTGAGTCGAGGAATGCTCTCTTCCCTGGTGAGAATTGCCCCTTTATATAGGGCTTGTTTGTGTATTGTATGACATCACGCCACATCATCAGCTGTGGACTCTGTGATGTCATCGTATCTCCATATATGGCCATCTCCGTATATGGAGATATAAGTCGTCCATGCCCAAGTATGGGCTGGTGAGGTCAGACTTTGTGTGATGCGTAGGTTATCTCCATATATGGAGATTCAACATTCCAGGTGTAACTATGGCTGCCCGTATGACGTGAGAGGTGGAGGTTGTGATATTTGTGGAGATAAGCGACCAACCGTCGCTTATCAAATCACAACCTCCAAATCAGCAGATCTGTTGACTTTATTTTGTTTTAACCTTGTAGTTCGGCTGATTAGTTGATTTTTCTTTTTCTTTTTTTATCCAGGCCATGTTTTTTGCATTTGAACTGAATCTAACTGGCTTTGTTTGGTTTTCAGAAAAACTACATTTCCCAGAATGCAGCAGCTAAGATGGCTGCTTGTTGGGTGTCGGCTGATTGAATCCACCTGAAGAACAGTTGAAGCAAATCACTGCTGGTTGCATGATGTAGAGAGGTGGATGTGTGTGCTGCTCTGTTAACCGGTAAGACTGTTTGCTTGTGTTTTGTATGGTCTCTTTTACCGTTTTACTGTGTTATTTTGGTCTATGGTTTACAGTGAGAATGTGTTTTATATTGTCAGGACTGTGCAGTTGTGGATGATTGCCTGTGTCCACTATTCTTTCTTTAATGTAAGCATTTAACTAAAGAGATGTGAGTATTATTGCGACTGTTGGGTCGCAGTTACTATCGAAACCTCCACTGGCTGTCAGTCTGTCTGTGTGACATCACACTTTTGCCCTACTCATATCTCCGCTACCATTGCCCCTATCCATGCCAAACTTTGCACACACTCCTCGGCTACCTGATTTCTCCCTCCAGCGCCACCATGAGGCAGATTCTTGCAAAAACCTGCAAGAGTTTGTGCTTTTGTTTTAACTCAGTGTTTCATGTTGTTTTAACTCAGTGTTTCATGTTGTTTTAACTCAGTGCTTCATGTTGTTTTAACTCAGTGTTTCATGTTGTTTTAACTCAGTGCTTCATGTTGTTTTAACTCAGTGTTTCATGTTGTTTTAACTCAGTGTTTCATGTTGTTTTAACTCAGTGCTTCATGTGCTTTTGTTTTAAGGACAACATCAGGTGATCGGCTCTTCTCAGGACATCCTGGCCAAAGTGGGGGATGAGGTGGTCCTTCCATGTCGTGTTGAACCACCAGTCAACATGGAGGACAAGACAGTGGAGTGGTCCAGACCTGACCTGAAGCCCGACATCATTCATCTCTTCAAAGATGGACGTTCCACACACGATGAAGACCTGAACCTGCTGTACAAAGACAGGACGTGTTTTGTGCGTCTTCAACGCTGATGGTCACAGATTCAAGTCTCACCTCATGCAGACTATTTAAATTGCATATTATAGTGCTCGGAAGAGCACTGCTAGTTTTTCTGTGATTTATTTTCCCTTACTTTCCCTTGCTGCTTTTTTGCTTCCTGCTTTTTCTGCCTTGGCCACTTTATCGCTGCTTGCAGCTATATTTGTATTTATTATTTTTGAGTGTGTACTGCTTTTATTGTGAAGGGCTGGGCCGGAAGGGCTTGTTAGCCTCTGTGGTATTTAAGGGCTGACTTAATAAACCTGCACCAGTTCGTGTGTCGACTGGTTCCAGCAGAAGCTGATGCCTCCTGTGTGTCTTTATTATTTCCGTGTGTCTGTTTTATTCACTTTGAGTATTTTTGGTCAAACGTGTAGATCGCTGCAGTGCTAAACTTAACACCTGTAAACTTTTCTGTCTTCGGTGTAGCGTGTGTGTTCTGTGTTAGTGCGTGTGTGTGCGCGTGCAAGTGAATGTTTTCTGTTGATATCAAGCAGCCTACTTGAAGTAGATACTGGGAGATACTGGGAAGTAGGCTACTTCCCAGTATCTCACTCCAAAACCATAAGGACAATTTTATCTTTCCATCCTGAATGCCATCAGGCCTAATATTATTGCATTCAGTCTACGTTGTGCAAGTTGAATGTCAAAGTTCTAGGTATATTGCCTTTATTGTTAGCCTAGATATTTTTTTCATTTTTCTTGAATTAATTTGTTTGCAAATATTAACTTGAAGCAAAAATACATTAAAACGACAGCTTTTTTTTTACATATCATGAGACCTATTGTTGTCGAGGCATTCAACAACGTTATCGAATATCGAAGGCTTTCCTAATATCACAGCATTAGTGCTGACCTATTTTGTTAACTACTGCTGCTCATGCAGAAACCTAAAGTTCAAGTTCAAGTTTGGGTCATTGTCAATCTTTACATCAAGGCAAACCTATGGTATGGAAATGAACACAACTATCATGTTGTTTTAACTCAGTGCTTCATTTTGTTTTAACTCAGTACTTCATGTTGTTTTAACGCAGTGCTTCATGTTGTTTTAACTCAGTGTTTCATGTTGTTTTAACTCAGTGCTTCATGTTTTTTTAACTCAGTGCTTCATGTGCTTTTGTTTTAACTCAGTGTTTCATGTTGTTTTAACTCAGTGCTTCATGTGCTTTTGTTTTAACTCAGTGCTTCATGTTGTTTTAACTCAGTGTTTCATGTTGTTTTAACTCAGTGTTTCATGTTGTTTTAACTCAGTGCTTCATGTTGTTTTAACTCAGTGTTTCATGTTGTTTTAACTCAGTGCTTCATGTTGTTTTAACTCAGTGTTTCATGTGCTTTTGTTTTAACTCAGTGTTTCATGTTGTTTTAACTCAGTGTTTCATGTTGTTTTAACTCAGTGCTTCATGTTGTTTTAACTCAGTGTTTCATGTTGTTTTAACTCAGTGCTTCATGTTGTTTTAACTCAGTGTTTCATGTTGTTTTAACTCAGTGCTTCATTTGCTTTTGTTTTAACTCAGTGTTTCATGTTGTTTTAACTCAGTGCTTCATGTGCTTTTGTTTTAACTCAGTGCTTCATGTTGTTTTAACTCAGTGCTTCATGTGCTTTTGTTTTAACTCAGTGCTTCATGTTGTTTTAACTCAGTGTTTCATGTTGTTTTAACTCAGCGTTTCATGTTGTTTTAACTCAGTGCTTCATGTTGTTTTAACTCAGTGCTTCATGTTGTTTTAACTCAGTGCTTCATGTTGTTTTAACTCAGTGCTTCATGTTGTTTTAACTCAGTGCTTCATGTTGTTTTAACTCAGTGCTTCATGTTGTTTTAACTCAGTGCTTCATGTGCTTTTGTTTTAACTCAGTGTTACATGTGCTTTTGTTTTAACTCAGTGTTTCATATTGTTTTAACTCAGTGCTTCGTGTTGTTTTAACTCAGTGTTTCATGTTATTTTAACTCAGTGCTTCATGTTGTTTTAACTCAGTGTTTCATGTTGTTTTAACTCTGTGTTTCATCTTGTTTTAACTCAGTGCTTCATGTGCTTTTGTTTTAACTCAGTGCTTCATGTTGTTTTAACTCAGTGCTTCATGTGCTTTTGTTTTAACTCAGTGTTTCATGTTGTTTTAACTCAGTGTTTCATGTTGTTTTAACTCAGTGCTTCATGTTGTTTTAACTCAGTGTTTCATGTTGTTTTAACTCAGTGCTTCATGTTGTTTTAACTCAGTGTTTCATGTGCTTTTGTTTTAACTCAGTGTTTCATGTTGTTTTAACTCAGTGTTTCATGTTGTTTTAACTCAGTGCTTCATGTTGTTTTAACTCAGTGTTTCATGTTGTTTTAACTGAGTGCTTCATGTTGTTTTAACTCAGTGTTTCATGTTGTTTTAACTCAGTGCTTCATGTTGTTTTAACTCAGTGTTTCATGTTGTTTTAACTCAGTGTTTCATGTTGTTTTAACTCAGTGCTTCATGTTGTTTTAACTCAGTGTTTCATGTTGTTTTAACTGAGTGCTTCATGTTGTTTTAACTCAGTGTTTCATGTTGTTTTAACTCAGTGCTTCATGTTGTTTTAACTCAGTGTTTCATGTTGTTTTAACTCAGTGTTTCATGTTGTTTTAACTCAGTGCTTCATGTGCTTTTGTTTTAAGGACAACATCAGGTGATCGGCTCTTCTCAGGACATCCTGGCCAAAGTGGGGGATGAGGTGGTCCTTCCATGTCGTGTTGAACCACCAGTCAACATGGAGGACAAGACAGTGGAGTGGTCCAGACCTGACCTGAAGCCCGACATCATTCATCTCTTCAAAGATGGACGTTCCACACACGATGAAGACCTGAACCTGCTGTACAAAGACAGGACGTCTTTGTTCCCTGATCAACTTTCTAATGGTAACATGTCTCTGAAACTGTCCAGCGTGAGTCTCACAGACGAGGGGAAGTACAAGTGTTCTGGCAGTTCTGCTTCTGATCCACCGCTGCAAAGCGACACTTGGATCCAGCTCCTTGTTGGTAAGTTGTGTTGTCCTAGTGGTGCTGTGACCAAAGAGTCACACTTCATTGTAATCGCCATTTTGAATCCAAATAGGTCATTTGTGTGAATCGTGCAGATCCGATGAGAAAATGTTTGGGGGTAGGGGGGGGGGGGGGGGGGGGGGTGTAGTGCCGTCTGAAGAGGCTGTGGTCAACGAGCGTACAATTTGGTTTTATTATTTATATTTTGAAGGTTCAGTCTGAAGCTGAAGCCTGTATGTTTCTGAACCAATCAGAAGTTAGATTTTTGGGGCCCGTCCCTTCAGGCGATGGGAACAACATCCCTTCAGGCGATGGCATGCTGGCAGTGAGTGTTATTGTATGAGACCTACAGCCTGTAGCCTACTGTAGGCAAAGGAGGTGAGACAGCTTCATGCTGTGCCGAATCTTTGTTCCCAAGTTCGTTAAACCTTTTAACAACATGAAACGACTAAACACGGGCGGGTGACATTTTATTGTGAAAATCAGACAACTGTTTCTGCCTAAAGAACGTCATAGTAGAACTTGCCTGGTTTAAAAAACAGACCGTACAACACCACCCCCTGTCCCAAAATGAAGTGTGTGATAGAGGCTGGTACTGCCAGGCTAGAACAGGACAACCACAGTGTGTTACTGTTGTACTGGGAGCTGACCAGTACAACCACAGTGTGTTACTGTTGTACTGGGAGCTGACCAGTACAACCACAGTGTGTTACTGTTGTACTGGGAGCTGACCAGTACAACCACAGTGTGTTACTGTTGTACTGGGAGCTGACCAGTACAACCACAGTCTTATGTGTTGCAGTGAGCTTGTAGATTGGCTATTTTCCTTAACACAATTAGTGCCTCTTAATCTGAAAGTTGCTTGGTGCCTCGGTGCCACGCCGTTTCAAACAAATCGCGGACATTGCCGATGCGGGCGGGACCGGAGCGACGTACAGTAAGTAATAATATCTTTACTGTATATACAGTAAGATTCACAGTCCTCACCGTCAACGGCGCCATGGTATTAACCCTTTCAATGACGGTGAGCACCGTCAACAGCAGCAGAACAGTTAAAGGGCCTACACCATGCTTTTAAAACTATATTTTTTGTATAAATATATGCTCAAAATTGAGTCTTATGCCTCATTCACACTACAGATATATAGTTGAACGTTTAGCTTGGTAATTCAATGTAATCTCAATGGAAACCAGCTTTAAAGCTTTCAAAGCTTTGTTCTTTGTGTGTCCTGTATCTTTAAAGCTGGTTTCCATTGAGATTACATTGAATTACCAAGCTAAACGTTCAACTATATATCTGTAGTGTGAATGAGGCATTAGACAGGTTTTAACCCTCAACAAACACTCTGACCATTCTTTTTGTTTGTTCTAGCTCTACTATAATGAGGCTCTCCAGCTGCAATACCAAAACGGCCTCTGTTTGCTCAGGGGCGCATCTAGTGGGGTTTTTGAAAAAAAAAGTTTTTTGAAAGTGTTTTGAAAAAAAAAAAAGTTTTTGAAAAAAAGTTTTTGAAAAAAAAAGTTTTTGAAAAAAAAAGTTTTTGAAAAAGTGTTTTGAAAAAAAAAAAGTTTTTGAAAAAAAAGGTTTTTTGAAAGTGTTTTGAAAAAAAAAAGTTTTTTGAAAAAAAGGTTTTTTGAAAAAAAAAGTTTTTGAAAAAAAGTTTTTGAAAAAAAAAGTTTTTTGAAAAAAAAAGTTTTTGAAAAAAAGTTTTTTGAAAAAAAAGGTTTTTGAAAAAAAGTTTTGAAAAAAAAAATTGAAAGTTTTGAAAAAAAAATGTTGAAAACATTTTTTTTTTGTTTGTTTTTTTGACTTTTTGACAGTGTAGTGTGAATGAGGCATTAGACAGGTTTTAACCCTCAACAAACACTCTGACCATTCTTTTTGTTTGTTCTAGCTCTACTATAATGAGGCTCTCCAGCTGCAATACCAAAATGGCCTCTGTTTGCTCAGGGGCGCATCTAGTGGGTTTTTTCCAGAAAAAAAAAAAGTTTTTGAAAAAAAAAGTTTTTGAAAAAAAGTTTTTGAAAAAAAAAGTTTTTGAAAAAAAAAGTTTTTGAAAAAGTGTTTTGAAAAAAAAAAAGTTTTTGAAAAAAAAGGTTTTTTGAAAGTGTTTTGAAAAAAAAAAGTTTTTTGAAAAAAAGGTTTTTTGAAAAAAAAAGTTTTTGAAAAAAAGTTTTTGAAAAAAAAAGTTTTTTGAAAAAAAAAGTTTTTGAAAAAAAGTTTTTTGAAAAAAAAAGTTTTTGAAAAAAAGTTTTGAAAAAAAAAATTGAAAGTTTTGAAAAAAAAATGTTGAAAACATTTTTTTTTTGTTTGTTTTTTTGACTTTTTGACAGTGTAGTGTGAATGAGGCATTAGACAGGTTTTAACCCTCAACAAACACTCTGACCATTCTTTTTGTTTGTTCTAGCTCTACTATAATGAGGCTCTCCAGCTGCAATACCAAAATGGCCTCTGTTTGCTCAGGGGCGCATCTAGTGGGGTTTTTCCAGAAAAAAAATAAGTTTTTTGAAAAAAAAGAAGTTTTTTGAAAAAAAAAAGTTTTTGAAAAAAAAAGTTTTTGAAAAAAAAAGTTTTTGAAAAAAAAAGTTTTTTGAAAGTGTTTTGAAAAAAAAAAAGTTTTTGAAAAAAAAAGTTTTTGAAAAAAAAAGTTTTTGAAAAAAAAAGTTTTTGAAAAAGTGTTTTGAAAAAAAAAAAAGTTTTTGAAAAAAAAGGTTTTTTGAAAGTGTTTTGAAAAAAAAAAGTTTTTTGAAAAAAAGGTTTTTTGAAAAAAAAAGTTTTTGAAAAAAAGTTTTTGAAAAAAAAAGTTTTTTGAAAAAAAGTTTTT